>NC_135502.1:104140237-104471020 GCF_052857255.1 Amblyomma americanum | reverse complement strand
GCTAGTGCAAGATAGGACGACGTGATGCACGACGCGAGTCAGCTTTCTCACACGACGAACCTTAAAATGTGCTTGGAACCCTGGAAATAAATGAACCCTATAGCTGCTTTGAATAAGGCAACTGTGATCCGAGAGCTCCATCAGCGCGTGCATAGACGTTTTCATCGAGCTCCAAACGAAATTTACGCACACTCTGGTAAGCTATGAAATTTTGCTTCTTATTTTAGAATTTTTTTATGTGTGCGTATTCTTATTGATCGGGAGTGGCTATTGGCATGGAATTTGCGGTCTTCGCCAGGTTCTGATCGGCGTATACAATGTGAAAATTCAAATAATTTGGGAAACAACACTGCGCGACTTTGTCGAGATCCTAGCGTTGTTGGACCGGTGATGAAACGACACCCTTGTTGACATTCGCGAAAATGAAAACAGAAAAAAACCATCGAGCTTGCTACTACCCGAGTCCGGTGCTTCTTCAAGCGTGGCACGGTGTGAACGCTGAAGTCGATTGGCGGCAGCTGTCTTTTATTTTTATTTTTTGCGCGAAGTGATGCTCGGGACGTTGTCCAGGTGATAATTAAGCACCTCAAAATGACCTTTTGCTTTCAACTTACGATCCCAAGCACACGGAATATCGCGCCTAAATTTATGCTGAGAGCACAACAGAATGAGAACGAGTTGCAGGCGTTACTTGATTTTTGCACTGCTCACCACGCGACCGAACAGCAACGATGCGAAGTCAGAGACACAACCCAACTTATTAGATTTGAATGCAGAAACACAACACCCACGGGGCGAAACGAGCTCGGCGGTAATAAGCCGCGAAGCATATCCGTCGCCGAACTTAGTTATCTTGCTCCTCGGTCCCTGCCCGCCGTTTTCGCCCCTATCTGACTGCAATAAACTCGAGGAAACTTATGCCGCTTCCTTTCTTCTGGATTGCGGCTCAACCAACCGCACCACAATTTGTCGGCACGCCGTGAATTGTGCCCAAAAACACGCAAGCGTGGCGCACCCAATGCGGAAGGTCCCGCTTTTTGCATACACAATGAAAGTCGCTGCTGACGCCAGCGCCGCCGCATCTCTTTGACGTCACGGCCTGACCGGCGGCTGCATCATGCCTGCGCACTGCAGAAGCAACATGTATTGACCAACTGCGTCACTGTTGGATCCGCGCAGTAGCATAAAAGGAAATTTAAATTAGCCCCGATAGGCTTCTCGCAGATAAATATACCGCAATAGGAAACTGGCTAACAGGGAATGGGCCGCGGTAGTAAAACGCGAAATCTGGGAGTCGATCGGCACTGAAACTATGTATTTAATAGCATGCAAGTTACTGCGTTCATTCACCTGAACATCACCGCAGTACGCTTATAACTGCGCAAGGAAAAAAAAGCACTTATATAGCTGCGCACGCGTTTATCACCTTGAGCCGGTGTGCACGGGGCGCCGGCAGGATCACTGCCCCCAAGGAAGGCGTTCTTTTGTTAATAGCACAGCATGTTTTAATGGCGCGTTTTATGGCATTTAATATTAACTTGAAAGTGTTTATTAATACGACCGACATAATTATTTGTTTCGAGTAAAAAGAAGTCTGGTAAGTTCTTGCGCGGTCACGTTGGCGTGTTTAGAATAGCGTACCTTAAGCGTGCTAAAAGCCACATGCTTTTTCATTGCATCATGCATGTGTCATGTTTCGTGATGTAGTCCATGATCGCGAAGCTTGTTTAAAAAGAAGCAGCCGCAGGCATGCTACTAACAGAGATGTGGCGAGAATGAGAGGGGACGCGGCAATGAAAATTGCTTTCGTTATTTATGCATGCGATATGTAACTAAATTTAGTGCAAATATGAAATTGCTACGCTAGTTTCAGTAATGCGCTTTATTTTTAGCTACACGTGGTGCAGTTCTTGGCTAATTATAATTAACACCCTCGGCAAGTCACCTCAAGGTATTAAATATTTCAGTAGAATGTACGCAAGTTTTTTATGCCAGCATGTTCACAAAGCTTTGTTCTGTATGATGACGCTATTAGTTATTTTTTTAGATGATCATGTACTTATGCATGCATAGTTACATGAAAACGTTTCTTACAAAAATAACGAACATGGTACTCCACATGTAGGAAAACAAAATCGAGAGATAAGATAAATTACGCTCCTCAATGTCTCAGGAATCGTTTGTGACAAATAGAGTCATTCTATTTTCACGCGTTACGAAATCCCGAAGGTGTGAGTGATGCTAATCGTTGAAAATGTGAAAGGTCAGAAAACAAACCTTAACGTTTATTCCCTCGTTTTTGGCCTCCTCGCTTGCGCTTAGGTCAAAGAAATGCGGCACTGAACTAAAAAAACTGAACTCAAAGAAAGCCTCAAAGAAATCAAAGAAATTATCTCCCAATTTTCGACGACCACGCATCTAGAAAGCGTAATTTATAAATTTCTACTGAATATTTTGCTGTAATTTTTCGCCACGAAACAGAAGACCCCAGCGCTAAGAAAGAAAATGATTCCAGAAATAAAAAATTTTCACCAAATCGATCAGTTTAACAAGGGGAGAGAGAATTCGGCCTGGGTGGTGCGTGATCCTGCGGATAAAAACAGCGCTTAAGCGAGACAGAGGAGACCGGAGACACGACGCTGTCCCCACTTTTCGCACCGCGCGACAAGTATGTATGTCAACAGACGGTGAGCGCACGTCTGCTCCGCCGCAAGAACGCCAGCACATCCTCTCACTACTGTCCCGAAGTAAAATCACTCTGGCTAGAGCAGAGTGTCAAAAACTTCCTATTTTATTCAATGCCTAGCGTAGAAATCAACGCCAGAAACGCTTTCTGTTTACTACTAACCACCCCGCCGCGGTGGCTCAGTGGTTAGGGCGCTCGACTACTGATCCGGAGTTCCCGGGTTAGAACCAGACCGCGGCGGCTGCGTTTTTATGGAGGAAAAACGCTAAGGCGCCCGTGTGCTGTGCGATGTCAGTGCACGTTAAAGATCCCCAGGTGGTCGAAATTATTCCGGAGCCCTCCACTACGGCACCTCTTCTTCCTTTCTTCTTTCACTCCCTCCTTTATCCCTTCCTTTACGGCGCGGTTCAGGTGTCCAACGATATATGAGACAGATACTGCGCCATTTCCTTTCCCCCAAAACCAATTATTATTATTATTATTATTATTATTATTATTATTATTATTATTATTATTATTATTATTATTATTATTATTATTATTAACCATATATACAATGCACAGTGGCGAACTATTTCTCTGAATACGCCGCACGTGGCCAACGCGAGCTCGTGTACTTCAAGAAATTACTAAGTTGCAAACATCAACCATTGCTGTGATTCGCAGAAACTGAAAACGCGCCCACAAGCCTTGAAAACCAGCGCTCAGCACCTCTTCGCGACGACACTTCCTGGCCTTTTTGCCTACCGCGAGCCCGCTAGCGACTGCAGCGCCACCTCGTTTGTTTGCAAACATGCAGGAGGTCTATACTAGGCACATTTTCCGGTTTCGGGCATACGGACGCACGTATACTGTGGGATGCACTGGTATCCCTCCTCGCCCCCCGCGCCAGCGGCGAGCGTGACTCCCACGTGCACGCTACACCGGGAATGTGGAGAGAAGGCACTCCTGCGTCCCATGCCCATTCTCAGTTCCAGTACCAAAAAATTTTATTTCCATCAGAAATGGAGGCCCTCTACTCCCTACCCCTGGCGCGCAGGCCTAGGGGCAGAGGCCGGGGCCTCCGCGACTAGATGCAGGCAAAGAGTTGTTGGCTCTTCGCGGCCTCTGCCGCCAGATGGATGGCTTTCTTCTGGGTCGCGGGGTCCGCGCTTTGCAGAAGGGTTTCCCAGGCTTCTCTACCATCTATTTCTTCCCTCATCCCTGGGGAGTGTACACACTGCCAAATTATATGGTCGAGGGTCCCCCTCTCTCCACATTTTTTTACATTTAGCTTCTATGTCCTCTCCTTTCTTCTTTCACTCCCTCCTTTATCCCTTCCCTTACGGCGCGGTTCAGGTGTCCAAAGATATATGAGACAGATACTGCGCCATTTCCTTTCCCCAAAAAACCAATTAATATTAATAACTTCTATGTCCTCGTCTTGTAGGACGTGTCACGCCCATACCGGGTTTATGAAATTTCCGGCCTGTAGCCTTCTCCAGGTTACTGCCTCTCTGTTCCCGAGCTCCTTGTCCGGAGGAGGGACAGTTCTTCGCTGCAGTCTGTAATTCTCTATGATTTCTGTGTATGTTTGTAGTCTCTCGTCTATTCCTTGCAATCTGGCGGTTCCGCTTCTGCTCGGAGGTAGAGATCTCGAGCTAGAAGGTGCGCCGCTTCATTGCCTGGTACTGACGTATGAGCTGGTGCCCATATTAGGCTAATTTTTCTATTCATCTTTTTCCCCGTTAGAATCCTCACCGCTTCTGATGCGACTCTACCTCTTCCATAATTGTAGATTGCTGTTTTACTGTCACTTATTATATAATTTGCCTCTGTTCCCACGCAAGCAAGCGCTATTGCTACCTCTTCTGCTACTTCCGAATTGCGGCTGCGTATCGTAGCTGCTGATATTGCTGTACCCTTGCCATCCACCACTGAGGCTACAGCTGCTCCCAGTCTACCGCTCGCCGCATCCGTGTATGCTACCGTCTCCTTATTCATTTCGTTGAAGCGTCTCATGAGGGCTTCGGCTCTCTTTTCCCTCCTCTCACTGTTGAAGGTGGGGTGCATGTTTCTCGGAAGTAGGCCTATTCTGAGATGTTCCCTGACCTCCTTCGGGATGTCTTGTCTTTGCTGCATGCCTCTGTCTGCCTGCAATCGTACCATGCCTAAAATCGCTCTGCCTGTATATGTCTGGCTAAGTCTTTCCTGCTGAGCTGTTCTGACCGCCTCGGCATTTTCCTTCCACGTGTTGTGTATCCCCCCATAGCTAGGAGTCTTTCCGTTGAGGTGCTTATGGGTATTCCTAACGCTCGCTTGTAGCACCTCCTAATTATTGAGTCCAACTTATCTCTTTCTGGGGCCCGGATGTTAAGGTATGGTGTAGCGTAGCTGAGTCGACTGATTATGTATGCTTGCACCAATTTTATTAGGCTCCTTTCTTTGAGTCCTCTCCCTTTGAGCGCTATTCTTCTGAATATTCCAGTTACTTGCGCTGCATATCCTTCCAGCTTCTTTATTGTTTCATCATTGTATCCATTTTCCTGAATAAAAAGGCCTAAAATTCTTATCTTGTCACCCTAGGCACCGGTTTGCCTCCTACCATAATACTAAGATTGCTACCCCTTTTTAATCTTAAAGATTTCGGGTTGTATATTACGAGTTCTGATTTCTCTGGCGAGCAGGCTAGCCCCCTTCCTGCCGCGTACTCCACTACTGTAGGGAGAAACACGCACACACACACGTTGCGTTCGTGTGTGTGTGTGCGTGTTTCTCCCTCCCGTCCTGTGTTATTCTGCGCAGTTTTTAATTATGTCGCTACACCAACTGGCCCAACGTTCTACCCAATTAAGCTCCACTACTGTGTCTGCCGCAGTTTGAAGTTTGTTTTCTATCTCTGCATCGCTGCCTTTGTTTATCCAGACATCTATGTCGTCCGCATACATGCTAAAGTGTAAGTTCTCGATTCCTCCCAGTTTCGCTGGGAGGCCTCTCATGGCTAGGTTGAAGAGGAGCGGGGATAGGACCGATCACTGTGGTGTACCTCTCTTGCCTAGCTCTATTTCTTCTGACTCCAGGTCCTGGTATCTTATTTTGGCTGTCCTATTTGACAGGAAGTCTTTAATGTAGTTGTATATCTTGCCGCCTACACCGATCTCCTGAAGTTCCGATAGGACCGCCTTATGTTTTACATTGTCAAAAGCTTTCTTAAGATCTAATCCCAAGATTGCCTTTGTGTCCTTAGTCCGAGAGTCTATGATGTCATATTGTAATCTCAACATAACGTCTTGAGTACTTAGGCCTGGCCTAAATCCGACCATCTCGTTTGGCCATAATTTCTTGTCCTCCATGTATCTGGTTAGCCTCGTTTGGATTACATACTCCATCAACTTCCCTACGCATGAGGTGAGGGAGATTGGTCTGACGTTCTTCAATTTTAAGGGCTTTCCAGGTTTGGGAATAAGAACGATGCTTGCTTCTTTCCATTGTTTTGGTAGCTTCCCCTTTTCCCACACCTGCTGCATGTATTTAGTTATAGCAGTTATCGACTCATCATCCAGGTTTCTTAGCATTTTGTTGGTTATTCCGGCCGGGCGTTGAGCCGATTTAGTTTTGAGCTTGATTATCTCCGCTCTCACTTCCGCCTCCGTTATGGGCGTGTCCAGTTCTTCATTGCCCGGTCCCTCATAATTTGGCAGGTTAGTGCGTGCTATGTTCCCTATATATGTTTGTTTGATTTCCTCCATGAAGCTATCATCTGTTCCCTCATATTTGCGCCGTGTTTTGGCCAATCTAATGTTCGTCTGTGACTTTGACTGGGTTGGGTCTAGCATGTGTCTCATGATGTTCCAGGTTTCCGCTAGGCTCATTCCCTTCTCCGTGTCATCGCATTTACTGCACCAGTTTTGTTCGCACAACTGTATTGCGTACTTTTCGATCTCTCGGTTTAGCCTAGCTATTCGTCTCTTCAGGGTCCGATTCCATCTCTGTTTTTTAAGTCGGTTCTCTAAGCCTCTTTTTGCCTCCCACATGTGCAGAAGTTTACTATCTGCCACTAACGGAGCTTCTTGGCCTTCTAGAGTTGCCGTCGCTTCGGTGGCATGTCTTTTAAGTGTATTTGTCCACTCCTCTAGGTCCGTGATTGTAGTAGCGGCGGACTCTTCCCTTCACTTCCTGAATTTGTCCCATTCTGTAACTTTTGGTTGCTTCAGCCGTTTTTCCTTGATACCTTTGGTCGTTGTTGTAGCTATTATATAGTGGTCACTACCTAGGTCTTGCCCTGTATTTTCCCAGGACACCGCCTTGGTGTTCTTCCACAGTGTTAGGTCAGGTGTGGTGTCTGCAGTGACACTGTTCCCTTTCCTCGTCGGGGTTCCTGGATCAGTGTGTATTGTCAGACTCAGTTCTTGTATATCCTCCCAAAGCTGTCTTCCCTTACCATCTTTTCTATTGTATCCCCACTCCTCATGCATTGCGTTTATATCTCCTACTATGAAGAGGGGGTTTCTTCCTGCTGCTTTCAGGGCTTTCCTGAATATGGCCCTGAACCTTACTTTTTTTTTGTTTGGGACTTGAGTAGATGTTAAGTAGGAAGTGGCTAGGCTCTTCTTTCCTACCCGTGAGCATTTCTACCAAGACTCCTTCTATGTCCCTGGATTGAATCTCATGTTCGATCGTCGCGATGTTTCTCTTTACTAGAGTCGTTACTCTCGATTTCTCTCCCCTGTCGCTGTGGAATGCCTGATATCCTGGCAGGGATGCTGGTTTCCCGGTCTCTTGTATCGCTATCGCTAGCGGCTTCTCTTCTAACGTATCCACGTAATTTTGCAATAACGCTCGCTTGCGTTGGAATCCTCGGCAATTCATTGCCAAATAATGGACTTATTTCGTGCGTTTCTGGCCATATTTAATTTGGGTAAAAGCGTCCTGTAAGTTTTTCGGTCGTTCCCCTAGGGCAACCAGCTCAGTTCTCTGCGTTTGCAATTCAGCTCTTTCCCCAACCTTGACGTGACGTCACGGCAGCGCACTGGAAACTTAGGGAAGGGGTTGGATTCCTGAGCTTGTTAGTGCAACGCCCAAGGGGTATGGGCTCCGTGCGCTGGTATAGTGGCGCCAGCAGCGACCACATCGCCAGCGCCGCCTCGTGGCAGTCGCCGCGTTAACCGGACGCTCAGTCACGGCCGGTCTCTCGAGGGGAGAGCGCCCCCCCCCCCCATCAAGACGCCCTGGTGTCCCTGCGCCTTCCTCCATGCCCGATGCGTTCGCGTCAGCCCGGTCCCATTGTAGACGCGCACTGACCGCGATGTCATTCTAAGTCAACGCCTGCTTCTATGCGGATTTCAACGCATTGAAAGTCTTGACGCCACCGCTGCTACATTTAGTTTCAATTGCTTTCAGGTTGGGCTGATCACTGAGTCGCTCGAAGTTCCGTTGCCCATGGTTCCGTATACTAAGCAGGTTAGAATAAATGGGCCCCCTTTTCCTACTGTCCGAGGTGAGGCCCTGGGCTGCAGCCCCCTTAGCCCACCCCCCTTAATCCAGCGCTGACAACAGGGTAGCATTTGAACAGAGCGATGCAAGCTTTCTTCACCGGACAGTAGCCGATGTCGTCGACTCCATCATGGAAGAAACTCCACCAACAGCGAGCTCCAGTCACGCAGTAAGCCGACACGATTCCCTTTCTCCTTGCTTGGGATTGAAGACCGGAGACAACAGCAAGAAAACAACTAACTTGCAATAAGAATATGACTTAGGAGAGTTTCTGGGCAAAGCTAAACTTACTGGCATCCCGGACTTTTTGAAGTTACGTCTTCTAAGCCATGGTCGCCAAATGTTACATACGCCTTTAAGAAGGATGTAACACCTGGAAAGAGGCCTTTTCGCCACCAATGACTAGGAGATTACGCCCCTTGGCTTGCGTACTCAGCAACAGCGAAAGGCGCCCTTTGTCGTTTTTCCGTCACTTTTCCTCCGCGTGTTCACCGGGCTACTCAAGGTAGTTTTATCGTGCGCGCTTTCAGTAACTACAGAAAAATGCAAGAGGCGTGCAGGGATCACGTAAAACCCCAGTGGCACCAGGAGGCAAAGACGGCCTCAAGAACTTTAGGGATGTGATGAAAGGCAAGCAGCTACCCGTTGTACAGCAGCTGAACAGAGCACTACACGAGCAAGTTGAAAGGAATCGTGAGAAACTATTTCCAATATAGCTTCCACCATTGTCTTTTGCGTGCAGCATGACTTGCCAATTCGCGGCAAGCAGTCCGATAATGGGTCTTCTATGATCTCCTTGACTTTCGGGTAGAAGGTGGAGATACTCGACTTCAGGAGCAGGTCGCTTCTTCTGCTGGCAATGCTAAGTACACTTATGTCCGCGTCCAGAACGACATCATCACAATCTGTGGCGACATCCTGAGAGAGCAGATAGTTGCCGAAGCTAACACACCGTTTGCTTTTTTCCGTTCTTGCTGACCAAAATGCAGATATTTCAGGAAAAGAGCAGATGTCTATAGGCGTTCGCTTTATTTGTTGACAACGCGGGAGCCGAAATGTGCGTTCGAGAGCAGTTTTTGGAATTTGGAATTTGTAGAGCTTGGAGGAAAAACGCTAAGGCGCCCGTGTGCTGTGCGATGTCAGTGCACGTTAAAGATCCCCAGGTGGTCGAAATTATTCCGGAGCCCTCCACTACGGCACATCTTCTTCCTTTCTTCCTTCACTCCCTCCTTTATCCCTTCCCTTACGGCGCGGTTCAGGTGTCCAACGATATATGAGACAGATACTGCGCCATTTCCTTTCCCCCAAAACCAATTATTATTATTATTATTTGTAGAGCTAGAGCAATTAAACTCCGCTTGCATCGCCTCTGCAATCTTGAAGCTTTTGACGAATGCCGGGCTGATTCTTTCGAACCTCGTTGGACAGGGGTACGATGGACGCTCTACAATGGCTGGAAAATAAGCTTCAGTGAACAAAATAGTACAAAAACAGTTCCCGAAGGCACTATTTTTCTACTGCGCAAGTCACTAACTAAATCTCGTCATCTACGATTTGAACGACGTCTCTGAAATTCGAGACACAATTGGGATAATCAAACAAACCATGAACTTCTTCCGCGAGAGCGTGCTCCGGAAAAAATTGGTGCCCAACATTCCGATGCTGCGTGAGACAAGATGGTCTGCAAAATACAAGTCTATTAGGATCTTCTCTCAGCATTACGTGGCTATAGTCAAAGCATTCGAGGAGCTCGCGAAAACTCACGCGTGCAGCTAACAATACGAAGCAGCGCTAACAATACGAGGGCGCATAGACGAGACGTACGCATGAGCGCTCGTGTGTACGTATTGTCTCTGCGCCAATAGAATTGTTTGCGCTGTTTTAAGAATGATCCACCACCAATTAACACGCTAAAGCTTCTAAATTAAGATATCAGCCGCCTGTCACTTGATGCTACAGTGCAAGTGGAATGGTATGGCGGTATTTTCAGAATTAAGCACTGCCTCTGCTGCATCTAGAATTTTATCACGCTCCTGCGTGCCACTGGGACAGCTTTGCTGGCAAGCAGCTGCGTACAAAATGGCAATGAGGATGACAAGCTCGAGGTTTCCCGTAGAAACTGAGTCGGAAAGGTTGTTAAATGCAAGGCAGATTCCAGTATAACTACGAAAGTCTGCTCAGGCGCTGGATATGGGTATTGCAGCCAGAACGAACACTGGCGCACAATTCTGATAAGATGCCCGGCTGGATCCTGGCTCACTCTACTTGCCATCAGGTAACTGAAATCTACACGTTCTATTAGGTACTTCAACAGTGACCACACGCTATAGACAGTGCCACGTACACGCAGTCCTGTAGCTGCCGACTTGTTTATAAAGGCTTTCATTCCATTAGTTTGGTTTTCCCACGCACTCAGGTGCGACAGAAATAAATGAAGCTTGTCAGCAGGTGCAGAACTTGGACCTAAAACCCCGGCAGTGAAGCGCGAAAACGCATGGGCTCAACACTTGGACAGCCTTTACTACTGCCTGGCCAGCACGGCGGCAGGGGCGCAATGCTAGGGTGCTAGTAAAAACCGCGGGAGCGCCCCCTTCGGCGAGGGGAGGCGTTTTGCTTCAGCTGCGCCGCTGCTATAGGCTGCGTTCCAATACTGCCAAGTAGACGGCTACTTAGACGTCTAGCCGGACAGCCGCCATCTTGGGACGCGTTCCATTTCTCGGCGAAGCAGTCTCATAAGACTGCCTCGCCGAAGTCCACATCGATGCAGGCTAACTTGCTGTCTAAAGATGGCGGAGCTGATGTACACGGATGAGCGAGTCGTGCTCTTGCGGGCGTCGGACTGTACACGGAGTATAGGAAAGGAAAAATGTGAGTCATTCCATTATGTTATTTGGTACGCAAACTAGTGGCTAATTAATCTTCGTGGACGTGCGATTCCTAGCAGTGAATCACGCAGGAGAAAATCGTGCAGTTGAGAGCTTTGCTAAAGCAGCGGACGCTGTAGGTCTGTTTACGTGATCCGGCATCTGACGATGCCGGATCTTAATTAGCACCTTGATTTTAGAGAATACTCGTCGCTGTCGACGGGCGTTAAGACGGCTGGCGTGACGGTTAAAAAATGTGTTCTTCTGTTGCTGTATTAGTTGCACCAACTCTTTCGCGTGCTTTCTTTTTTATCTTTACACTCTTAGAACAAATACAGTATTGTGCGTTTTTATCGCTGACACTTTCAAAAATTTCCCCGCCTCAACCGCTGGCTCGTTTGCGGTGAAACTGCACACAGAGCTTGCGTATTATGGTAACTTTTGTATCGTAACAAGTTTGACAATAGTACTTACTTTGTTCAGGCGCACATGATGCGAAAACGTAAGCGTCTACGAAAGATCGGCGAGCCAAATCCCGCAGACGATGCTTTTTCGCTGAGAACCGGCATTGGCGCCATCTGTTTTCGGCAGCGGAAAGCGTCACGACGGAGCGTCCTGCGAGAAAAAGAGCCGTTCTTCCGGCCTAATGTGTGTATATCGTTTTAATAGGGCAAATGATGAGATACGCCTGGAATTGGTTTGTTTTTCAGTGCTATAATTTGAAAATACTTAAGATGAAGCAAATGCCGAACGGCATATTCAAAGGGCCCGCGCTCTTTGCTACGCTCGCCTCGGCGGCCTAGTCGTGACGCTTTCCGCTGCCGAAAAGAGATCGCGCCACTGCCGGCTCTCAGCGAAAAAGCGTCGTCTGCGGGTTTTGGCTCGCCGATCTCTCGTAGACGCTTACGTTTTCGCATCATGTGCGCCTGAACTAAGTAAGTACCATTGTCAAACTTGCTACGATGCAAAAGTTACCACAATACGCAAGCTCTGTGTGCAGTTTCACCGCAAACGAGCCAGGGGTTGAGGCGGGGAAATTTTTGAAAGTGTCAGCGATAGAAACGCACAATACTGTACACCGGCATGTTGCGAATTGATTTTAGTCTTTGCAGGATTAAAGATCGCTGCTGTATTTAGGTCTCTCGCTGTCTCCGAGTGCCATGTACGGCAGACAGCAGGTTTAATGTCACGTATGTGTTTTCCTGTTACAGTGTATATTAGCCGTATCGCATTTTGCGCATATTGATTACAGTCTTTCGTATTCTTTCTTATGTTTACAGGACCGTCTGGACGAGCACGTTCGAGGAGCATGTACAGTTTAGCATCAATAATAAAAGAATAATCGCATATCACTTTAGCGTCGTCTTCGGAGACCGGCCCCGTCTGCTACAAGTAGACTGACCGATAGGCACATCCACCAGTCCGGTTTACGCGCAAAGTCATTGCAGAAGAAATGTGTAAACTTGTTGAAAACCCGTTTTTAATTATTGTTATTGCTCAGTTTGTGAAAAATAGTAGTACAACTGTTCATAAGCTTTAGTTACATTATTATGCCGCGAGGCGGCGTGAGCAGTAGACAAGTTCCAATACATGGACATGTAGACTGCTTCCGCTTCCTAGACGTCACACTAGACGTCTTGTAAGTATTGGAACGCAGCCATAGCCAACGTTTTTAGAAAGAGATCTAAAAACGTTGGCCATAGTGGTCTAGAGTACCGCTGACGCGCGCTTCGTTCGCGCCACTCATGGAGGAAGGAAACTCCATGGCGCCACTAGACCAGTATATATTCTAGTTCACTATATTCTAGGCACTATAGAGTAGACATAAGTGATGTGTGCTAGGTCGTATGATGTGTACAGGGGCGCGCAAAGTCCTTCGAAGCAAACAAATAGCCAGAGCCTCCGGTGGTGCATTTTTGTTTTACTTGCTTTACAGCGCTTTTATCTAAAGCAAACAAGTTGGTTTTGTTGATGAAATATCAAACGCAAAAGCTTGAGAAATTGTATCGCTATTTATTGACACGATTTGCAGTATATTTACTGGTTGTCCAATCAAGCTTCCGCCTAGTGATGTCATATCTACTGCTAAAAACCGCCACTGTATGGTGACACCGTCAGCGCCATGAATTTGTTTTTGCGAGCTAATTAAAATATTAACTAGGGTACACGCGGTACGACCAATGCTAACAGCATCATTAACTCATTATATGCAACCAACAGGCAAAACAATGCACTGATTATGTGTTTTGGGCCGCTTAAAGACAGGAGAGGAAACCTGGCTGCGACGAGTTGCTCAACGCGTTAGCTTAAGCTGGACTTCATTGAATCAATACAAGATCTGCTGTGGGCATTCAGAAGTTGCAGTTTGACAATGCTTCTTTTCACTGTTTTGGTGTTACCAGCCAAATGGTACGACAGGATAGGTTTCGCCTGCCTTTAGTCATAGGTCCAGAAATCATGCAGAATGAAAAACCAACCTTCGGTTAAGAAATGCAATAGAGCATTTTAAAGAAAATTCATGAGTCATCTGAAATGGGGCGAGGGTGCCACGAAAAACCTCTTAAACGTCAGATATGCCAGACTAGGAAGATTCATGAGAATGACCAAAAAGGACAAGGTAGTCATTCACATACCTGGAAGTCTTGACTGCTGGTAAGGCTTCTAAGAGCAGGGTGAGACCCTGTTTCTTACATGCAAGAAACAAACAAAAACATCCTGACCCCCTTAAGCACAGTGAATAAGCAGGGTGCTGGGGGGTTCGACGTGCACCAAGCTGTCAAGCACACTAACCTTTGAAGCAGTCGCCACCATGCAGGTATGTGTGTAGCCCCTGTTGACTGCATCTGTAACAATAGCCGTGGTCAGACGCCCGTGCGGGGGCGCCATGAGTGGAAAGGGAGGGGCTATTGAAAAGCCTCTGGAGAACAGAACAGCCGTCCAAGGAAGGCGTTTGTACCTCTGTTGCTAAACTACAGTTCTTGTTCAGTTGTTTTGATGCGAAAGCATTGTATGGCTCATCGGCAGCGAAACCTGCCATTGACATTGGCCAGCAGCAGTGGTCCCAAAAATTCGAAACATGTACAAGCGCTCAAGAGTATGGACAAAGAAAGACTTGGACAACACAAGTGCTCGTGTTGTACGTGTTCGCAATGCACCAACTCGCCCAACAGTTTGTGCTCCCAAAAATTCCAGATGACATCACCGTGGTATCAAAGAAAAATAAAATGTCTTGAGAAGGTGTGGGGAATTGGACCTGGGACTTTCAGACTGCAAGGCGAGTACGCTACCCATAGACCATGAAACAGCGTTGCTTCTTGGCAAACAAAGGTGAACCTATAATCAGATACAACTTAAGAACGCTGCGACATCAAAGGAGCCCCTTCCAACCAATGTCATTGGCCGATTCTCATGACCTTGCTAGTGTGACAAAGCAGAGAATGGTAGATGGAAGGGGATAATCCCTTCCCTCTGTGGTCGGGGGAAGACCCCTCTCTCCATTGTGGCGCCGCTCCCTGCATTGTCACACTAGCAGGGTAATGAGAATAGGCTGATGCCATTGGCTGGAAGGGGGTCCTTTGACAAGGAAAAATCGCTGCATTCTTGAGTTGTGTCAGACTATAGTAATGCATTGCCTTAGGAGTGCATGCTAATGAGTAGGCATGTGATTAGAAAGGAAACAATTTAAAACTTAAAAGAAAAAAAAAGCAATGCTTTCTCATTCAAAGCACGTAAAGTCTTAAGTGCCCTCCATAATTTATTTAGTCGTCCCTGTGTCCATGCATGTTCTGCAATCAGTCTTGTACACGTTACAGAAAAAAAGTAACCAAATACAATTACTCTATCTGAAATGTGGCCGATTAGAGTGGTCCATTAACACCACCAAAAAATAACTTATTAATTACAGAACAGTAATCAGTTAGTGTTGCGTTACTTTTCTTCAAACTTTATTGTCTTAACACAAACTCACTCAAGCTAGAATAAACTAGTGCAGCTTTGCCAGATATTTTTGCACATCTGTATATTTCAACAGCAGTTGTTTTTGCAATGTTGCCTCGTGAAGACATCAGCCTCTCCACTGAACACTTCCGATGCAAGCGCTGGAGGGAAAGACAATGCGCACCAACTGGTAGTTTCGCAATGCTTAGATGCCAGTTTCTGCGACCTCTATGAAGCGCTGCACTTCGTTTCGAGCAGTTTATAGGTATACTTCAATTGCATCTAGAATCCACAACAATCAGTTTTATGTACAGAAGTCCAAAATATGTATAGGTTCCTCAGCTCCTCCAGTGCTGTGCAAGGTATAACTGTCAGCAATGGACCAAAGAATTCAAAAAAATCCTATTGGCCTAGATGTGAAGGTGTATCGCTGTGTGGACGATTGCTTGGCCTTACAAGAGGCGCAACCTGACAGCATGGCAACTACAACTATTGAAATCCTACTCCCCTACATTATATTGCCAGGCGGACTCATTTTCGCCTGTGAGTTTCGTGTTGACAACGCGATACAGTTTTTGCCTCGTCCAGTTATGGATGTACTACCCCATGTCCAAGAACTGTGCACTACCATTCGATAGCCCTAAAACGAGATAAATGAGATAAAACGAGCAGGCAGCTATCAATAAATCTTGCCCGCACCTTTTGAGTCAAAGCTTTGTTGACGATGTGGCTCGCTTATTTAGTGCTGGCTATCCAAGTAAATTTCTTTCCAGCGTTTTTCAAAGCCTGCTAAAAAAAACACCAAACAGAGACAAAAAAGCGAAGCATGAAGTGAACAGCCAGGTTATTCCGTATTTCCACAGGTTGTCGCACAATGTTATCACATCTATGTGGTTTTCTCTGCTCCGTACAAGCTTGGCAAGGTCTGTGCAATGCTTTGTGATCGAAAGCATGAATCACGCTCTGAGAAGCACGTCACCAAGTGCACAAAATGCAGGAGCAAACTTGCCTGTAAGATTCCCCTAACCTGCAACAGTGTATAAAGCGGACAAATAGGAAGATGCTATAACGATAGGGCAAACATAAAAAATAAATCCGGTAGTTTCTTTGCATACTATTGCAAACCGCTCTTGAACTAAAGCAAGCTGCTTGCATAAGCCAAACACAAAGTGGAGCGAGGCATTATCCAAGCTTTTCTTATTTCTAAAGTGGAGAGAAGGTGTCGTGTCGACACACCCCCAGTTTCACGCCTTGATAGACGGCTGCGATTTCTGGATGGACACATGTAGGCTTTTTTTTTGTCGAAGACGATTCCTGCCATGTTTTCTGCGATTTTCAGACATATTGATTACCCGTTGATCGGGGTTGCCTTTTTTTATTTTTAACACTGCTTTGCTTCTAATCTTTTTTCACTGTCTACACTGGTTCCTTGTTTTCGCCTTTTCCCTTCTGACGCAGCCTGGCTAAGAGGTAGAAGACGCTTCATTGATAAACAAATGTTATTTCTTCTTTATTCCAGGTTATAAGCCGGTTTTATATAGATTTTCTATGTTTTTGCTGTTTGGCACTGTGCCCTGTGCTCTTAATAAGCAACGACTGTACGGAGAAAGAAGGTGTATCGCTTGATTGTGTGATAGACATTGTGCGCGGGTGATGGCTGTACCTATAAAATATGTCCCTTTGAAGCTAAATAAGTCAGCTGGTAGTCAGCGCCAGTCTTGTATTCCTTCTCATCGCCCACGCTATCTTGGCGCTGTTTCTAACAGTTCAAGGAAGAAGCAGTCTTTCTTTATAGCAATGAATTAGCTAGGCATGCTTATTGCAAGAAGCATTCATTGATGGCGTTTACACCCTTAACGAAGGCTGCGGCAAGTGCAACATGTCAGGCAGCCATGCGCACCTTTGTGCACTACCGAAATATTTGATGCAATGATGTAGTCGCGGACACTTTGCCCAGGTAGCCATCATTGCAAAGAAGTAATTGATTACAAAAAACTAACTGAATTGGCGTGAACATTAAAGTTTGAGAAAAGTAATCAACTGATTACAAAATTACAAAAATATGTAGTTAAGTACGAGCAATCAATTACTTCAAACTCTGGCATTCCTAGGCACGAACTTTGTGACACTCGATCACCCTCAACCCATGCATCTTTTCCTCCCTCACTCTCACCTCACAGAGTGAAATCTATGAGGTGAGGGTGAGGATGCCCATGTCTGGTCATGGTGACAAAAATTTGCACCACTTCAGAAATGCATATCACCCATATGCTTGCTTTTTCAGTGGTCCGAAGAGATGGAAATGTCTTGATGCCACATCGGAACAGAAGAAGGGATGGAGTCGAAGTATCCTTTTAGCTGAGTGTGGCGAGGCGCTGTGCAGCAAAACACCTTAGACAATAGTCGGTCAGTCGGTTTGGCCAAGGGAAACTACAAACTCTGCTGATCAGCAGGCAGATCACAAAGGGTACAGCGGCGAAGTAGAGACATGCAGAGGCAGAATTCCCAGCTGCATGGCATCGGGTTACGTCACACGGCAGTGCACAGCAACTGTTCTCAAAGTGAGTGGGTGGGCTTAGCCTTCTCGCACGTAAGCAGTCTACAGACTTTTTTCAACATATGTGCGTGTGTCCCCTAAATTTTTTATTTTGGTCCAACTGTGAATGCGCACATTTTGCTACAAGTTAAATGTCTTCACTCAGCATGAATACTTCATGCGGATGAAGGCTGATGTTAATGTTTGTGGAATGTTCAATTAATTCAATCTGTGACTTGATGACCTTCAGTACACGTATTTAGGACTTCCATCTGGAGTCGCACAGTTAACCAGCTGAGGCAGTTCTGACAACCATATCTTCCATTGATATTGACACTTTATTTCATCTCATGCACTTTTGTTACAAAGGGAAATAATCTGTGCAACAAACAGCTGGTAGATTTTTCCTAACTAAAACTGTGTTACAACACAACTGCAGTTAACAAGGGAATATAAACTCATGCACAGGGTGGAGGGAAGGGTGGAACACGTCTGTATCTATGTAGAGTATTTTACATGGTTAAACATAGCACGAGATTGGAAGGCTGCGGGCGAACCGGTTCAAATTTAAGACATGCATGTCGCCTCTTCTCTCTTCAATATACATTGCACAGAAAAACCACACTACGTCTACAACGTCACGGAAAGAGTTACATTGTAATTATAGGAATGTAGTTTCCTAAGCCCGTCCGAAGCTTAATGACCCTTGTGCGCACGACGAAGTCCACACCTCGCGTGTGCCACACCGTTCCACAAACGTACGTTTCCCGGCACACACTATTTACAGAACACAAGCAAGCAAGCGCTGCTCTGTCAGCTCCGAAGCTCACAGAACAAAAATGCACACAGCTTTCCCAACAAAAAATGGATATGTCCCTAGAAAAATATTCATAAATAACACGAATTGCTCGTAAACTCTGGAAAGCACAAGGTTTGAAAAAACTTCCAGAGTCACACAGCTTGACTCGAGGCCAACACTCACTCATGTTTGAAGAAAAATTAAGATAGTAATATAGAAACGGAGAAACAACTGCCAGATTAGAACAGATGCCATCAAGATCTTGGATGGCAAAACAAAGGCTCGAAAAACGACTGAATAACAAAAAAACAGTACTCATAATTATAGCAACATAAATAATTCGAGGCACAGGTATATGTCTCCATGGTTCTCCTCCTAACGCCGTCGGGGCACCATCAGTGCTCCCAATATCTTGGCTTGAGAAAAAAAAAAAGATTCAATACCATGGAGCGGCTCTCTCTTGCAACAGGCAGCAACACACACAAGTTCCTTTCCGAGCAGCTCTGGGTACAAAATGACAAAACTTCCAGCGATTGCACTACTAGCATCTAGACGCCACTGCATGCACATGACATGTTGTTCTGAACTAGACACCGTTCATCCCTCAATTTCACTGACTCCAAGCAATACTAGAAAGAGGTCAGTAACAATGAAATCTGTTAAGTTGTGCAAACATTTGCATTTGAAAGCAGCTTGATGCAACCATGCAATGCATTAGGGAAGCACGAATCGAATGAGGAAGTTTTCGTCCCAAAGGAAAGGCTTCAAAATGCTACAAAGTTGATCATGAAACTCCAGCAACCAGAAATGCTGCAATCACACTTCCTCCCTCACAATCACATATAGCTAATCATTATGCAGCTGCATCCACAATGCAATTCCTTCACATATATTTGACAGAAGTTGGAGGCTGCGGTAAACAAAGCACAGGATACGGCGGCGGCAAATACAGGCCTCCACTACAGATTTTACAAATTTGGCAGCTAGCTGGTGCAGGCATGGTAATTGATGTCCATGTTCATGAAATGACCAATGAAAACAAGAGATGCAATAAACTGTAACAAACACAACAGGCACAATGCTTAGACGCAAGTAAAAGTGACTGCGCTCTTGACTAGAAGACATACACATAAAAAAAAAGACAAAGATGTAGATGACTACTGGCTGCTTGACAAAATGGGCACGAGACAATAAACGAAGTGCAGTAATTTAAGGGGGCGAGAGGCTTGAACAAACATACAAACAAAGATGGGTTGGGCTAGGCCCATCTCCACTTTCATGCACACTTTCCCCGACTGTATACATTGAAAGAAACAGCACGACTGCTTCCTGTGGTGACATGCCTTCAGTGTTGATTTCGTACTCCTTTCAGCATGAAATTGTGCAATTAACAAGCACAATGTTCAGCACTCTTCTTTTTCCTGCTGCATCATTGCACAACCAACTAAAACACGAGATGCACAAGACAACACGAAGAAAATCGTCCAAGTTCGCAGAAACGGCCAGTGCGGAGTTTGCAAAAACCTCGGCTCACCCTTGCACACAACTCGTGTGACAGACGCGAACACCGTCTAAACGCAACTGCTCTTGTCAGTGATGACAAAGCAAACATACGGTACATGTACCTTGTTTTCCCCACAGTATCACGGCAGAAAAAAAATGTTTCCAGAGTCCAGAAGCATACACAAAAATATCTGTACATATGCCACATCCGAGGTCCGTTCGTGTTTGCAGGAACAAAAATCTCGCTCCGTTCAACATGTTAAAGCAAGGCATGCATGAATTACCACCGTGGCTGCATTACCGTTAATCTGCAATGTAGATGGAGACTGCAGTGCTAGCAGTGACATCTTGTGAAGCTGTGCTGAACCAAACATAGTGAGTGTGCAGTCATTACTGCAAATGCAATAACGGTGGTTTGTGAAGATTATGCTGGCAAATGAAGTCTCCACATTGAGAGGGTGACCGAGTCACATGTTTGTTCCGGTATACTATCGTCTCACAGAGCGTCACAGGTTGTCACAGTCAGCATCGCATTCACAAGCACGTAACAAGGGTGCATGTATGAGCCCAGATAAAGCTCGCTGTTAAGGAAAGGTGAGCTCCCAAAATAAGGCCCGAGGACAGCACTGGTTGTCCGAATGGGTATGAACCTACTACAAAAGCAAGAGGGTCGAAGTAGATAGCGAGACAATGGAACAGCGTATTTCTGCAGCAGCATGAAATGAAACTGAAGTAGTAGCTCCGAACATAGTGAATGCTGTGGAATATAGCCTAGCAGGCTTCGAAGCGAGGGGAACAGGGGCTCAATGCTGCTTCTGGACGCCGGCAAGATGATGTAGAATTTGTTGGGAGGGGGGGAGGGCTGGCCTCTGAAGAATTGCCTTGCTAAAGCTGGCTTGGTGGGAATCCCAATGCTTCGTCCTGAAATGAAACAATGGAAGCAATTGATCAATACCTTCTTCCAACGACCTGCCATAGAGCACAACAAAGGTATCCAAAAAATAAAGCAGTAGAGGGTTCGCTGAAAGCTTTCCAAACACACAACTTCCAAAAGGACTACCAGCTGTACTGTGCACATAATCCATTAAAAATATGACTATATTTACTCTAATGCAATGCTAGTTTCTTTAGCATTATAGAAGCAAAAGGTCACACCTCCTGTTATCGAATCTTATGCACAGGCGGCGTTTATTTACATATTTGTCTTATGTTGTATCGGTGACCACCCAACTTTTGGAGCAACAGCAACAACAAAAATTGAAATGTTTGTTATGTTGCCCAAAGGAAGCTTCGAGATGTCCACATTCAACTAAGACAGCTCGAGTGGTGAATCATATATGGAAGCGGTAGTGGCTTAGTGAGAAACTTGTCACAGGAGGTGGTGCTAGTGTGAACTTGACACCTTGCCCCAAGGAACACCTGACTCAGCATGCTAAATGCAAATGGCTTTGACACCCTCAAAGTCTGCAGCGCTGCTGATATAAATATGTTAACGGCAAAAACCCTCCGCGGGCATACATGGAAAGCTTGGCACCACTATTGCACGACACCTAACTCATGTGCTGGAGCGCTATTTTTCCAATGATGTGGCCTCTGATCCATACGGTCAACACAGTGATGCCCCGTTCTTATCTTCGCATTGGTTTTATATGAGAACCTTTTGCACGGTTCTCTTGTAAAAGGGCAGGTGCACAATATCTTTGTGCCGTAATGACAGTGGCATACTTTGTTAAGGCTGTAAGGCTGCTGGGGCACAGGAAAGCCAATTCTTGACGTATTCTTGTGCACAAATTCACACCCAACCTTTAATGCACTGTGGCTTTGTCCCTTGCGCTACAATCGTGGTTGCATTGCATTCGGGTAAATACGGTACTTTACAATGTAGTATTTACCCAATATAGCGTACTAAGGAACGTCTTGCAAAGCACAGCGTCGCGAACAACCAGCGGTACAGTCCAGGCACAGACCAGAGGCAGCGATCAGTCCAGAGCACGCACGAGGGACGGAGCGTTCGGCGCTTCTCGTCGTCTTCTTCATTAAGCACCAGCCTTTCAAGATTCCAAAGCCGAAGGCCAGTCTTACAATAGTAACATTTTTTCACTCTGTCCTTGCCCTGTGTGCAAAGGCGCTGATAAGCTAAACCCAACTAACCTAACTCAGCAAAAACACTGAACACACTGGTTCCCATGAGTTACAACCCAGACCGCTTATAACGCATACCGCGGGAGTCGGGAAGGTCCGCATTATAAACGGTACTGCACTGTAACCAAAACGTAGCTTTCCCATGCATTCAAGTTTTCAGAACGGCCAGCCTACCTTTCAAAGTGCACCTGACAACGCATCAGATGCACAACACTGCAATCACAGGCAACAAAAAAGTTAATTTGATCTTTTTGTCGAAGCGTTGTTATGAATGAAAGAACGACATTATTTTAGTCTGGCACTGCGATTGAATTGCATTGCTAATGGCTTCAAAAACAGTGAGGCACTTGAGCGCTTGCTCGCTGAGGTTTCTCTGAGCGTAGTAGAGGCGCAGTTTGTTGCAACAGTCGAGCGAGTCTTTGCACGAAACTTCTGCTGCACTTTCACTCACTTCGTCAGGCTCATCCTCGGATAGAGGCTCATCGCGACCGCGCACCGCTGCCACGATGTCTTCATCTGTGGCGGCTACTTCACACAAAATGCCGTCGGGGTAGGCGACGACCACGAGCTTGTCTCGTGCCGGTCCTTGAGACGCTGAATACAACCGTTCAATGGGTTGAAACCATCATGGCCAAAAATGTTTGCAAGGTACATGACCTTGGCTTGCAATATCTAGCCATTCACAGGAGCGCTCGTGACCTCGTGAAATCGTGCAAACAAATTGGCGACATCTTCATACTTCGACGCACGAATCCGCTTCCTTGCAAGCAAAGCAAAGTCTTCCTGCAGCTGTTGTCGCAACTTGTCGCTGTTATTCCAAATGGCGGATGCAGTAGCAGCGGAGACACCATACTTTTTTGCCACCGTAGCCTTTTTCAAACCGCTCTCGACGCGCCTCACAATGCTCTGCTTGGTTTCAAGAGTTTTCCGTTTCCTGGCTTTCGGAGGCGCAGACGCCATCGAAACTGAAGACAGCCGAGGCTGGTAGACTTGCCTACGTTGTCAACTTTTCGCTACATGCGACGACACATATTGCACTCCTAGGCTTAGGCGTGACAAGATGCTGTTGCACGTACGCGTGGTACGAGCAGCGCTTGCAGTGTTATGCCATGTGGCTGCGGCCCCGCTCCAGCATGCTCTCCTGGCCGTGCCATCATGTGCTTCCCAGCATTGTTCGATCAGCGTCAGTGTGCTCAATGGAGGCGCATCGGAGAGTGAGAGGAAGGCCTGCTTTGAGACTTTATTTTCTATCCTCTCCTGCCTTCAGCCTTGCGTTGAACCATTCTGACAATGCTCCCCTGCCCCGCCTGTTTCCCCCTTCTTGCACAATCTGGGACGCACGTTTCTCGCGATCGCCGGTACCCATGAGCCCGCGCTGGTATTTGGGCCGCCAGGCTTTCAAGAAACTGCACTATATGCGGTTACGCACTGCCACATATTAAGCGATACGCCAATACACTGGACTCTATGGGAAGCGAAGCGGTTGTCGCAAAAAGCCGCATACAGTGCGGTCCTGCATAATAAGCGGTTAGGTTATAAATGGTCTGAGCTGCATCACCATTGTCAAGAGAAATGTTGGTTTTAAGAAAACACAGGAAGTATTTATTTATGCAGCTGCTTCTAGGAATCTGATATGGCCATAAGTCACCACGAGCAAATCAAAGTACAAAATGTTTTGCTTGTGGCAGTGTAGTACTGTCCATTAAAACAGAAAAAGAAAAGGCTTGCTGCGCCATTTATGACAGCCACTGTAGCCTGACTGTCACATGCCTGCGATTACTAACCCTGAAACACAATGGTCCTGCACCACAATATCAAACATTTCGGCGTCACATAGGTGAATTTTAAGTCCCGCTGTGAGAATGACTTGACAGTGACTGCATATCTTAGGTCCCTTTTGAAAACATGCAGCTTATGCGTTATGCATTGAGCACATCGTGCTCCAACCTTAACGACCGTACTTTGGCAAGTACTGATAGATGAAGGTATGAAGAGCATTGAAGGTTGTGCTAAGAGCATCACTTAGGGCTAATAATTTTTTTTTAGCCTGTTTATGACAGAGTAAGCACTGAGCATTTTGTGTTCCAGCCTAATTGACTTTGACTCTAGCACTGGCTTCTACAGTGTGTGCCACATGAGACACTCACAGTGGCGGCCGTTGTCCGATGAAGAGGAGCGTTCACTTTGCTCCTTCAGAGGCCCCCTGGCGGGTCGCCGGCTTCTTCCAGCCCCGGTGCACTGGTATCAGGGATCGGCGTTGCTGCTGCTGCTGCGGTTGTTGTGGCCGCCCGCCGGCCGAGATATTAGGGCTCGGGGTCCGTGAACCAGGAGTGCCGCCACGCGGCACCAGGCGCCGGTTGTCGGCTGCCGGTGCCTGGCTCTTCTTGGTGGCGGCACCACTCGTCACAGCGGGCTTGCGGATCTGCGCGACACACAGAGAAGGATGGTGATAGTGGCCCCAGCTTAAAGCTTTGAGTGTGGTTCTTCCCAAGCACTCCCAGTCCACTCTGCAGAAGACCAGGACAACAGTCTGCGAGTGACATGGAAAAGCACCTACTGTGCATTCCCAATGCTCAAGAAGCAGCATTCCAAAGATGAAGACACCAGTAACCTCTGGGGCCCTCAATAATGTTTCTGAAATAAGTCTTGAAGGTCTTAAAAGCTTTTTCTTTAGGCCTCCTGCATCTTTCAGGCCTGAAAGGCTCACACATGCCCACTTAGGTACCTAAATGGTTCGGTTTTATACGGGTTTAACATCTCAATGCGACTCTGGCTATGGGGGACGGCGTATTGAAGGGCTCCGGAAATTTCGACCACCTGGGGTTCTTTAACCTGCACTGACATCGCACGATACACGGGCCTCTAAAATTTCGCCTCCATCAAAATTCGACTGCCACCACCGGGATCGAACCCTCATCTTTTCGGTCAGCAGCCGAGCCACTTTGGCAGCCTAGGTACCTAAATGAAATCGAGGCTAATCAGGGAATTTTACTGAAAGCAACTACTTGGAAGTCCTGCATTGCCAGGTATCGATTAAATGCATGAATGAAAGAGTGAAATCTGGTAAATAGAAAGGCAGGCTGCAGCCATCATAGTTCTTATTCCATTTCTTCCACAGATTATAAAAGAGATGGCTTTTGAAAGAACACCTTGGAGGTTTTTCAGCAATCTGGAAAACATCATTTGTGGCATAGAAAACTTGTTTCTGACAATAAAAGGCATGCACTGCTCCCTAAAACATTCTTGCAAATTACAGACACTGTCATTTCGACTGCCCTATTAATGCAAATATGTCAGAAGCCGCGATCCTGCTGATAGCTGTCCATCTACAGCCGAGTGTCAGCCCATGCTCAAGCCCAGTTCTAAACAAACAGTGTGATTCGGCATAAATGATGGAAGCCATCAGCCACCGAAACCAAGAAGCACAGGGGATGCCTCCTTTTTTTTAACTTGCGCTCCGCTGACGACACCGCGCGAAGTGTAGTACGGACGCTGCACGCTTGCTCCTCAGCTGCTTCCAAGGTCACAAAACGTGGTTCCAGGTGCACCTGAACGGTGCGCTTCTGCTTAGGGAAAACTTCACCGTCATCCCGTTGAACTGGCACCGCACCAGCACTCGCCGCCGCAAAAACGGAACTGTGCCCGGGTCGGTACTGCACTGCGATGTCACGGCTTGTGGACGGCGCCGGGCCCACAGATTCACTGCCGGTTATTGATTCCGAGGGCAGGTGCACCTGAACGGTGTGCTCCTGCTTAGGCAAAACTTCGCCGTCATCCCGTTGAACCGGCACCGCACCGCCACTCGCCGCCGCAAAAACGGAACTGTGTCCGGGTCGGTACTGCACTGCGATGTCATGGCTAGCGGACGGCGCCAGGCCCCCAGATTCACTGCTGGTCGCTGATTCCAAGGGCAGGCTTGCTTCCGACGACACATCGGCGTGACTGGATATCGGAGCGGACCTCCGTTCGTGCGGTTCAGTTGCTGCTGGCCGCTTCTGTTTTGGAATAGGAGGCTTGCGCTTACGCTTCCCGTAAGCATACTTCGTCCTGTACTTCTGGCCCGTGCGACGCACCATCGCGTGCTCACATACGAAACCACACACAGCAGATGAGTTGACGAAAATTCAGAACGGACAGCACGAGTTGAATCGCAAACTATCGTTTTCGCGAAGCGCGCGCGCAACAGACAACCGGAGAAGCGGCATGCCTTTCGGCAGCCAATCGCAGGGCGCGCTGACAACCACGTGACTGGCGCGGCCAATCGGCGCCTAGCTGCGACTTCGCGGGTGCCCTCGTATTTTTCACGTCTGTGCATTTATTTTTTATCGTAGACACAGGTTCCACTGGGAGAAGAACCGCGGTGAAGCAAGCTTTCCAGTGACACCAAACTTGCCGTAGGCGGCGGTGAAGGTGCGGCGGTATCGTGCTCTGAAATCGGCCGTTTTTGCGCAGATTTTGGCCAGTTTTTTGCGACCCGCGGTCAGAAAAATATTTTTTAGGTACGCTTAGAGACTGTTTTCGGCGGAAATTTTTTTAGCTGTGATAGAAAAGGTAATGCAGAATCCGAATCTGCCGTTTTCCAAAAATCGATTTTTTCCGCGATTTTCACGATCTGATCCCCGCGTCCCCCCTTAAAGCTGAATTTAAAGCTGCACTCAATTTAAAGCTGATAGCGAACTTTCGAATTATGCGAGCAAAGTTACAACATTCTGGAACAACTTACAATTAGGTCAGCTCCACCTTGATGCGATCACTTGAGATAAATCTGGTTGTGTCTAGCATCACAAAGAAAGCGCTAAAGCCGCGTCTCGGCAGCTTTAAGAATGAACAAACAGTACAAAGATTCATGGCATTATATCCAATGTGTAGCCCATTATAAAAAATACACTGCACATGAATAATGCTAAAACAACTTCCAAGTTTTCAATATAAAGAATATTTCGCTATATCAGAGTTCCTCATTTCGGGTATGACTGTATTTCGCTACCAAATTGTACCGCACACTAACCTGGAACAGTGAATACACAAGCAATAATGTGCAAAACAGTGAATGCATAACACACAGTAGACACACTCTGTAAGCACTCATGATATGGATAAGTGGGGAAGAGGAGAATAGCACGAGCAAGTACTGTGACAACACCACTGAGCTTTGCTGGGTTAACCTACTGCACTGAGCCACTAATACAGCAAAGTGATGCCGCTGGGCACAGATGGGTCACTTGCCGTCTTTGTGGGTGATGGGAGCTTGGTTGGCGAGGCGAGTTTGGCAGAAGATGTGGTTGCGGTGGTGGCAGCTGCCTCTGTCGAACTGGGTGACGCGTGGGACATCTGCTCCCAGTGGTTACGCAGCTGACGAAAGCGCTGCATCTCCTCCGCACTTCCTTGCACTGCAAGACAGGTGGAAAGCAGTATTGAGTGCGTCGGGAATTTTCACTGCTCTCTAGTCAGAGATAACAGATAGAGTGCTCGCTGTCTGTTCAAGCTACTCAGAGCTGGTAATAAGTGAGCTACGGCAGCTATTATTGCTCAAAGCATAGCCCCCACATTTATTTATTATTTATTTAAAATACCTGCAGCGCCCGAAGGCATTATTGCAGGGGGGAAATACATACTGTTTGAGAGAGGACGTTGTGCGAGAAAGAAAAAAAAAAGACGAGAAAAGAACAGAATAGCACCACAATAACAAACAATAAAAAACGCACATAGTTACATTGCTAAACAACTGGAGTAAAAGATCGTTACTTTAACTGCATCAGGAATGCCAATGCAATCTGAATTAACTGAAGTTAAAACTAACAGTCAGGTAGCAAGATTACCCAATTTTATTGTTTAAAAAAAGCCCGCAATTCCTTTCAGTTTCTTTTTTTTTTCTTTTCGCTCTAGCCTTCTGCTCCAAGCCTGAACATGGAAGAAGACCTCTCATTTGTAGTATATTCCAAAACTGAGAAAAGAGGCATAAGGTATTCAGTGAGTCTACAACTAGCGCAGCGGTGGACTGCACCAGAGTTTAAAAGTGCATGCAAATATACATGCGACCAGCTGTTATTTTCGAGCAAAAAGTGGGCTGAGAAGGGATTTTAGAGTGAAGCACTTCAGCGCCCATTTGTGGGTGGAGCCCCATCGCCGTCGGAGGTGTAACCGAGTGTGAGGGGAGGGGAGGAGAGTGTGCTCGCACTTCTATCACACCAATCGTGTCGAGCAAACGAAAGTACCGCTGCCACTTGCTAACAGATAGCGCCAGAGTGGTGCAATTCTGAATGAGCTGCCCAAGCAGAGGCTCAGTACTGCCGGTCAGAGGACCCTGCCGTTTGCGCTGCCGAAGCACAAGCTCACTGCCTCCACCGCGAAGACCCAGAAGTTCGTGGTGCTGAAATACAGGCCAGGTGGCACCATAGAGAGGACCCTGCTGTTTGCGCCGCTCGCCACCGAGAAGACCTGGAAGTTTGCGGTGCCGAAATAGAGGCTAGGCAGCGCCTTCGAGAGGACCTTGCCCTTTGCACCGCCGAAGCACAAGCTCGTCGCCAGTTTTAAAAAGACCCTGCCGTTTGCGTCGCCAAAGCAGAGAGCTGCACTCAAATTTCGCATTAGGGAATATCATAATCGTCCTTGGAATTTTTTACTGAGGCCACATAAGAACAAAACAGGTGGACGGTGATCTTTGCTTCTAAAAATGAGTCGCATATGAAGAGGCACAAAATTGGCCGTCAATTACGCTTCACAGTAATGCGATTTTCGAGTGCAGCTGCCACAGTATTCGAACTGTAGGCAACCGCATACGAAACATGCAGTGCAAGGAGCTGAGGAGACTCTAGGTTTTGACCTGAGCAGCATGCACAGCGTTCCGCCGCAGATGAGCCTCACTTGGGCTATCACGTGGCCAGCATGGTTACAGGGTAGGTACGCTACTGTGACGCCATCTCTGGGAAGCGATACATACTTTACGGTGACATCACTGGCAAGCAAATGACGCGCACTGCTCTTCTCTCTATGCAGCCGTCGCTCCCTCCTTCTCCGCTTTATTCCTGACGCTCTCTTCGCTATCGCCGTCTTGCCTCCTCCGCCCTCGGTTACGCCAAGGCAGAGGAATGCTGCTCAATGCGGGAACGGACGGCTAAATGCACAGGCAATTTTACGATGCCATACAGCAAATCTGCATTAGCAGTATTGGTTGTACCGTCTGCTGAAAGAAATTTACAGTCCACCGCACCAGTAAAATGGACGGAGCGGTGGATTGTAAACTTTTGCAGCAGCTGGCACATTTCACCTTTACATTGATCACGTTCCCTTCGCGCCATGGAATTTGATTTTGCTATCAATTTTTTTGTTTTTCGTGGGCTTCAGGTGAGCGGAGGCATGTAGCTGGGAGATGCATTTTCACTGGTGGGTGTCCAGAGGTGCACCCGCTGGAGGGTGGCCATAGGGATCCGCTCTGAACCACGATGGGGATGGAGGATGTGCTCAGACCACGACATTTTTTCCGAAAGAGGGGGCGCGACATCGCATCGGCCATGCGCTTACCACTGTTTTTCGCCCAGGTTAGCTACCGGTTCCCCGCTGCATGCTATTGCAGTTCCTATCGATGTATTATTGCGGTGTTGTGCACCGACGACTTGCTTTGTGTTATGAAAAAGTGTGTTGCTAAGTTGAAGTATGGTCATGGTCTGATATGTCAAATTTTACTGTTATTATGCGGTGATGTTCAGAGCAACCCCGATCCCCGTTTTGATACACGAGATGAATTCAGATATTGAAGCCACTGAGGGCATTTACGCTGTAATAAAACAACTAGAACTTTGCCAGTCGCAGTTTTTTCAGGAACTACATATGCTTAAACAGCAGCAGGACGCTGCAAGTAAGTCTTGAAAAAGTTTACTGGGCAGGATCGCTACACTAGAGAATGACATGCATTCCTCACGGCTGGCAGCAATGGCTGGTGATTCAAGCGCATCACCGTGTGTTGACAGCTTGACCAGGGACGTTGCCCACCTTAAGGCCTGTTTTGAAGATGTTTCCAATAGGTTCGCAGGAATAATTTGCTTATACTAGGTCTAAATGACTCCGCAACGGAGAGTTGGTCTGAATCAGAAAAAAATGTGCGCGAATTCTTCTCGTCTCATCTCAACCAAAATGTTCCACCTGAACGCATCGAAAAGGCTCACTGAATAGGTCGCTTTGTTGAAGGCAAGCACCGACCGATTGTTGTTAAATTTTGTAGCTATAAAGTCAAAGACAATATCTTATCGTGCGGTCCTAAGCTAAAGGACACTAAGTCTGCCATACGTGAGGACTTCACGCCCGCAGTCAGAAAGGCACGCTTCAGGTTTTCACAATATGTACGCCACCTGGCTTTTCCTTCCAAGTTGCGATTTGATAGGCTCCTCAGCAACAAAAAGTGTTTTGTCTATCATTTTGAACATAACCGAGTTATCGCGCTTCGAGAATCAAAAAGAGGGAGGCAACTGCCCACTCCGCTGCTCGTGCCCACCTTTCACTCTATGCCCATGGCGTCATTTTGAATTGATAACTCTCGTTGTGAATTGCAGGAGCATCAAAAATAAAACTGATGAATTTGCTAAAGATCCCCAGGTGGTCGAAATTATTCCGGAGCCCTCCACTACGGCACCTCTCTTTTCATTTCTTCTTTCACTCCCTCCTTTACCCTTCCATTATGAGTAGACCAGAGAAAGGGCCCAGTTCAGGTGTCCAACGATATATGAGACAGATACTGCGCCATTCCCTTTCCCTCCAAAACCAATTATTATTATTATTATTATTATTATTATTATGAATTTGCTACTCTTGTTTCCTCTGTAAAACTTCATGTTATAACTGGCACTGAATCGTTGATCGATAATTCCATTCTCAGCTCTGAAGTATTTCCCACCGGTTATAACGCATACCGTAGCGATCGACACTTGCTTGGTGGAGGGGTCTTTTTACTTGTTGACCAGTGTTGTAGCTCTTCATTAATAACAGCGCCCCTAGTAGGTTGTGAGTCAGTATGGTGCAAGCTTCGCCTAAACAATGGAAAGAATTTGGCTATTGGCTTAGTCTACCGTCCTCCTTCCGCTACCAACGCTGACGCTTTCAGATCGCTGTCTGAATTTCTACTCAGTTTAAAAAATGACTTTATGGTGGGGACTTCAACATGCCTGATTTCAAATGGGTAGACTACAAACCTCTTCGTACGGACCATTCTTCATTGTCTTCGTCCTTTTACAAATTAATTACTACTAATGACCCATATCAGTACGTCACTGAGCCTACACGGGAAACTGAGAGCTCATCTTCAGTGTTAGATTTACTGTTCTGCAACTGGCCTTGAGTAGTGCGTGACACTGTGATCATACCAGGAATAAGCGACCGCAGTCGTGCTGCCGCTAATGTTCGGCATTTACCTTATTTAATTCTAGGAGGTTGACCTCGAAGGGTTTCCTTTTTAACAAGGGCGACTATACATCAACGAAGAACGAACTTGCGTCTTTCCTTACAGACTTTATTAATCTAAGCCAGAATTTAGATTGTAGTTCCCTTTGGGAAGTATTCAAGAATAAGCTCGAATGCCTAATTGATCAATATATCCTATCTAAAAGTCTTTCTGGAAAGCACGGCCGCAACAAAGACTAGACTAGACTAGACTAGACTAGACAAAGACTAGACTGCTTATTAGGAAAAAACATCGCCTCCTAGAATCGTACAAAAAAAATCGGTGCCCTGCAGTATTACAGACGATTCGTGCTCTTGGCAGTACACTAAAACTGAAATTAAAGCTCATAAGGATAGCATTTTTAATGACTTGGGATCAAAACTGCATAATAATCCCAAGGAATTGTGGACGTTTTTGAAACACAACGGGCGTGAACCAGTCGGAATCCCGAATTTAGACGTCGATGGTGAAGTTATTACTAATGATGGTGGTGAGGCATGCTGCTTTAATGCTTTCTTTCAGTCTGCTTTTGCGCCAAGGTACATCGGCGAACTTCCGTTAACTCGCGAATCTGTCATTGGAACCATGTCTGAATTGGTTTTTACTCACCAAGGTGTGTTAAAATTGCTCAGTAATATCAATTCATCTTTTGCCGGTGGTCCTAATGGTGCTCCTAGCTTTGTTTTAAAGTCATGCGCGAATGAAATCTCTCATTACTTAGTCATCTTGTTCCGAGCATCTCTTAACTCTGCGTCTCTGCCAAATGACTGGAAAAATGCTAATGTGGTACCAGTGCATAAAAGTGGTTCAAAAAGCTCTGTTGGTAATTATCCACCGATTTCTTTAACCAGTGTGTGCTGCGAAACGTTGGAGCACATAATATATAACGCAGTCATAAAACACCTTGACTCTCAGGAGTATTTTACAGGTCAGGTTTTTCCTGTACTACTCAGTTGCTTGAGTTTAGTAATGATCTGTTTTCTTCCTCTGACCGTGGCTCTCAAACAGATTGCGTATTTCTAGATTTTAAGAAAGCCTTTGACTCTGTGCCTCATTTACTATTATTACAGTTGTCTTGGTCTGCACGCCACTGTCGATTGGCTTCATTCGTATCTTCAGGGCCGCATGCAGCGTGTTTTGATTAATGGTTCACACTCAGATTATGTAAATGTTTACTCAGGTGCACTGCAGGGGTCTGTTTTTGAACTCCTTCTTTTTCTGATTTATATCAATGATATTGTTCTGGATCTTACTGCAAAGTTTGGCTATATGCTGACGACTGTGTCGTTTACCATGTTGTGGAAAGTTCCTCTGATGCGTTCAAACTTCAGCAAAACTTGGATTCCATCCAGTGCTGGTCCTCAAAATGGCAAATGTCTTTGAACGCTACAATATGCTAACTTATCTCTTTCACAAACAATTTACTCATTACATAATGTTCCCCTGCAAAAAGTACTTGAATATAAGTATCTCGGCGTTTATTTTACATCTAACCTAACGTGGGCGAGGCAAGTTGAGTATCCAAAGCCTGCAGAATGCTTAATTTCTTAAAACAAAATTTCAATAAAGCACAGTCTAATGTCAAACAACTCTTGTGTTTCACTTACAACCAATTCTTGAATATGGCTGCCTTGTATGGGACTCCCAGTTTGCTTACCTATCTGACATGCTCAAGCGCGTCCAGAATAATGCGGCGAGATTTGTGCCCAATAATTATAGCTTCTCAACTAGTGTCGCGTCTCTTAAAAATCACCTTGGTTGGGAATCTTTAGCTAACCGTAAGAAACATTTGAGGTTGCAAATCATGCATCGCATCTATTTTTGAAGGCTGAGCATTGACAAAGACCAGTACCTGCTTCAACCTCATTCTTTTCTACACGACTTGAACATCAGTGGAAGATACGAGAGATTAAAAGTAAGACATATTTACAAAACCTCGTTCTTTCCACAAACGATCAATGAGTGGAACAGGCTGCCAGCCGGCGTCACTGAGTGCTGCACGGAAGATCAATTCTGCGCATTCTTATCTGATGTGTGACGTGTATTTCATTTCATTAGTGTCATTGCATTTATGAAGCGCAGTTGTTCGCCTTCAGTGCATGCTTTTTCTCATCCATTATTAGTTGTGTCATTGTATTTTTGTTACCCTGTGGTACTTTCGGCCAAACCAGCAAAAGTTATTGTGCTTCCCCCCTGCAATTATGCCTTCGGGCGTTGCAGGTCTCTGTAATAAATAAATGCAGAGCTAAAGCAGCAGAACAATGGCAGTGTCTCAAATGTTTGATAATGCAATTAAATTCTCATTAAATAAAGACAGGGCTTTCCTACCAAATAGGCAGGAAAAAGAAGGAGAGCTCAATGAACCCAGCACGAGCCCCACACAGTTCCCTAAGCATGGTGCTCCAGGCTCACCCTTCTGCATGGCTGGGTAGAGGGCCTTGGTACCAGTCGACAGGCCTCCGTTGGCGGTGGCCGCCACCATGGCCCCCGTGCCACCCTTGAGCTTCTTCTGCAGTTCGAGCACACGCGACGAGTTGTCGAGCGTCTCCTCGAGTGAGGACGAGTCCACCAGGCTCTGGCAAGTGACAGTGCGGAGGTCATCGCTCTCGTCGTACAGCAGGCCGTTCTCGTCGCTGCTGGGTGTGCAAGGGGAGAAGGCAGCGCCGGAGGGAGGCGACGAGGACTTGCGGGATGAGGAAGCGGGGGAAGGCTTAGCGGTTGGCTTCAGGCTCTGGGCTTCGCCGCCAAGGGCGAAGCTCAGGCTGAAGCCAAAGGGGAGCTCAGAGAGGGAGCGCAAGCTGCAGGCCAGCTCTTCGCGCAGGAAGAACAGGCTGGGATGCGAGAGGAGCGGCACAAAGGCGGCAGACATCTGGTAGTGCTTCTGCAGGATCTGCGGGCTTGACAGCAGTGTCAGGAACCACGTGTCCAGGCAGCCCAGGCTGGAAGCAAAAGACGGAAGGTGTATAAATTTTAGCCCAAGGCTAGTCCAAGATTGGTGTTTGGTAACGAACTGGTTTAAGCATATGTAAACGAAGGCCAGACTCAGCTCGAATGTATAGCGCAAAAAAACACATAGACAACAGAATGTAGTGGATGGACCAAAGCTAAAAATACACCAACTAGCCAGCAAAAATGTTACCACAAAAGTCATCGCTTCTATGCCATGGCGAAGCCACACCGATACTAGGTATAGACTCTAGAAAGTAGGTGTGCACAAATATTCAAACTTTCGAATATTAGTTGAATTTGTTATTCAGTTCCTATCATTTCGAGAAATTGATATTCGAATTTTCAAATATTCAGCAGCAACTGAATACTGAGCAGACATTCATAAATTTGACCACGGCAAAGCCACAATATTATCTGAAGAGTGAATCTAAAGTTACGCGTCTTTCGGGTGAGCAACCGAGCGCCATAACCACTGAGCCACCATGGCGGCTCGCGGAGCAAAGGCAGCGTAGCACAAGCGACACAGGGACCCTAGGCCAGCTAGTCAACGAGCACAATAGGGTAAATGGGTGTTGTGGCAAGAGCTCGTCAAACTGAAATAATCTAGTAATTCAGCTAAATTAAGCAAAAATTAGAGGGACTCACTTAAGCACCACCGCTGGCTCAGTAAGGTGGGTTTGAATACTCCCACGTCTAACCAGACAGACTTGCTCCATCACAAGCAGAACTTTTTTAAAAAATCTGCTGAAGGAGACAGTTCTATGCATGGCATGACATGAGATGACAACACAAATGTGATTAGACATTTGCAACTAGCTTCACAGTCAGCGCTAAAGTAAAAGCTCGTTGATTCGAATTTCAGGTAACCGGAAAAATTCGTTGAATTATCAAATGACCTCTAAAAAAACCGAGAAACTGCTTGCATAACAGAAAATTTGTTCAGTGAAAGATTGGGCAATGGTCGTTCACTTTTGAGGCGAGAACAGCTATTTTTAACATTTCCGTCAATGCCTTATAGCATGCACACTATCGGGAGTGTTGAAGCAGAAGCAATCCAAAATGGTAAGGCCCTTCCTGGCATCCTTCACAGTGCCATAGAGGAGACCGTTGTGAGGAGGCTTCATCCATGGCCCCCTGAATCAGACGTGCAGCCGTGCTTCACTGTACAAACAGCAAACAGCATGTGATGAGCATGCAGTTGCCTTGTAATAGAAGAGCCACGTGGACGGAAACGAGCGAAATGCCAGCGGCGCAAATCAGCATCCGAAACGGAGTGCGGCTGGACTCAACTGGCTGCCCGATGAAGGGTTGTCACCGTGGGCTTGCATGAAGCTCAGAAAAGCAGCATCGAAACTACCCGGTCAGTCAATTCTCGGAGATTGGGCCATCCGTTCTTTCTCGCACCTGCCGTAGCATACACGTCATCGGGCCACAGGTGACTCTGCAGCACACGAATAAGACTTGAGTAGGGGCAATTTTAACGACGTCTGCCATTCATGACCGTTTGATGACTGTTTGACATTGCGGAGAGTGGCCTCCCTTTAGAAGCCCATTCGAATTAACCTGGGCGAAACCCGTAGCTAGTGTCCGAAGCCATGGAATTATCCGACAGTTGGCCACGATAGCGATGGCAGTTAGAATTATCTGGATATATGAATTAACATGCTTTTACCATGCTTCGTTCTTCAGTGGCCATGTCTTTTTCTCCTAATACACGTGAGGCTATACTCACTTCAGCAAGCCTAGCAAGCAGGCCCCAAACTTCTCGCCGTCACCGTGGAAAGCAGTGTCTGCCTGCTCAATGTACTCGACCAGCTCCTGAACCTCTTTTCGTCCCTCTTCTGCAGAAAGAGAACAGTCATTGACACATAAAAGATTTCAAGAAAAGCAAGCAACAGTTGCACACCACAAGGCAAGCTGGTTAGCAGTTTCTGTACACACAACGAAAACTGTGCCCTTCCCCATCAACGCAGAAAAGCAGACAGACAAACAAAAATGTGGTCAGCTAATTCACACAGCACCGGATGTTGTCATCTAGGCAAGAAATGTAAATATTCATTCCGGCATAAAGCAGCAGCCTAAAAAAGTTGCCCCCCCCCCCCCCCATCTCAACATTTCTCCCTCATCTCCAACTCCTTACACTCAGCATTCTGACAAGCGCTTCAATTCTAGGACACTATTAATGTCAAGCACAGTGGGGCTGAGCTAGTTGGGTTCATCATCAGTAATAAAGCTTTTAATTTGAGCAATCTAAACAATCATGTCCAAACAGAAGTCGTTGATTGACTGATCCCTCTTCATGAGCATGATTACCATAACTGAAATAGACTATGCGCAAACTTTTTGAATGCAGTCCATCACTCCTCATGCATACATATTAAAGGGACCAAGCACTGCCCAGAACGTGTCATAATACTACGAGAGAAATGAAAACTCGAACCTTAAGAACAGTGCACTGCAATACCAAAGAAACAAGGACTTATAATTTTAATTTGGCATTGAAAACTGCATAAAAAGCCGTCAAAACCAGAGATTATCGCAGTCGTCCACCACATGACCACATCTCTGTAAATATCGCAGATTTTTTAAAGTGCACAGTGTTTCTTTTTTTTTTCTTTCAGGAGTGTTTGTCATGTTTCATTCTCCAGTACAGCATTGGATGAAAAGCAACGCGCCCTTGACATCATCGACCATGCACTTTTAGCTTTTGTAACTAGATGGCGCCACAGTGCTTTGAATTTCTTTGACGGAGCGTCCAACTTTCGTCGACGAGGCGTAAATCACTGTGCCATATTAACTTTGGCTATGAAAATTGAAATAGACGCTACACCACATACTTGTTGACGTGTAGTCACTATCGCGCTTACTGATAATGGTTTCCAGCTGTCGAATTTTTTTCATCGTCTTCGCTGCCCAGCAAGCGAAAAAGAGGAAGACTGCTCGCAGTGTGCGCTGGGGGCACGTGCTGGGACTCCATCTTGGTTTTAGGGCGGGCTCATTAAAGCTCCCTTCTAGCTGTCCAAGAGTTCAGTCTTTGGGCGCCTGCCCATGGTCCATCCTCAACACCAGCATTGGGATACATAAAAATGGGCACACGCGCAGATTTAAAAATTCTCGGCAAAATTTCCTACAGGATTTTCAAAAAATTAGTGCAAAGCTATGGGACATTTTTACTGAGATTTTGAGTGTATGAACTGGGAATGTATCAGTGAGGTTCGACTGTGTAACCTAAAATTAAGGGCACATAAGGCTAGGCTCGCACTGCAGTTGGAACAGTTGTGACTGCCCCAACTAGTCATGTCGACATGATTTTTCGTCAACAGTGACTTGTCATCTGTTGAGTTGCTCCATTAAGCACGGTGCTCTTGTTACAGCTGTAATATGAATTCAGCCCAAGAGTAAGCGGATAAGAAAACCCTGAAACACAACCCCTACAAAATGAACAAACAAATTAAAAGACAAAACCTGTTAAAGATGCGAACAGAACTTTTAAAGAAATAATAGTGTCCCGGTCGGTCTTGTCCCTAAGAGTAGGTATGAAAATGAAATACTCTCCAGAGAGCAGTGCAGAAACTTGGGCACATCACATCTTGCTCTGGTCTCGTATTCCTATAGTTCTCTGCCCGGCAGTGAAGCTGTCCAGTACTACAGGTCTCCACTGCAAGTCAACACTCAGGAGCCACAACTCTTAGCCTGTTCTTCCTTTTATTTTGTTAAAACCCAATTTTGACGGTCCTGTGGCTGGACAAACACGTTTTTCTGTGCAGTTTGCTCCTGTGCCCTTGAAACGTTTGGAATGCCACCTTTGCTTTCTTCACGCTTACAAACTCCACCCAAATGCATGGCAATTAAACATAATACAGCATTCAGGTTTCGCTAACAACCCACTGACATGAAAATGTTTCTTTGCAGGTTGAAAAATATGTTTTTCCTTTCCTCTTTTCAAATTAAACTGCAATGCATTGCTCTGCTCCTACAGACTGCCAGGTGCAGTCTCAAAAGGCATTCAACAATAGGCCAAGCTTGTTTAAAAGCAGCAATAAGCTATTAATATCATCATTACTGCTAACGACCATAGAGCTGCCCAGAGTGGACTCACTGGCTTGGCTGAGGGAGTGCGCCAGGTGCCAGAGGGAGTTGGGCAGGCGGCCAAACACGCCCCGCACGTGCGGCAGCAGCCCATCCGAGAGCAGCTCCCGCAGGGCCGGCACCAGGAACTCTATGGCCAGGCGGCCGCAGGCACTGCCTTCTGACAGGCATGGCTCGGGCCCCCCACCCACAGAGGGCTGCGAGAGGGGGAGGAGGAGACGTGACGTAAACTGCACACACTACCTTCCATCCAGCATCACACCGTGTCCCCATAACTCTATGGGAGAGCTTGGCGAGCTGCCCGAAGCGGCCACACGGCAACTCTGGCGTCAATCAAGAAGCACGTTTTGGTTAAGTGGGAGGCTACCTAACTGCGTAGAACGTGACGTTTTTCAGTGTGCCATGCTCCTGTTCAGGTACTCTATCTTGCGCAGTGTCGAGGTTTTTGAATGCATGTGAACCACTGCGTGCTGCTTGTGAACGCAGCCTTTACCTTGTATGACCAGCAGCCATCAGCTACAGGGGCAACGACAACGACAGTGTTTTCCACCGAGCTGAGACAGACACGCCATCCTCTGAAAAGAACTTGGTGGCTTCTTCTTTGATTCGTCCAACTGGGGTGTTTGCGAGAAACATTACAGCCAGAAGAACACTGTTTGGCATGACGAGTTTTTAGTTAATAAGGATTTTGTCTCGCTGCGATGTGAGCTGCACAAGCCGAAGCTTGCTGCTGTTGCTAGCTTATTCAAAGGGCTGGCACAAAATTTTAACAAGCTCAATCTATGTCTTTAGCCATCAACAAAGCAACCACACCGTATTGCCTGAGGTGCCAGCACAGCGGCGGACGCTTCAGATAACTAGCTTGCGAACTACCCAGCCATCGACAATGCTACTGAAGCAGCAAACTGTGAGCCTCACTGTCCACACAGATCACTCACAATGTGTCGCAGTTTGAAATGCTAAAAGAAGGCACTGACCGGAATAATCCCTTCCCATTCTTTTTTTCCAGATGCTGCACAAAGTACACATTCAAGTTTGGATTTAGCCTGCCAAACTGTAAGGCCAATACGCATTTTGAGCTGCACGCAGACTTAAATCGCAGCTTCGTAACTGGCTTGGCTTGTGGGGGATTTAACATCCCAAAGTGACTCATGCTAAGAGGGATGCCGTACTGAGGGGCTCCAGAAATTTAGACCATCTGGGGTTCTTTAACTTGCACTGACATCGCGCAGTACATGAGGCCCCAGAATTTCGCCTCAATCGAAATTCGACCGCCATGGCAGGGATCGAACTTGCGTCTTTTGTGTCAGCAGCTGAGCGCCAAATTACTGAGCCACAGTGGCGGCTTGCAGCCCTGTACCCATAGACAAGCGTCATGTTTGTAAACAAAGGTGGCGGCTGGCAGCGACACGGGGTGTAGGTAAAATGCAGCACGCCTACACTGTGCCAAGTGCCGCTGCCTTCGAAACCAACTGGTGTATGTGAATACTTTAAAGCGTGCACGTCATTTCTGGTTAGAAACATTTTTGTTGATGCTCAGAGAGTAGTTCTGCACTTTTTCAGCCTGTTCGCCAAACGGAAATAGAAGGCAGTGCGCTGCATCGGGTGCTTCTCCGCTCCTAGTTGGCGACAAGTAAAAGTGCAGCGCTACAGCGGGTGGAAGCGCAAGGTATAGGGAGGAACTAATCATCCACAGTTCTCAACTTATGGGCCGATAAAGCATCTCCGATTGCTGGTGCAAGATAGGACGACGTGATGCACGACGCGAGTCAGCTTTCTCACACGACGAACCTTAAGATGTGCTTGGAAGCTTGGAAATAAATGAACCCTATAGCTGCTTTGAATAAGGCAACTGCGATCCGAGAGCTCCACAAGTGCATGCATGGACGTTTTCCTCGAGCTCCAAATGAAATTTACGCTCACTCTGCTAAGCTATAAAATTTTACTTCTTATTTTAGAATTTATTCATGTGTGTGCATTCCGCTTGATCGGAGTAGCTTTTGGCGTGGAATTTGCCGTGTTCACCAGGGTCTGATCGACCTACAATGTGAAACTTCAAATAATTTGGGAAATAACACTGCGCGACTTTGTCGAGATCCTAGCGTCGCTGGACCGGTGTTGAAATGACACACTTGTTGAAATTCGCAAAAATGAAAACAGAGAAAAAAACTGTCATGAGTGCTACTACCCGAGTCCGATGCTTCTTCAAGCGTGGCATGGTGTGAACGCTGAAGGCGACTGGCGGCAGCTTGCTATCTTTTTTTTTTTGCGCGAAGTGATGCTCAGGACATTGTCCGGGTGATAAGCATGTGAAAATGGCCCCCTGCGTTCAACTTACGATCCCAAGCACATGAAATATTGCGCCTAAACTTACGCCGGGAGCACGACAGAATGAAAATGAATTGCAGGCGTTACTTGATTTTTGCACTGTTCACCACGCGACTGAACAGCAACGATGCGAAGTCAGAGACACAAACCAACTTATTTAGATTTGAATGCAGAAACGCAATGTAATAACCCAAGGGGTGAAACGAGCCTGGCGTAATAACCCACGAGCTCGGAGGTAATAATTAGCCGCAAAGCCGATCCGTCACCAAACTTGTCTTGCTCCTCGGCCCCTGCCCGTCGTTTTCGCGCCTATTTGACTAAAATAAACTCATGGAAACTTATGCCGCTTCCTTTCTTCTGCATTGCGGCTCAACCGACTGCACCACAATTTGTCAGCACGCCGTGAATTGTGCCCAAAAACATGCAAGCGTGGCGCGCCCAATGCGGAAGGTCCTGCTTTCTGCCTGCACAACGAAAGTCACTGCTGACGCCAGCGCCGCCGCATCTCTTTGACGTCACGGCCTGACGCTTGTCTATACACAGAAAATGCCAGGCACGTGGTGTCAGGCAGTTGAGCCACTAAGAGCTGCTATGTTCACGCTTATTTTTGTTCTTCGCAGTACATATGTGTAAATAAATTTTTCATTCTATAAGACATTCACTTTTTCATTCTGTTCAAGTACATCAATGAAATCTGTGATGGGTTAGTTGCGCAAATATTTTACATTAATAGTATGTTAAATTTTTAAGACCGTGGTACAGTGCTGTAATGCACATCTGAGCCCATCACAATTCAAAACGGTGTAATTCAATCAGGATCGAAGCAGTCAGTGGCACCTTGTCACAGCATTGTCACTTTACTAATAGTGGCACCCTGCAGGCAAAATGGCAAAGCTACGCCCATGGAGGTGCACCATTATAAGCTCATAAGATGAATAAGTGTAAGTACCATCTGTAGTGCAAGTACAGTCGAACCCTGCTATAACGAACGTCGCTTCAACGAAATATTTCCAATTCCCCATCAGCTCGCCATAGAAAGTAATGGAACAAATTTCGCATCACAACGAAACATTTTTAGGGCGCGTTTCCGCTTCAAAAAAACTTTAACTGAGGCTGGGTTTAAAAATCTATCTTACAATAAAACAAGCATATCGCCGCCCATCTGTATACTTCCGTAGGTCCACGCTGCTTTGTTTCACTAAACTTTTGCTGGAACCAATTGATCCACTCATTCAAACACACATGAAGACCGCCATTTCTTGGTGGTGATGACAATCGGGCTGGCTGCCTTGCGACAAGGCGCGGGTGCAAGCAGGAGCTTGCACCCGCGCCGATTAGGAGCAGTGAAGTCCTCTGACAACAGTGTGGTGAGGCATGCCACAGTGAAGGATACTGGATTTATTATGGACTTTATGGGATTAGCCAAGGTTATTTCATAAGTGAGGCTGTCACACCCACGGACCAGGCCTGTACACTATACATTAAAAGCAGCAGAATGCTACTCTGGCAGACCCAATTTTGTGGTGCACGCAGGGTGCATTTCAGGCATTCAACGACCGAAATTTGCTCACGCTGCTGATGCTCAACCAGGTTTAACAAGCAAGCAAAAGCATACAGTAAGCGAGACAAGAAGCTGCCATGTAAAATACTCCAGGACTGCATTCTGGACTTCTGCCTAGCCATAATGTATCTTGTCACATGTTAGATTACAGGGCCCTACGTGCATGCACACATGCACTCCTGAACAAGCACTCATATACACTTGTTAAGATCCCCATGTGGTCGAAATTATTCCGGAACCGTCCACTAGACCACCTCTTTCTTTTTTCACTCCCACTTTCCTCCTTTCCCTCAGGTGCAGTTGAAGCATCCAAGGAGATAGGAGACAGTTACTGCACCTTTCATTTCCCGAAAACAAATTTCCAACTGTCAAAGAGACAGCGGAAGCAGGCAGTAAAAAAGCTCAAAATCACCTGAGACTCCTTTTCGGTACTGTAGCAGTCAAGAACTTGTTTCGTAGACCGCATCGTGCTGTCCAGAAGACCTGCAGAGCAAAATGACCACCAATTCTGCCACTGAGGAGACGGCACGAGAGTGGTGCATCTACCAAAAAGTTTTTGCTCTTTTCTGACATCACACTGCAAAAATGAACACAGATTCAAAAGAAATGCTACAGTTTAAAGTAGAACTGTTGACTACACGCTGCAGCCTCACAGTGGTTGCAGTCTGAATGGTGGTGAAAGAACAAGGGCTGCTGGAACAGCTATTTCAGGGTTGTCTCCTCTTGACGTTTGATAGGCTTGTCAGCAGCTGCATTAAGCTGCAGAATACATCAGGCCTTTGGAAATAATGATGTGACTTGAACGCACTGCCAGGCATTAGTTCGAAAAGTTCTGCTTGGAAGACCTGCCTCTGTTATGCACCCCGCCATCGGTGGACACGTGTTGGATGATTATGTTCTGAACGTGGCCAATGCTAGGATAGAGTCGGGCAGGCCCACTGGGCTTATGTAAACGGTCGGTGGGTCAGGCTGTGGAAGGGAGGTCGGCTCAGCTCAAACAGGGCAGTGAGGTGCATGTAAATGCTGCTGACTCAGGGTCGGGTTAGTGGAAGGGAAGTCTTGAGAAATAAGCACCTGTTTTATGCTTGCACCATCACACGTCCGAGGCAGCAGTGACGTGCCGCAATTTTGAAGGCTTTTTTGCATCCTCTCACAGCACTGCACGATGCTGGGTGCCACTGCAGTCGCACCAGTCTTTGGTCGTTCAAAACAAGTTCACATTAATGCGCAGTCACTCAAGGTGATCTTGCCCAGCCTGAAGCCTGAATTAACCCGCACCTTTCGAGTTCTTCTAAACGAAGCTTCAGATGAGGACACCAGCCAAACACTGCTTCTGGATTTCCAATTACACCATTAGACTTCACCTGCATCACACTAGGCAGTATGTTGAGCATTTGGGCACCCCACAAACTGTCGGATATCAACAAATAATGATGAGTGATGACAGTCAATTTATTGTGGCTCTTCTATCACCGGAGTGCTCACCAGTGATGAAAACTGTTTCCTGTGTAGAAGTATTAAGTGTGCCTCGCACTGGGGAGACGTCCTTCACACTCACACAAGGGCTCCGTTCCTCTTCACCACTGCTCCAGTTATATGACTGGTGTGAACATGCAACCCATGTGTATTAATCTTTGCCAAAGTTCTTACGCATCCCCATATTGTTGGGCGTTTTTCCAACATGCAAGGCAATTATTTCCATATCAGTTTTCATTCTTCTAATGCAACATCAAAAACAGCAAGGACAACAAGGACAATCTAGGTGGCCCAGTACATAATGTGAAGTAAAGGGACACCACAAAGTCTTTGCCACTCACCCCTCTTCTGTTCAATAAGCTCACGCTGGCTCCTTGACAGGGGAGACATGCCCCATGATGGGGAGAGGCCCTTGGGCGACACTGCGAACTCGTGTGTAGCGTGCTGGTCATCTTGGCTTCCACCAAACAACAGTGTCATCTTCCGCGATGGCCTCTCCAAGGAACCTGCATTGATGATTTGAAGCATTCCTAGAATTTAGGAAAGAGATACGTATGGGTTTACTGGGCCCACACAAACAGTGTACAGAGCCACCCCCCCAAAACATTATACCGGACCGAGAAACTTGATAAGGCATCTCTCTCCTCGCGCATCTTTGTGCCAATCTGCCAGTCAAGGAGTACCACTACTGCAAACAAAACAACAGCTCATCAGCGTTTAGTAGTGGCATGCAAAGCTCTGACAATGCCCATATGCAGAGCAGCTCCGTACTCAGCGACAGCGACAACTTTTTCTGGCAATGAAGCAGAAGCTACAAGAAGTCCACACTTCTAGTCACATTTCTCCTAGGACATGGTAATATGTCAATATTTGTAATTTAAGGCATATTTCTAATGCAATTTCCAATGTTGAAAGTCAAGAAAAGAACTGTTTTCTTGATTACAATGCATTTGCTAGTCATGTCCAGTTACAAGAAGCTTCCGTAGATTGCACGGCACCATCAGCCCCAGCAACGGTATGAAGGTACTACGCAGAGAGCAATGTGCCAGGCTGCCAGGCACGCCATGGTGCGGCCTGGCAGTTATGGACGATCCGCCCCTGCAGTCTTCTCTTCACTGTCAAGAAAATCTGTCGGCAAGTGCAGCCAGCAGTACACTTTGGTGAGATATAAGTTCAAATGCCATTCTCGACTGCGTCCTGAGAAGAAAAAAAAAAGAAAGGCTACCGGACTCTCTGCCCACTCCCAGACCAAAGGCATGACAGTGACTCATGCCTGAACCCGTCTCTGCGCTAAATCACACATAAATGCTGAATAATATGAACACAGAGAGCCCTTTCTGGAGACTGTATGCTTACAGGCCCATGCTGACCTGATAGACGTAAGAAAGAAGTGTTGGAAACCAAGGAAAGCATCAGGAAATTTTATTTTAATGCAAGAGCGTCAGTACCCCCTCCATGTTGGAAAAAATTGATGGCTGCCAACGTTGGCGCCGTCGACCATTTGAAGATCCGGAGAAACTTCCCGCTTCGACAACCTACCGTAAAATCCCGAGCAAGCACCCCCACCCCTGCGAGTCGAAATTACTGGCAAAGTAGGGGGGGGCTATCTGGAACGGTGCCGAAATTAAAGATAGCGGTGACATTTCCCCGCCAGAAAAAAAAGCACAGTGCATATGGATTTAAAACGTCCTGCAATTCTTTCCCGCTCGAAGAACTCGGAAAGCGCATCGTCCACGCATTAACTAAACAGCAGCGCGCCGTTACTGAACTTTCTTCGACGTTTTGCTTTCCCGTAGTTTTGCTGTAGCAACTTCTCAAAATTCTTGTCTCATTCCCGTACCCGTTTCCGGTCAAACTTGGAGTCTCGAGACGTTTGGCGAACGTTCCTTCCGTTTTCCCGATGACGTTGTATGACCTCAAGTTCCTTCGCCACTGTGTACGAATGCATTGCCCACTTGACATAATAATAATAATAATAATAATTGGTTTTGGGGGGAAAGGAAATAGCGCAGTATCTGTCTCATATATCATTGGACACCTGAACCGTGCCTGCCGTAAGGGAAGGGATAAAGGAGGGAGTGAAAGAAGAAAGGAAGAGGTAGGTGCCGTAGTGGAGGGCTCCGGAATAATTTCGACCACCTAGGGATCTTTAAATCGCACAGCACACGGGCGCCTTAGCGTTTTTCCTCCATAGAAACGCAGCCGCCGCGGTCGGGTTCGAACCCGGGTACTCCGGATCAGTAGCCGAGCGCCCTAACCACTGAGCCACCGCGGCGGGTCCACTTGACATCGCCAAAACAAGACAAATGTCGCGTGACAAACGGGCATGCAAATGGCTTGAAAAGCAGGATTGGATTGTATTGGATTCTTGGACTGGATGGGGCAGGCCAGTGTTGCCTGGGCGCGGTGCGTGATAAGGGCGCAGAGGGTTTGCCTGGAGCACAGAAATGAGAAATGAACAGTGAAGTTAGGAAGGGGGCCTTTGCATGGGTGGGGGCACTTGTTCAGAATTTTACGGCAGATGGGTCACCCAGGTCGTGTGATTTTGTGGCGTCATCACAACCTGTCCAATGGATTGTGAGAAAACTGACCACCATGGCAATGTCAGGTGGCAGTTAAACAAATGATTCATCATGAGAGGTTGCTCAGAAAGAGCAACTCAAATCTCACAAGGCTCACTGGTGACAGTACCCGCCATCGCACGACAGTGGCACATCGCTTAACCGCTGCACCATTGTGCCAGGAGTGGTATGAGGACTCCCAGCGATCGATGAATGTAAAGCAGAGAATGACCAGTTCCGCAAATATGGGCATTGACCCATTAATGCTATTGTGTAGAGGTGTGCGAAAACCGAATAATACCTCTCGAATCGAATATCGAATCGAATCGAAGAAAAAAACCCGAATATCGAATCAAATATCGAATAGTAACAAATTTATTCAAACATGTGCTGAAGTGCTTATAAGTTCTCATGTAAAAAAAGCCCCTGCTGCACGTGATCCGGCAACAACTTTTCTTGCCTGGACGTGACAATGTTGCAAGCTGTAGAAAATAGTTTTTCATTAGGAACTTGCGTAGCTGGTATAGCCAGGTATTTCATTGCCATTCTGTGCAGACCAGGAAAGTTTTGCTGGCCTGTTTTCCTCCAGTACGCAAGAGGGTCTTCATCCCTGCTGCAAACTGGCTCTCGAAGGTACCATTGTGAAATTCATCAATGCTACCCTGGTTCACGGTTGTGCCTCTTCCCAGATGACATTACAAATCTTGTCGCTGCTTTTGTGCTGTAGACGTTGAGGGCTGAGCACAGTCACTGGGTGATGGGGTTGAGGAGCTCTGCAGCTCACTTCATGCAAGTTCTAGAAGCCTTGTTTCTTGTAAAGCTTCAATACATAAGATGTTTTTTGAATCGTGGGTCACATGCCGTTGCCATGATGTACTCTTTTTGCTCCCTGAGGCTAGGAAATCTTGCCTTCACACTTTTTCGTAATTTTTTTGCGAACAGTGAAGTGTCATCCTCTGCAGCACAGTCGTTCAGCACCATGTGTTCCCTAAAGAAATGCTATCACCGAAGACAAGGTTGCGTACTTCTGCCCACTCAGGGTTTTTGTTGCTGATGCAATTGGCTCAGGGGCCTTGACCAGTCCAGCCACAGTTTTCCATTCCTGCGGTGTCAGGTTGGATACCACTGTCTCAGAGATAGCGAGTTCAAGGCAAACTGCCTCTCTAAGCTGAGGGACACGTGACAGCAAGTCATGCTCGCTATTCCACCTGGTGTCTACATTCTGGACGAGCTCCGGGAGGGGTAGCTCCATCTGCCGCTGGCAGTCCTTTAGTCTTGCTGCAGCTTGGGCACTGTGCTTGTAATGGCCCACTATTGCAAAGCATTTCTTGAGAATGGCGGGCACTACTGCAGTTTCTTCCTTGGCATCCTTGATGGCCAATTGCAATGTATGGCCCAAACACTGCATGGGGGTACACTGAAAGTCCCGAAGAGCTGCGCGGAAATTTCATGCATTGTCTTTCACAACAAAAATAGGTACCTCTTGCAGTGGCAGATCCCATTCACTCATCATTGCTTCCAGGTGTGCCAAGATGCTGCATGCAGTGCAACCGTCAATCACGTGCTGGTTGCCCAATGTGAACGCCCGGATTTCGAAGTTCAAGGTCAAGTAATGGCACGTGAGACTAATGTAGCTCTGGTTTGACCTCGACGTCCACATGGCACTGGTGAACAACAAAGACTGTGCGCCTTCCTGCAGGTCAGTGTGAATTCGGTGCTTGACAGCGCTTACAGTGTCCCTGTACAGGTCGGGGATGATTGTTCTTGAAAAAGTTGTCCGAGAGGGGACCTTGTACAGTAGCTCCATGTCATGCATTAAGTCCATGAACCCTCAGCTTTCAACAAAGTCGTACGGCTGCAGGTCGAGTGCCAGCATTCACGCAATCAGCGTCGTGATTTCTTGTCTTCGGCGCTGCGACAACTCCTTGGCCGTGTCAAACTTACATTTGACAGAAGGCTGCGATGCACTGCCGAAACTTGTTCGCTTCCCGCTTTAGACCAAAAATGCGCTGTGCAAAGTGTAATGTTTGTTCCTTAGGTGGTTCGCCAGCGGTGTTGTTGTGCTGGACAGCATCTGAAGTTAGGGCTGCACGTCTTGCATGTCGCTTCCTGCGGATTATCCCTGACGAAATATTTCAGACCACACTTTTCGTGCGATCAGCCATGTTGCTGAGACAGGCACTGCACACAAACCGATACAATCCTTTCGCACCTTTGGTCCGCAGAGCTGAACTGAACAGCGTGGAGACGCGGAAAACAGAACTATAGAGACACTGAACTGTGAAGCGCTGAAAGCGCGGCGGCATGCGCACGCATACAACCAGGAGTGGGAAACTTCTTCTTGCACTCGACAGGCGGCGCTGTGCACATTCATCATCACCATCATGTTTTGTCTACTTCAGTGCTGTTGTTTTCTAGTTGCGGCATGCTTCTCTCTCTTCCAAAAACTAAACATTTCTACATAAGTGCCTGCCTTATGAATGAATGAATCTATTGGAGCAGGATGGCTCGTGACCTAAATGGTGAAAAGGAAGCTGCTATTTTTGTAGTCACTAATAGTGAGCTCATAGGCCAGTGTACCGGCGTTCACCACAAAATTTCACAGGAAATCTAGTTTCACGCGCGTCAACAGCGGGATAGATCAAGTCTTTAAAGGTGCGCACCTACAGTGGCTTATGTTGTGCTGTGGTTGCTGTTGCTCGTGACCTGTGCCACAAGCGATGTTCCGGCCGCAGTAAGTCGTGGATTTTTTTTCGGCTGTTCATGATTCACTTGCGTCATGAGCGCTATCAGGTTTGTGTTATTGAGGCGCCTGTTGTGCAGCAGCTGTAGATTTAAAATATGCATCGCATGATCAGAAAACTGACTGCACAGGAGAACTGGGGGAGGGAGGAGGAATGGCAGATCTCGCATCGGCGCAGCCACCCGAATGCCAATATTCTGTCGCCCGAATGCTAGGTATGTATTCGATTCGCAAGTCAAATAATTAGAAAATTTGCTGTTCGATCTGTATTCGAGTATTCACACACCCCTACTATTGTATCATACCCTTAAGTGTCCCCTGCAGTTTTTTTTTTTTTTCATGAAGGGAAGTAAGAGTAACATGCATATAAATATGGGTATACTTATAGACCTGATTCTCAACATGAGTTCCAATGGAATCCTTAGTCACTAAGACTCCTAGTAATTTTGACAGACATCTGTACACTCTCCTCATAACAACCACATGACACCCCTACTTTTGACACACTGCATGCATGGCAGTCACAATCCCCGACCACAATTATCATCACTATGTGAATTAGACTTCATGCCCAGCAACTATGGTGATATTAAGCTGTAACTCCCTGCATTTTCTAAACATGCTTGTACACAACTGAGTACATTGCGAACTCACAGCTTTTTCTTAGGGGATAGCACTAAGTGCTTTGCAACACTCACCATAGTGTGTCGTGGGACTCGAGCCACACGTGCACTTGCAGAAGGTGCCTCGTGTCGTCCTGGCGTCATTTGTGTGAATGTTGAGGTCCTCGCTGAAGCTCACGGCTTTTTTGGCACGACACGTGGAGCAGGTTGCCCCCAGAGGCATGGCACGCCTGGTGCCACGACCTCCGGAGCGGCGCCATGACCCTTCAGAGTTGGTCCGGGACAGAGGCAGGGAGTCACGCTGCAGCCCTCCACCAGTCATGCTGCAGGCCAGATTTGGACACGGCGGCAGCAGCCCCTCCATATCGGGGAGGCCCTTGAGGAGCCGCCGGTAGTCCTGCAGGGAGTGGCGCCGGTTGGGGAACTCAATCGAGCCGACACCCTTGTCGACGGCGTCTGCGCTGAGAGTGTCACATTGACTCCTCGGCCGGCTGTTCGCTTCGTCAGTGACCTTGCGCAGGATTCCTCGCTGCTCCGGTATGACCCCGGCGGGATTTGGGGGAGCCGCATGTCGAAAGTGGGAAACCATGGCCTTCACTTCAGCAGGCAGCAGCACACTTAGTGAGTCCCAGTCCTGGATGTGGCTGAGGTTCCGCCGGGAGAGGTCCTCGAAGTCGTTGCACGACTTGGGTCGCCGCCAGTGGGGCTCACTGCTGTGGGTCCGCCTATGCAGAGCAGGTGACCCATCCGACGGTGCTGCTGTCACCCCTTCTCCGCCGTCCGCTGTTTCGGGCTGCGGCATTTTGTGCTGCGTGGGGCGCAGCACCAGGTCAGGCTTGTCTTCGGCAGCTGCCAGCTCTTTGAGGAAACTGAGGTCTGGTAGAGAGTAGTTAGGGTAGCAGACGTAGATGGATCGCTTTGGCTCGGTGTCATCTTTCACACCACCCATTCCTTCCTGCGGGCGCAGTGTCAGGTTGAAACTTCGCTGTCCCGCCACTACGGCTGAGCTGTCGTCTACGGTATACAGCCAGTTGGAGTTTTCAGCCACTGCACCCTCGACACTGGTCTGAATTCCGCGGTCCCGGATGTGCACTGGCACCTGCGTGCTCGAGTGCCGCATTCGAGCAATTGCCGTGGGTGGCTGCTTTCTTCGGTTCCCGCCTGCACTCAGGAGAAACGTCTGGCGGTGAATCTGGTCCACAGAGTTCTGCCGGCTCACGTAACCACTTGACAGGAGACTCGAAGAGCGCGCATTGCGCCCTTCCTCACCACTTCCACTGCTGTCCGAAACCTTGCGCGTGGAGCCAGACCCTGACCCGTCGCTGCAGTTGAAGCGCTTTGTTTGCGTGCTGCGGCTTGACTGCCGGTCACCAGCTTCTGCAGCCACGGCGGCATTGCTGTTCTTGTTGCCTGTTGAGAAGACATTCTTTATCCGCTCCTTTCCAAGTGGGCCCAGGAGGGCACTACTGCCTTTGGCACAGCGTAGTGACGAGTTCACATCATTATTGCGCCGTTCGACGATGCCAGCATTGTCGGATGATGTGCCCCCTCCGCTGCTTAGCAGGTCGTGGCTGTCCTTCATTGTTTCGTCACCACTGGACTCAAACGGCTCCTCTTCCTCATGAATCGGGCTCCTTGCATTCGCAGGCTTCATGCGCGGCTGAGCCGCTTCCACCAGGCTGTCCTCGAAGCACTGCGAAGCCGACGTCTCCTCCTCGCTTTCAGAGGTGACCATCCTCAGCCGTTCATTGTCGTTGGCAGCCATCGTCTCGACATTGTTGTTGTTGGCCTCCCGGCCGACAGTGTTGGTGCTCGCCCTCAGTACCTTCCGCACCAGCGGCTCCACGGGCTTTGGCAGCGGGGGCTCCTCGCCACTGCTGTCACTCTTGGAGTCCATGGAGCCGCTGGAGTCTTCGCTGGACGACTGCAGCTGGTAAGCGGTGATGCCATCCCGCGGAGTGGTTACGGAATCTGAGTTTTCGGAGTGGCTGCTGGAGAGGGAACCGCCACTGCCTGCTTTGCTCCGCATGAAGAGGCGCAGCAGGGACACGGACCGTGCGTCGGGTGGGTCAACTGTGCCATGTGTAGATGCCTGTACAGGAAACAGACGGAATGCCTCTGAGCAAACATGAAATGTTGGTTGCAACCATTCTTGGGAAGCATCTCGTTAAGTAGCAAGCGACGACACTCTCCATTTTATCAAATGTACTTACTTTTCCCGACACTATTTCTGTATAACTTTCTTGGTGACCTTTTGTTAACACAGCGAACAAGACAATGTGCACTGCTATGCGGTGAGCGATACTAGAAATTCATTAAGAAATGATTTGGGCCTTGGTGCTGGCAGACTTGATGCCATAGGTAGCACAGTTCTCAGTTATCGCAGTTTCCCGCCCTCATCAACCAAATTCCATATGAAACTCTGGGTAATACACGACTTATTATATACTGTCTGCCACTTTTGACGATGGTGGTACTGATGAATGCTCTCAAGGTTAGGTCACACGCAACATAAAATATCCCTGAAAGCAGAAGGTAGACCAGCTGTGCCGCAGCTCAGTTGTGAGGACCGGACGCGTAATTTGGAGGTCGTGGGTTTGAATCGCACTGCCGGCATGTCGTTTTTTCCTATCCTTTCGAATCAATTCTCTCTGGAATAAAATAATTGCACTATTAATTTCCCCCTAACCAAGACCACATAATAAAAATAAAGAAAAGCAAACACTCCCCATGCTCCTTAGCTTCGGTGACTATTTCCTTCCTTCATATTTATGCCAACAGTGGCACAAGAGACAAAAGCACGGTTGCAACTCGGCTCTGGGGAACCTCACATCAATCCAAAGGCCTCTGCTCAACATCGCTTGCCAGCAAGCCCGTAAAGCCTGGTGATTTCAGCATGTCTCCAACATATTTTGTTGCACCAATCCAAAGGCCTCTGCTCAACATCGCTTGCCAGCAAGCCTGTAAATCCTGCTGATTTCAGCATGTCTCCGACATATTTTGTTCCACTTTATTTTAGTGGCAGCTCAGGAACTGGTACACCAAGAGAACAGAGTGCTCAGCCTGAAACTTGTGCTAGGGCAACTATGACACAATTCATATGCATAAACGCAGATTAAGGGAACCTGCTGTTTTACATTCCCAAAGCCTTCATTTTAAAATTCAGAGTGCAGTATCCAACTTCACATTCCTGCACTTTCCACGTGCCTGTAAGGAACCAGTGCCACACATCGAAAGAAGAAGATGAGAAGGAGAAAAACGCGGCGTAGAGCGCGTGCTCGGGGGGAGAACAAGAAGAATGCGGTTGGCAATGGATGGGGACCATATCTGCTGGCTTCCCGAGTTCCGACGCTTGGGCCGCAGCCTGAAGATGTTCGGGCTACCAGACCTGGACAGCCTGAGCCAGGGGCCGCTGTTCCCTGTTCCCTTCCTGCCTTTCCCGTGACCAGCAGCCTCTGAATGCGGGCCACCTCCATCGCCACCACTGCTTCCCCAGGCTACCTGAGCTGGGGGGCAGCGCCCGTGTTCCACAGGTGTGATGGGTTCCTGCCATCGAACCTGCGCCTCCATCAGGGCATGGACCAGAGCCCACAGACTGAGCCGATCCTCCGCCACTCCTCCTCGTCCGATGCACCATCTACCATGCTCATATGTGGAACGCTGAATCTTTCATTGAATGCTGAACGCTAAGTGGACCTTTCCTTTTTCCTCAAGCTCTCTCTCATTTGCCTTCCCCCAGCGTTTTGTAGCGATAGCGCGGTTGGTCACATGGTGTGGAGCAGCTGCCGGTGGCGTGGCGCCGTGGCTGATCACGTGGTTCATCACGTGGTTCGTCACGTGACCAGCCACGTGGTGTGGAGCAGCTGCTGCTGCCGGTGGCGCGGCGCGCCGGCAAAACCGAGCTGCCACAGCTGTGCGCATGCACCATGTCAAGTGGGACGAAGATTAAGAAAGAACGCCCAATGAAACGGAGCGGCTCAAGACTGACTTTGCCATTCAACTGAGCAAGTTCCACTCGGCCAGATGTAGCTATCGCATCACTCCAGGTTTGACCAGAGCTAAACTACCAATTTCTTTTGTTTGTTTTCCTGTTCTTGTGTTCGTAAAGAGTTTTCGCGAAGAACTTAAATGATATTTTTTTCTACCTGCCGCCTGGTTTATTTTTTGGACCGTTTAAAGTGCGGTAATCTTAACCTGCAGTATCCCCACACAAATTTGGCGTCCACAACAGCACCAGGCGGGTTTTTTTTCTTTGTTTAGCAAACTTTTCTTGCAGTATGAGCGCGTCAGAGCTGGTCACTTTAGGTGAGTACATGGGCTTGCACGACGCCGAGTTGGGAGTGTGGCACCGGTTCCTTATAGTGCCTCACAGAATTTCATGCCTCGTGACCTTGCACAACACACCCCGCATTTGCACAGAAGTGCAATTGTCCCCAATTCTGTATCATTGCATTTACATGTTATATTGTGCATGCTGGCTGTGGCCAGAACCAAGGAGGAAGGGATGGCACACTCTGGTGAAGCAAGAAGGTGGAAGACAGCAACTGTGACACAAAGTGCATCCCTGCAGTAGTCTTGCTCAGCAACCGTGGTCGTGACTGCAGATGGTACTTTATTTCGAAGCACAAATGATGATGGCCCTGGACACAGATGGCTACAGCAGAGATCCAGCATAAAGGCACCCATAGGCACAGACCACGAAATGAATATGAGCCCATGGCATCTGGCATTTGTTGAGCCGTGGGTAAGCTGCCCTACCTGCAGTGTGTAGAGCGGCAGGCAGCTACCGGCCACGTCCATGCGCCCTGCCACGGCTGCCGACCGTCGCAGAAGGTTGGGGAGGCTCTGGCTCTTGCCCTGGTCAGCTTCTGGCTTGAGCCGCACACCGGATGACCGCAACCGGTGCCAAGTGGTGAAAGACAGCTCGGACCGCGCCATGGACCCAGGACCACCACACGCCGGCTGGATGGTCACACACACGCACGTGCAAGAAACATATCCTCAGAATAGGAGGGTTGTGCCGGCCTGCTTCGTTTTGCCAGCAGCACTTTGTCTAGCCACTCATCAAGTTCTGAAATCACTCTTCCAGTAATGAGGTGTCAGTCTGGCCACCTTATTATGATTCATGAGAGGACACAGTGAACGTCTTTGTCATATGAGCATTAAGAAACGTTGCATTACTTTTTATTCACTGACAGCAATTGCTATTCAAAAAATTGTAAACAAGGTATTAGTCTACAAAATAATGTTTATTGCTACTGCTACCAAGTAAAATCTCGTTACAAGAGACAGGATTAACAAACTCACGGTTAAAAGAGACGCTCGATTATAAAAGACATTTGACATTGGCTTGGTTGCTTTCCTTAAGTTCACCGCGTTAACATCGCATACGAGAGGGACGATTATAAGAGACACTCAGTTACAAGAACTTTTTTAGGTCCGTGAAGAAAATTCATTACTCAGAAGAGACATGACCCAGGTATGCTCACACAACGTGGCCGACGTCATACCAACCCGTACATGCTGCACTTTTCATTTCCTTGGCTAGAATCTGTTTCGTTCTGCAGCCAGATGTAATGCCTCGCATGGTTGCGACTAATGTCTAATTGCAGCGAAATTTCCATCATTCTTCTTCTACAGTGAAATCTTGTTATTACGAACCTCACGCTAACAAATTTTTCAGATTTACAAACTTCTAAACAATTCCTGCCAGAATGCCGTAGTGTCAATATAAATATATTTCACTCCTACGAATGTGCAAAATACAGAACATTTCAGAATAACATGCACAATTTATTTGGTCACCCATAGTAAAGGCAGCTCGTTATTACGAACTTGCCCCGGATTAACAGCAGCAAAAACGCTACCGAGGTGTTTCCATTCATGGCATTACAGAGTACGTCACTGCTGATCGTTCTCGGGCTAGAAGCTGGGTGCAGGACTGAGGGAAGAGCAAATCACGTGACTTCCATCACTTTTTTTTTATATATAGAGTGTGGTTGTGCAAATGCGGCTGCGCTAGCCTCGCTGCCTTGTTTTTCTTTGCACTCTCGCTATCGCATGTATTCAACTGTGCTGCCAAGTTTCATGTGGTGCTGAGACAAGTGCTGGGTTATTGGTTCTGCTGGTGTTTGTGTTAAGATCAAGCATTGGCAGTTTTCGCCAGAGTAGGGCATGACGACAACTAATGGCCCAGTCTCCGAAAACAGTCCGACCACTTAGTTTCGGTTTCATTTTTCTGATCTTCGCGCGCGCCAGCCCCAGCAACGACTTGAGCAGCCAACATCAACCAGCTAACATCGACCAGCCAACCTAAACCAGCTGAGCACCGTTTTGGACGCTGATTGCTGCGTCACTGGTGTTTTCTTTCCCAGTTTTTTTTTTCTCGCCACTTTGGCATCGCTCAGCCATTTTCTTCACTTCCGCCCGTATTTTTTCGTTCTTCTAGTGTGCCGATACTACACGCTCTTGATGCGCCATTCGTTGCCTGTGTGGTGAAGCCTCCACACATGCGACGGTGCCGCTTATGATGGATGTGGAACAGTAGCGGTAGAGCTCCACCAAGTTGCACCGTGAAGGACGCTCTTATGATTCTGAAGCAGTTCTGCTTCGATGCTCCCGACAGTATGCATTCAATGAAGCCTTGATGGAAACATGAAAAAAAGTCACTGCTGCTCTGCTCTCATCTCAAAATTGGGCAACTAATTCCCAGCCTTTCACCAGATAAATTTAACGTTATACAGGCAGTTTTTTTTTTTACTGTTTTTTGGTTTTTCGATAGTTCGCCATTTTTTCTGTGCCCTTGGAGTTTAATGAGTTTTTACTATGCTTTCTGAGTATTTCATTATCACAATATTTTGAATATAATAAACTATTCTTGGTGGCTCCGTGAAATTGGTTGTATAATAGCAACCGCTATTATACAGTGAAGCAGTGCCACTCGCTGTGTACCCCGGTAGTCGGACTCCGGAGCTATCACCACGTTTCCATGAGACAGTTCTATTTGATGATTCATCTGTTATAGTTCTGTGTTAAGACAAACTCAAATGTCTAGAAGTCATGTCACAGTGAGCAAAATACTTAGTTAAAGAAAGACACAATATATAATTATGAAAGACAACATTTAATTACATTTATGTGGCATTATTACCTTGTTACCGGTTTTTAGAATTTCAGTGTACAGTCGAACCCCGCTACAACGAATGTCGCTTCAATGAAATATTTCCAATTCCTCGTCAGCTTGCCATAGAAAGTAATGGAACAAATTTCTCACCACAATGAACCATTTTTGGGGCGCGTTTCTGGTTAGACGAAATTTTTGCTATGCAAAGCTGGGTTTAAAAATCCATCTTACAATAAAATGAGCATATCACCGCCGATCTGTGTACTTCCGTAGGTCCACGCTGCTTTGCTTCACTAAACTTTCGCTGGAACCAATTGATCCACTCATTCAAACGCACATGAAGACCGCCATTTCTTGGTGGTGATGACAATCGGGCTGACCGCCTTGCAACAAGGCGCAGGTGCAAGCTCCTGTTTTCTTCCAAGCCAGAGCCACAACCAATCCGTTGCCAAAGGACGCAGCAGCCTGGCAACAGCAGCAGCATGTTTGCCCTAGTTTTTTTTCACTCGTGCTTGTGCACTACAATCAGCACGAGCTTGGCGACTTTGTCTAGGAAGCGGAAGTTCCTTTCTCTTGAAGAGAAGGCACGAATTATCAGCGCGGCATCCAGCGGCAGGAAAACGGGAGATGTTGAAGCGGACTTCGGCATCTCACAGAGCACACTGTCAACGATCCTGACGTCGAAAGACACTTCAGCCTAAGCTCTTTCTTCAGGGACATCCACGAAGTGGAAAAAGCTGACGAAAGCAGCTCACGAGGACCTTGAGAAGGCTCTCTGCGCGTGGTTCCTCGACGTGCGCGCAAAAAAGATGCCGATCAGCGGAAACGTGCTGCAGCAAAAGGCGCTTGGCTATGCCTGTATGTTGGGCATCGATGATTTCAAAGCCAGCTCAGGGTGGCAGGCCAGTTTTAAGGCCAGGCATGAAATTGTAGGTAAAGTGCTATGCCTCGAGTCTGCCTCTTCAAACGCCGACACTGCATCTGATTGGACGTCAACTACTGTGCTGGAGTTAAAAGTGTGCCACATCAGACATATACAATGCCAATAAAATGGAACTTTTCTACGAGCTCCTCCCCTCCACGACGCTTCACATGAAGGGCCAGCCATGGAGCAGAGGGAAGCATAGCAAAAAGCGTGTGACGCGGTGCTGCAAAGGTGGCAAGAGCCTGCCTGTCAAATATCTTGCCAATAAAAAATCTTGGATGACATAGGCCATTTTCAGAGAGTGGCTAACCGCCTTCGACCGTGACATGACAGCAAAGAACCGTAAGGTTTGTTTGCTCTTCGTCAATTGCTCGGTGCGTAACGTTGGAGACGTTCAGCTGCAAAGCGTGGAAGTCACATTCTTCCTGTTGAATTGCACGGCTTTAATCCAGTCGCTTGATCAAGGTGTTATCAATAGCGTTAAAAGCACTTATCGACAGATTCGGTAGCTGGTGTTAAACATCAATACCGGCCGGGCAAAAAAAAGTGGGTTTGTACATGGCTGTACAGATGGTCGCAGCAGCGTGGACAACAACCAGGCGCAGTATCATCCACAACTGTTTTGTGTATGCCAGCTTTCACTCCGACGCTCAACTGGCAGTGAACTCCACGTCGGACGAGGAAGGCTGCAGTACAATGGCTCCACCCTCCACAGAGGCCAATGCGGGCATGGGCAGATGTTGACATCAACGACTACACCGCTGTTGACAGTGAAGTGCTAGCTCACAAGGAGCTGAGTGATGAAGCCATAATTGAGGGCGTTCGCCACAGCGAAGCAGAGGATTTAGCGCCACCATCTGCGCTAAAAGTGATGGAAGCATTTCATGTGCGCCGCAGATTTATTGGTGCTCACGATGACGACGTCGAGATGAAACTGCTCACCGAGTGCGAAAGTCGCGCCACGGCACTCGTGGCAATAAAAAGAAGCAGAAGAAGCTGACCGACTTCTTTGAAAATAAATGATGTTTTGGGACTATGTTGTACAACCTGACAGTGTTGTTAGGCTGTTTTCGCCTCAGCGAAATTTCACTTCAAAGAAATTTTTCGCGCGCCCAGCGATTTTCGTTGTAGCGAAGTTCAACTGTATTTAGAAGTTCTGGTTACATGAGACCTCGGTTACAAAATTCATCATTTCTGGGTCACTTGAGTATCTCTTGTGACAAGGTTTTACCGAACACAATTCCCGCTTCCTTTAGTACCCGGTAAGTCTAGCAGGTACAACCAATTATGCTTCTGATGGGCAAAAACACATTTGTTTGCGATATCTTTCTTTTCAAAACTGCGTTATACAGAAAATCATTTCTCTTAATTTTTGAACTATGTATGCTGATAATTGAAATTTTTCAATTTGATTTATGACAAATTTTTATTATTTTTATTTGTTCCGCACCAAAATCTTCGATCTTCACACACCACTAATAAACTTCATTTCTGGCCATGTTTCACAAATATTTCAGCTGTAACACATTTAACCTGGCAGTATTAGAAAAAATACAGTAGAAAATCTTTGATATGTTCCCGGTTCATACGATTTCCCGGTTCGTACGGTCAAAATCGCGGACATTAAAAATGTCTCATAGAGTTACACTATATTTTTTCCGGTTAATATGTTCCCGGAAAACACAATTTCCCGGCTACTACGTTTAAAATTTCGACAAGTTGTGGTCGTAGAACACGTTTATTGACCAACCGCACATTTGCAAAGATACAAGTGAGCCGAACCAGAGGGCACGCGACGTTTTTTTCGGCAGTCACCCGCCATGATGGCTTCTCTGCAGTGCCTCAGTGCGACGAGGCGAAGCACTACCATTAAGAACAAAAAAAAAATAAGAGCTGCGCGGCGCTAGCATTCGCGACGGCCGTTTCTGCGGGGACGCGGTATGAAGAGGAGAAACGCTGAGGTTTATTCGCGGTACATAAGAGAAAGGAGGCGAAGCTTCTACGAACTACAGCGATGCGCTTAAATACGAACGGGCCGGGTATGGGAAACAGCTCAAAAAGCAGAAGCACTGCAACAATCAGCCGCCGCGGTGGCTTTCCCACAGTACTTGGGTGCAAAGGGGCGAAGCATCCGAAAAAATGACGAGTTTTTGGTTACTTTCGTCAGTGCAGTCGACGGACCGTATGCGTTAAGAATTCCTTTCTGCGCTAAAGACAGCGTGAACGCGGACTGAATTACGCGAGCACTGGAGTAGGATCTGTTCAGCTCTTGTGCCAAGAAATGCCAATCGACATTTTTACAAAGTGAAATTGTCAATAAATGTCTTTATACCTTATTCAACAGTTACATTTCTCAAAATCAGGCAGTTTGGAAAATATGTTTTCCCGGATAATACATTTTTTCCCGCAATTAAAAAAATGTGTCAAAGAGGTTTTACTGTATTTGCTTGGATTCACACTTTATTCTTACTATCTGAATTCACCTTAGACCCAGAAAAAGAAACCTTGCTCATGTGCAAACTGCACTGCCTAGTTTTGTCATCCGCCCAATGAGCTATAGTCTTCATTGTCGAAGTCACCAATTTCAAATTACCTCCAAAGCGTGCTCGACCATCGACCGCTCTGCTTTCATGCCAGCTGTATCCAAAAGACACAAGACGGGTAATTCTTCCTTGTCACTAATTTAATCCTTTGTACACTTGAGATACAAAGCACTGGCTCACACAAAACTGCCACATTGACAAAAAAGAGCGAGTTTATTGCGAGCCTTTCAAACAAGTGTGATTCACCCTAGGCAGCCCACAAAACGAGACCTCCGCACTGTAGCCATACTGGACTCTTTGCGGCACCCCACCCTAGGTCATGATGACCGCTAATATTCACCCACACGTTTCAATGCAATGGTGTCGCCCGCCATGTCATTTCTTGCCAATAACGATGGGGCCCGGAACTGCTTCCTTGTGGATGTGGACCGTCTTATTAATGCGAAAGCATTATATGGCCCTTTGGCAACGAAACCCAGTGACGCTGACCAGCAGCAGTTGTCCAAAAACCCCCCCAGTGACGTCACCATGGTCTCGCACAATGTCAGCACTAGGCAGTAAGATAGTGGCATCATCAGCAAAGAAAAATAGAATTGGTTCCGAAGGTGCGAAGAATGAAACCAAGGACTTTCAGATTTTGAGGCGAGCACGGAGCCCATAGGCCATAAAACCGCATTGCTTCGAATACGACCGTCGCGGCCGCGATCGAACCAGAGTCTTTCGGGTTAGCAGGCCGAGTACCATAACCACTGAGCTACCGTTGTGGCTCAGAGGCAGATAGTGCCACAGGTATTTTCTGCGCGAAACTAGGCATGTAAACTCAGTTTATTTTTTGGCCAGCAAAGGCTTCGAGCTGGGCAAGTCTACTTGATATTCGAAGTGGGCGAACACGGCAATATACGTGCCTCCAGAAGCAACACAGTGGTCAACACAGGCCTACTGCAAACAGGCAAATTTTTCAAGCACTACAGTTTCCTGACATGAGCAGATTTCGCTGCCTATTACAGCTCAAAACACTTCCAGCACCTACAAGAACAGAACGGGATAACTTTCTGAAAAATGTACCGATGGACTTAATACCCAATTCTGCACTAGACGCTGTTCCATATGTCCCAGTCAACCAAAGTAATGTGTGTGTGCCTTCCCATTGTGATTGTTCCGAGCGGATGATCGGCCATCTCGTTGGGCCATACGAGTTTCGCGGTAAAGCCTGCTCATAGAATTTCGCACACGGTTCATCGAATTCTTTGGAATGAAACATACCATAGCGCTCGCAGCACTGCTGCCACTGTGGTGGCTCTGCTGGTCCGAGGGCACGCTGCCTTCTGAAAGGTCGTCCGAGAAGTGGGTGCCACTCTGCTGGAAAGCGATGGTGTAGTTGTCCTTGTTGGCCTGGCAGGTGAGAACCAGGTCATGCTCCTCATATGAGCTGCAGTCAAGGCTGTCTGTGGAGAGGGCGCCACCAGCACCAGTGCCCCGTGTGCCTGCCAGCGGGGGGCCGCACTCTTTGACGGGCGAGAAGAGGGGCTCATCTCGGCAGATAGACATCTCGCCCGAGTCCTCCTCCTCCTCCTGCCCCGTGCTCTCCACTTTGCTGCTGGAAACAAACAGCAACATGGTCACAGCTGTGAGGGCACAAGCCAAGAGAACCTGCCGCGACCAACAATGATGCCAGTCGCCACATTCAAAGTTATGTCTCAAGTACAGTTGATCCTAGATGTACTGAATTATTGCGTACATTGAAATGTTGGAATATCCTCCTGAAAATCCCAAGCAAAAGTTCGACAGCGTTGCTCACGTCTATAGAGCTTCCGTTCAGTGGAGCATTTGATATGCTGAACTGCGCGCCACGCCCCTAGCACGTGGTGCTTCTCCTAATGTCGTTCCCACGATCACTTTTCCTGCACGGAGTCAGGTCGGCTGTGTAGCCATGGGCACCTGCTGGCAGCAAGTGCTGTAAAACCATACGACAAGGTGAATATGGAGTATGCGTCAGTGTGGCCTTTGGTCTGGCGTGCTTATTTTCAATGTGATAATGCTGCTAAGCAGAGAAGCTGGTGATTGGTGCGCCAGTGAAGCCAGCCTAGCTGGCCGAAGGCTTGCGTGTGGTGGCCCTCGCATGGCCTGCTTTGCTGTTCCAAGGCGATGCAGATGCCGGGTGTACCTTATTTTTTTTGAGATATTCATGCGCTTACAGTGTACCTGCGGTGACTTCTCCCAAAGCACCGTCCGCTGTGGCTTTTATGCAAAGTGAGCTAGGCCTAACGACACATAGCAAGCGGTGTGTTGTCAGTATGCTGGTGAGCAGCACAGCACGTCACTGAAGGAAGTGCTGCTAGCATGGGTGCACTGTATCTACACTTCAGAGTTACAAATAAGCTGATCTGATGCCATGTTTTATATATTAAATTACCAAACATTGAACTACTTCGAGATCCCCTTAGAGTTCGACACATCTTTGATCGCCTGTATTCACATACAGTCGAAACCCGCGATAGCGAAATCTCGAGAATACGAAATTCTCGCCGCAACGAAATATTTCCGAGATCCCGGCAAATGCCCATAGGGGCCAATGTATTTCGTATCTCTCGGTAACGAAACATTTTTGTACCGCAATCCCACGATAACGAAATTTGCTGCAGCGTCGGTCCGCATACTGTCTCCCATATTATGAATAACAGCGTCAAAAAAGCACTCAAATTGAGCAAACTGCAATAGCGCGCTTGCGTGGCTACAGCGAGAGCATTGGCGCCTGGCAACCTTGCAGCCGGAACAACTTTAAAAACTTTAGCCACCTTGAGCCGGTGCTAGCCACCATACCGGTGCAGCGCGTGTCCTCTGCGATCGGTTCCGCGTGGTTGTTTATCTCGGAGGCTATGCTCAGGGAAGGCAGCCTCGCAGCGACACCATCAGGGGGCGACACTAGATCATCAGCGCTGCACTTTTAGGCCTGCGAGCGGTGCACATGTGTTCGTTGTGTGTGGTGGCGGTGTGTATGAGCAGCAGTCCGCACGTTTGCGTTTGAGATGTCTCCGCCAGCCAAAAAACGTGTGCGAAACTGACAACACCGAGGACCAAGGTCCACAACATGGAGAGACGGTAAACCCGAACCCGAGGAATGTGTTGGACGCCTTTGACACGATCCGGTCGTTCTTAGGCGCACACGACGACGACGTGGCAATGGATCACTTCTTGCAGTGTGAGAATAGAACCATGAAGTTGCTGCAAGGCAAGGCTCGGCAAACTAAGCTGACTGACTTTTGGCAATAAATTTTCTTTTTGCGGGCTGTTTTCTATCTTTTCTGTCTCATTTTCGCAGCAACGAAATTCTCGCGAAAGCGAATTTTTTTGCTGTCCCCGGCGATTTCGTTATTGCGGGTTTCGACTGTACTATATGAATGCTCAAAAGATCACAGGAGAACACAACCACAGAGCAGCACCACTGGAGACTACAACATGCAACACGCAAAGGGAATAGGTTAGGCACCCGTAGTGGTGGCGTGTTGCCAACAGGATTTCAATTTGAACAACAAAAGAAAGGGATTAACCTGAGCAGCGTTATAACTCGTGCTACCATTTGTAAAACAAGCAACGAGAAGTCAGTTTATCCCTTCATTTATAAGACGGAAATTTCTAATATTTGATAAGTGCATCCAAAGCACTCAGGTACCTTTGTAACAGTGTAAGATTATGTTTGAGCAACGACCAAAGGTCTGACAGGCCCGACCATCCATCCAAGTGTCACCAGCACAGAAAAAAAAGGTTCACATTCATATGGCTTTCACCAAGCTGCAACTAAATTCTCGATGCACCCTTTTCCATGACCATGACCTCATGGTGAGCCATCATGAAGGAGAAATAGTTTCAGAATGATCTCATTTTCAGAGCTGGAACTCCACAGCTATGGTCTCATCTAACATGCTCGTTGCAAACATGAAACTATAAATGCAAGACTAACAACTCCAAAAATTTAGCATCCCACAACACCCACTAAAAACACTAGAAAATTAGCTTATCACAACACTTTCAGAGCTGAAGATCTGGAATTTTGGTCACAACTGCAGTACAGTCGAGCCTGCTTATAACGAACATGAGCGTCACGCTGCGTCCGTTCGTTATATCCCGAAGTTCGTAGTAAGTGGACCACAGCTTTAAAGACAGTTGCTTGTCAAAACACAAAATTTTTTCTTTGCGAAAAAGTCCATGATGGACGTCTTTTTGTAGCACAGATCCGATGAGGGAGGCTTCCAGTAAAGCTGAAGCATGCTCTTCGCCGAGGCCCTTGGCATAGACAAGTTGTCTGATAACCCTCTCACATCGGCACCGCAAAGGCCTTTGAGAATCGGGTCCCTATGTTGAAAGGCGTAAAGAGTGCAGATACGTCACAAATATTGCGCCTTTTCCGCTAAGGGCCTTGGTAGAAAAGGCGCCCGTCAGAGACCTTTGCAGTCCAAAGGCGCGGCTTCGAGAATCTGCGATCGCAGTGCCATCCAACATCAAAAAGTAAAAGCAATGAAAAAAATAAATGCAGCCATCAATGTTTGAAAACATCTTTTAAAGATACGAAAAGTGTATCTGGCTTTGCTTTTTGTACAGGTGTTTATATTTTATGCCCAGATTTTAAGACAGTAAAGTGTTGCAGCAACACCAAGTGCCCCTGGTGGCCAAGGCAATACACAAAACCTGCAGCTGCTGATGAGAGCAGCTGCTGCAGCTCTTTCAAGGAAGCAATTAGAATAAAAAAAAATTGTCTGAACTCAATGAATGAACAGAATTCCCAACTTTAATTTTAAAACACTCACTCCAGCCGGCTCGAGCACAGCAGCGGGTGCTAAACCTCAACGACTGTTTCACCTTTGGGCTTGCACCGTGTAGCAGCGATGCTGCTCCTTTAAGCTTTCGCTCCTTTGGTGAAAAAAGGTGCCTTTGCTGGAAAAGCCTTAGAGGAATGCCGTGTGACAGGGGTATGAGGCTCTCTCTATGTAGCCCATTGCTACAGGCGCGCTTATGGGTGCTGGCTACGAAGTTTTATCCTGATCCGATTCCTCCGCTTCACTCTCGTCTCGCAGTTCAGAAACGATGCCCTCGTCCGTGCATGGTTCCGCGGTATCGGCGTCGTCATCGACAGAAATAAAATCATTCCAACCAATGTCATGACCCCCCATGTCGGAGTCGACGACGCACTGCCACAAATCGCTGCTGGGTTGGTCATCTTCCGAAGCATTAGGCTCGGCATCAGACACTCGACGAAGCCGGCCTTGCGGAAGGAGTTCCGCTCGCCAGTGGCCGTCACCTCCGCCCAGGCCGCTTTCATCATCTCTACCGCTGAATACAATGGAAATGGGCACGGTGTTCCCGTCCGCCATCCCGAATTACAACCAGGGCCAGAGATTTGAATGTCCGCACCGCAACAAGAGCGCGCGATGGGGCAGACGTGCACATGCAACGCACACAGGCGGCAATCAAGCTAAAGATATAGACACACAGCACCAGCGGAGAGACCAATGAGGGGCGTCCGTGAGCGTTTGTGCAGCCACCTCTTGGCTCCCATGGAAGGCCTGCTTCGCGGAGCGTGGCCTCCGTGATCGGCACCGGCGGCGGTGCGGTTGATCCCGGAGGCCACACGTGGTTTTGCAAGCGAGAGAGGAGAGGGGAGCGGAGTTGCGAAAAGGGGCGGGAGGGCGATCTTGGAAGATGCGTCGACGGGGAAAGGGTAGCTAGCTTGAGAGCGGCACGAAACGGGGCCACGGGGCTGGCAGATCAGCTGCGATGAGGCTCGTGAAAACATACCGTGCACCGAGCGCTCAAAGGGGTCAGAGGCAGGTCCTATCGCATCACGGCTCCGGGTTTACGCCATCCGTTCGCTGGAACCGAACAGCAGGGCTTAACGACGTTCGATATATGCGTGATTTTGTGCCATCGAAACAATGTATATTTTGACGGTCGCGCAGGTCTCGTTCGTTATAAGCGAAAGTTCGTCTTAGGTTATATGTGGGCTCGACTGTACTCCATACAAAATGTAACACTACAGACATAACACTGATAACCCTGGAAAATGACACATCTGCGAGGCACTCACTGCACAGACGAGGCATCCAGTGGCAGGGCCTCCAGGAAGGAGCCAGAGACAGATGCGCACTGCTCCCCACGACTGGCAGACTGGAAGTCACCCCCGTAGAGAACAGGAAGGGTGAGGATGGCGTGGATGTCCTCCGAACGGAAGGTCTCCATGTCAATCTCAGCCAGGTTGGCGTCAAAGTTCTTGGAGAGGTCCTCGTAGGAGAGGTCCACCCCACCCAGGCTGCCACCATCGTCACCAATCACACAGGCATCCCCAGATACTGACAGGATGCTCCGCCGCATTAGCCGGCCCGACGATGTAAGCGATGAGGAGCATAGGTGCCTTTGGAACTCCCTGGAAAAGGAAACAAGAAACATGCCGTTACCACTTCACCAAGGGTAGCCAGGTGTGGAATGCCTGGCACTGGCATCCATTCACCACGATTCCATGCGCTTCGGCCGCCGCTGACGGCCGGCACTGGGTAGTCTCAGAGCACTACTTGGTGGTACTGTGCAACACGGTCCTACTATCTCAAATCAATGCTACGCTCTTATACCAATGGCCATCTGTGGCCCTTATCAAGTCACAGTGGCACTTCTATTGCCAAGCGCTGAAGCTAACTGCTGGCACAGAGCACAAAAATACATGTATACGATAACGTTCAAATTAGCTTTTCAATTTCAAAATGCACCTATGAAGCGAGCTCTCCCCTAACTATAACAGTACAATCCATTAGAACCTGTAAAGGCATGTGAAAGCATGCAACATCATTATAGAGTCTCTATATTTAAAGGATATAGATCCCTAATTTTGGTGGCATGTTTTCTTCTTTGCAATGATGCATCAGACATTACTATACATACATCACCACGTAATATTTGCCTCCGACAAATAAACAATTTATAATCAAATTTTTCTCTCATGCTGTTTCAATTTCAACATCTCCGTGATGTCAAAGCTCCGTATACATCACGTGAGGCATGAAAAACTTGCAATATAATCACTTCTTCATTCGTTGTCATTCCAGCTATTGAGACAGGCTGGCTTTGGCACTGTAGTGAATTTAAACAACAAAGCAGTGATTCATTGCACATTTTTCATGCCTCGCGTGACCTATACACAACTTTGATGTCACAGCCATTGTTCGGCTGTTGAAACCGAAACTGGAACAGCAAGAGAGAGAAATTAGATTACAAATTGTGCAGCAGTTCTAGGTGAATACGTTGTGGCAATCCATGTACACTACCTTACGCAGCATTACAAAGAAAACACATAACCAAAAATTAACTGTCTGTACTCTTAACTCCACCACAACTGCATATAGGAACAGCAGAATGCCTCCAACACCTTTCAGCAAATGTAAACAAATAATTTTGAGCCACTGAACCATTTCATCGTCGCCTAATCAAGGAGCACTTCTCTGTACAGTGTTTCAGCCTATTTTGGATTTTTGACTACTGTATATACCAACATAATGAACCCACTCGCATAATGAACTCACCCCCACTTTTGTTTGTTGCGAATTTACTTTTTGTAAAAACCGTTAGCTCTTTGTAGCACGTTCCTCAGTTTTCGTGCCATATACAATGCAGACCTTGGCAGCACGCCAAGATGCTGCCCGCTGACATCCTGACGTGTTTATTTTTTGCGAAGAGCTCCTGCGGAAACATTCTGCACGTCCACCTGCGTTACTGTGTGCTTAGAAGGCCGGCGAGCACTTCAGCAGCTTAGACATCCTCTACACTGAAATGCTATGAAGGAAGCAGGACCTATCGATCCCCAAGCGATTAGGCAAGCTTGAGAGTGGAAGTGAAAATGTCTAACCTCTCACCACATTTGCATTACACAATGGTACCTGCACTGCGAGTTTTTTTTACCTTGCGTAAAAGCACGCATGTCACCTTCAGGGCCGGTGTTCAGCATGTTCGCTTTATCTTGCCGCGACTGACTGGTGCCGCCGGCTATCACAAAATCATCGGATTGCGGCGTGATACAGCAAATAACTTTCAAAGTGAACGATGCCAATAATTAGTTAGTTTTTTTGGGGAAAGGAAATGGCGCAGTATCTGTCTCATATATCGTTGGACACCTGAACCCCGCCGTAAGGGAAGGGATAAAGGAGGGAGTGAAAGAAGAAAGGAAGAATAGGTGCCGTAGTGGAGGGCTCTGGAATAATTTCGACCACCTGGGGATCTTTAACGTGCACTGACATCGCACAGCACACGGGCGGGTTCGAACCCGGGAACTCCGGGTCAGTAGTCGAGCGCCCTAACCACTGAGCCACCGCGGCAGGGCACGATGCCAAACGCCGGCGGCAAGAATGCGTCTGAACGCATGCTTTTGCTGATGCATAGATAGATGGACGGAAGGACATATGATATGAAATTTCGACCCTGCCCAAAAAAATCTACTGACTCTTTTTCTCGCAAAATGAGCAATCCCCCTAAATTGATGTCAACTTTCATGGAAAAAAGAAGTGAGTACATTAGACAAGTATGTACTGTACTTTATGTGGATACCAATATCATAGAACCGCTGACATAGTGAGTGGAAAAAAAATGTTAAAGATGTTAATGTGTGCTGCAGGCCTTTACTTTGCATGCTATGGTAATCTGCAGCCAAATCATATGGCAAGGAACACATGCTGGAAATACAGTGTATTTTATTGAGAACAAAAGCTGAAAAGCACTAAAATGTGCTTGGCATGCTCTTCTCATGCCATAGCCACAATCCGCTCTTGCCCAATCATCTGCTAGCAGTCTTGGTTAGCTCTGTTGGCAGAGTGACTACCCCGGACAGGAAGTGGTCCAGGGACCAGGAATAATTCTTTTTCTAATTGCTAAGCTTCTGTGCAACTTTACTTTGCAGTCATAAGGTTTGATTTGGTCTGAGGGGGTTTAACGTCCCAAAGCGACTCAGCACAGTGTCTACCAAATTGTTATTTTCAAATTCCCTGACCTTTCCTCGTTTTCCCTGACCATTTCCATTAAATTCCCTGACCCACGTCCTGGAAAATAATTTAGGCCACTGCCATAAAAACGCAATATATTGGACAGGTAGGCACAATGCTCAAAGTAAAATATTCTATTCAGGTACATAAGACCGCTTATCAACTATTAAAGAAAGTAAAATCATTGACTAGTTGTTTCAGGCATGTTTCAGAGGGTTAATTTCTTCCTCAAGACGAGAAACCTGCAACTGTGCATCGCTGATGACCTTTTGCTTCTTTTGTTGAAGCTCCTTGACAAGAGCAGCCTCTCTCTTATCCTTCCTTTCAGCATCTGATGCATCCAGCCTCTTTCTTTGCAACTCCTCCTTCCGTCAAGCGTTAGCACCGCGAACCATTTGCATCATTGTGTTTGTAACATCAATTTTGGCAACCCCTCCAACAGCTGAAACTGCATCATGCACCAGTCTTTGTGCAATCAGCTACTTTTATTTGAGGTTTTTGACAAGGCATTCTTTGTTTACAGAAAATCCTCGTTCCACAGCTGCATTGCCATGAGACGTGCAAAGAATTAGCTTGACGAACGAAAATAGCTCTTTATAATCCCGTAAACACAACTCAAACCAGAGCGCATCCAGCCTCTGTTCTATTTTGTCAAAGCTCCTCAATGCCGCCTGTACAGAGCTAAATGAGCATACCTCGACATAGGAACGGTGGGTACGCTCAGCTTCCAAGCCAGTCAGCCACTGGTGCTCCGTTAGCACCTCCAGTGCAATGCACAGTTTGTTAGCACCAACCTCTGGGGACAATGCACTAGTAGGGTCCAAGCAGCTTGCACCTCTGGTCAACTTGTATTGCAAAGGTGACCTTTCCATCACCTTTTGTGAACACCTCCTCACGAAGGAAATAGTCTTTTTTGAAAATAGATGGAAAATAGACAGCTTTGGGATCTTGCGAAGCTCATTTTTCGCAGCAAACCCAATGTCGAATACAGCAGCAGCAACCATGCTATCTGTGTTCTCCAGGTCAATCTTAAGAAGCTTGGAGGATGTGTTGGCAGCTTGTAGGATCTCTTTCCGGATGATTCTAGCAAGCAATGACCGTAACAGGCGATCCAGAGCAGGAGCAATGAACGGCAGCATGGGCTTGTCCGTCTAAAATTCAGCCAGAAATGGCTCGAGTTCCTCAGTAACTGACAGCATAAAAGCCAATTTCATAGCCAGCATATCCTGTCACCTACTGCCTTTTCAACAGTGCTGAAGCTAGCACATGCTGGCATCTTTTTTGCTTCCTTTGAGCATTCCACATATTTCACCAAGTTTGGAATAACATCAAGCACTCTCGAGGTCACCTTCCTATTCTCGAGCCACCTTACTGGGCAGAACTCCAAAGGGAACACAACACTCCCCGTGCAGTGAGTGTAGTCTGCGTGACGTGCTGGCACACACTTGAACAGATTATAGCTCCCCCGAAGAAATGCTACCAGATCCCAGTGAGTCGCAGAGTGGCCTGTTTTGAATGCCCCATTGACAATGTGGTGTCCACAGCTTCCAATGTCCGGGATCTCGTGAGTGATGTCAGATGCTCTAAGTTCTTCCCTGAGGGACCTCAAGAACTTCAAGTTGACCTTTGGCCCGTCCATTGACACTTGTAGTATCTTTGTTTGCTTAATGCCTTCTGTGGCTTTCCTAAAGGCAACAGCCAAATCTTCTGCGCATGCGTGCCCCAAGAAATATGAAGTTAGTTAGCGCGTTTTCACAACGGCATCAGTTCGGTTCAAGTACCTGATCAGTACATACACCTGTTCTTTCTGAGTGACTTTGTTGAGCGACTCATCAAACGCAACCACCAGATAAGGAACGCTAGACAGGCTTGACAGCAACTTGGCTTGAAAGTATGGACCAATACCATGACAAATGGTGTATCCCACTTTGTCTTTTCCAAGTTGCATTTTGGTAGCGATCTCACAAGTGGGGAACATCAAAGGAAAGAGCGAGGCAGAGGCTGCCGCTGATCGAAAAGATCCATGGGTCATTATAGTGTTCAAGCACCACATGATCTCGGCCTTTGTAACTTCGTTCTTCAATTGAAAGCTACGCACCGACATCCTCAGAGAAGGGCTAAGTGCTTCTGTGGCAGTAGTTGGAAGCATCGCCGCAGCACTAAGATGACTATCGCTACCTCCGAACGAAACGCCCGCTGCTGCCGCGGAAGGCGAGCCCACATTCAAAAAATGAGACGACTCGTGTCTGGGAAACGCATTGCAGAGATTTCATAGCAGCCTGATGTTTCTTACCCTCAACATGACTAATAATCGCCCTCTTGCCCATGTTGCTCAGGGAGAACTTCTTGCAGCACATGGTGCAGCGAGCACTATTTAGGTTATTTGGCACGGGTCTAATCCAACTTGCATTTGCGGAGATTTCCGGGTTTGTCCAGTCGAGGTTGAACGAGCATTTCTCCGACAGTGACATGGGCACTTCCACAGATATCTTCAGTTCAGGACCACAACACAAAGGAAATTTCAACCCGAAGACCGAAATGCACACGGTAGAGACAGGTAGAGAGATCGCAGCGTGCACATGACCAGTTGCGATCACGGGGAGACACGAAAAATAACGAAAGAATGGAGTGCTATTTGCATTATACACGTGCCTCTGAAAGGATAGATGAACAACGGCTGTACGGTTCTGAGCGGTAGCGCGCCACCTTTTATCAGTGATACATACCTGCAGCACGTCAAGCATCTCGAAGGCCAAAGCGAATGCGCCGCCACCCTTGACTGTACTCGCATCTTCGCCTGACCACGCCTGCCGCTACTGGTTGGCACGAGCGCACCAGCATAAGTTGTTTTCCTTGACTCTGCAATCTATTTAGTAATATCCCTGACAATTCCCTGACTTTTCCCGGTGTCTTAAAAATCCCTGACATTTCCTGGTTGTCCCAGTCGGTAGACACCCCTGCTCCGGCTATGAGAGACGTCGTAGCAAAGGGCTCCGGAAATTTCGACCACTTGGGATTCTTTAATATGCACTGACATTGCACAGTACTCGAGCCTCTAGAATTTCGCCTCTATCGAAATTCGACCGCCGTGGCCTGGATCGAAGATGTGTCGTTTGGGTCAGCAGCCGAGCGCCATAACCACCGAGCCATAAGGTTGATATTAGGTGGATGATACTAAGCAATTCTCCCTGAGATGTGGCCCTTGCAAGTGCATTAACATTTGTTTTGCAAGCATTTTAGAAATGCCTAAAATGTGGTTTATGTTTACATATTGACCCCTTAAGACAGGAATGAGTCCACAAAAGTACAACCGAGACGGTGAAAGCACTGCTGAGTCATTGTGTGGACACATGAGGACCCGACAAACAAACAATTGCAAACTAATCGTCTAACAGGGTGGGAGTATTTTTTTTTTAAATCTTGGAAGCATACTTCTCGCAAAATTACATCTTTCCTGAAATGGATAACAACTGCCCCCATTTTCGGATTAAATTTTTTTCTCAATTTTTAGTATGGTCATAATGTGCAAAAACGAAATACATCATCCTGTCTATGTTCAAAACCAGCTTACCAACCAATGCTTTGCAATTTTGTGCGTCACACATGTCTGGCTGGACTCACCAATCAAAAAACGATGAGAAACAGAAAATGGAAGTGGTTGGAGGTACATGCATAATTGCTCATAAGACGCACAGAAGAATAAATTTTGTAAGCACCACTGCAAAAAAATGCTGTCAGGCCCCTTTTAACAGAAAATGTTGCTGCTTCTTCTTTGACATAATTCCTTGCCCTCGGCAGTTATTTTCCAATGATCCACTTTCCTCTCTCCTTGAGCCAGTAAATTTGTTAGCTATACTATTGTTCCACTTTCAGTGAGGTAATGAGTGCCATTCAGATAAGCAAGTGACATGGTGTACAGCATATTATAGAAACAAACAAACAAACAAACAAACAAACAAACAAACAAACAAACAAACAAATGAAGCGGCTGACAGTAATGTTTCGTGACCCTTGAAAAGCGAAGCCAGTGGGAAGAGGAGGGGCTTTCACCTGTTGAAGGGGTAGTCAGCACACCACTGGAGCTCGTCTCCACCATCCTGCAGCAGCACAGAGTCCGTGCAGGAGGACGTGGCGCTCGCTGGTGCATCCTTCTGCGGCCGCCTCGGTCCCCCATGGCTGTTGTTGTTGTTGTTGTAGTTGAGCTGGGACAGGCTGTACTGTTGCTGTTGTTGAGCCAGGGGAGCCTCCATCATGCCTGACAGGGCCCCCGTTCTACCTGCATCACGAGAAGAGCAGCACAGTAAGTGCAAACAGTCATTTCTGGCCTCACTGACAGCCTGCTCATTGTCAAAATGTCATTCATATATTTCACCCACATAGGCGCATATTGTGCTCATTATGAGCCTTACAAAGGGTGCATAATTTGTAAGATGTGAGAACATAATATAATGTTTGTACTGCTGCAACACTACAGAAACTGGAACCAGGACTCTTTGTGCTGCTTTAATTACTTTGAATATTAGAAGAGTTACGAAAAATTGCACTATACTGTAGGAACAAGAATTCAAAATGTGCAAGAAAAAAAGTCCATCCCCTCCCCCTGGAATCATCAGGAAGAAAGTTGTCCTTACCCTCCATTGTCGTTTCAGGTGTAAAGTTAGTTTTCCCTTTCACTCGCATGCCACCTAAGCAATTCATTTCTTGTATCTCTGTGCACAGCACGTAAGCCTCCAAGGTTCCGTCTAAGCAAAACCAGGCTTGCAAGGGTAACAAAGCATTAATGTACAGACTTGGTCAAAAGTCTTAAGGCCAAAAGCTTTTCACTTCAGCCCCATAACAGAGCCATTACGGCACTATTTAAAGATTGAAGGACCTTGAAATGCTAGCAGAAAGTTTCTTCTGGATGTAGAGAAGCTTTGTGCTTGACTCGTGCTTTGAATGATCCGCTACACGGAACATTCTTGGGACATTCATTTCGCTGCAGGTGAATGCTGTGGCCTAAGGACTTTTGACCAAGACTGAACACGATGAAGGTATGAGACATGCCCTATGAAGATCAAATGCGAAGAGGGACAAAGATTTGCTTGAATTGTGTGAAGTTCTACACTAATGGCACTTTATTGCACTCAGAACACTGCCATCAGAGTGTCCCCGAGACCACTGCACATTTGCCAAACCTGTATGAACCCAGCTAACGAATCCGCAGAACACTAGGTTTGACTGCTGAGGTATGTTTATTGCAGTAACATCATTTTATGAGCAGTGTAAAAGGCAATACTGTAGGCAGAAACCAAATAAAATACGAATGAAATATTCTTAATTTTTTTTTCAAACCTGCGAATCAATGAATAACCATGTGAAAGAACTAAGCGCTACTGGCAGTGGTGTGGTATGGCACTCTCAACTTATGGCGTTATAGCTGCAGCTGCCAAAAGACGCAATGATCTACACTACACAAGAGGGCACGCAACACTAATGGTGACTTCCAATCGCAGAGTTGGAGCACTTCGGGAGCAACGTTTTCTGCTCTTTTCGGAGCAACTGTATTCCAAACGCAGATCTGAGCCACGGATCGCGTCTTCCAATGGTAGACAGGGAGCGGTTGCCGAGCCGAGATTGGTCGGTGGAGCAGTCAGGACTGCTCCGCCGAAATCGGCGGATCCGACCGGAAGTTTACATGACGTTCTTTTTAGCGGCGCTAGCAGCGGCCCCCATTTCCGACGGCTTGTCGCGTCCGCCGCGCCGGCTCCTCTCCGCGCTGCGTAGCAGACGATCACCTTCGCCCGCCGCTATGGGCTCAAAAGTGAATCGCGCACTGGCGCTCGCTCTGCTTGACGACAGCGAGTCGCAAAGCAGTCAGTAGCTTGTCATAAACTTCAGGTGTCACCTCCATCTCAAAAGGCAGCGGGCGTAGTCTTCACCTCTTGCAGCAACGGTCGAAAAGCAGACGACGACGAGCGCGAAAAGCGCGGGCAAGCGCAAGGAAGGACGGGTACTTCCGCCAGCAGTTCGCGAGCGCCACCTACATGCTCTGGCCAGAGCAAGTGTACTCCAATCGCAATTTCAGGTCGCGCGCTCTGCGCCGGATTCAGGCGCTCTGTCACATAGCGTGCAGACCACTCCGGGCCTGCGACTGAAATTCACCGTAAGTCCGCATAACTCAAGCTCCCTGCGCCCATATGTCCACAACTCAGGCCTGCAGCACCAATGTCACGCAAAGCGACACCATCAGCGATGAAAGGAAACCCCACCCAGGCGCACTTAATCCGCGCTTCAGGCCTCCGCCACAAGCTCATTTCCGTCGTCGAGCCACGTCACCCCGGTGCGGACCCAGCCAATCGCATTGCCTACGCGGTCGCGGAACAAAACAAACAACGCACCGCCGTCGGATATTGGTCACCAACGCAGCGGGATTCGGCGCCGCCCAGCTCCCCTCGCCCGTTGCAGATACGCGGGACAGATAAACCGCAGCCGGGCGCTGAACAGAGAACGCGCGACCAGCGGGCAGAAACAAGCATGCAGTCAAAACAGACTACCGCAGAAACGCCCGACACGGGTGCTAGCACGAAAGCACGCGCTTAGGAAACTTTGCAGCGAAGACAAACGCCGCACTGGCGCACGAAACTTTAAACAAAGTTAAAAGAGGGGTGCAGCGGAAGCTCTCACGATTGACGATAGTCAGATACAACTCAAGAACGAAGCGGCAGACGCCCTTCAAAGAAGGCCCTCCAGCCAATGGCATCGACCGAGTCTCATGACGCGGTGGTTTTAGACCAGCTAGCGTGTCATCACAGGGGGTGGCAGATGAAAGTATAAACCACGGCTGAATCAACCACTGCGCCATGAAAATCGGTCGACGCCACTGGCCTCCTCTGCCGCTACGATCTTGAGATGCATCCGGCTGTAGCAGTACCTGGCGCTTATAAAAACACCGATGAAAAACTAAAATACCGATAAAGGTACAGGGCGGCTCTAGCGTACATCGAGTGAACTGCCGACGAGGGAATAATTGAAGGAGTATAGACACCGAACTTTTGGGTGCGTTTTTCTCTTTGATGCGCAAGGCATTATTGTACGTAGGTAACCGCGTCGTATACTCCTACGAACGCTACATCATTTATAAGCGAGTCTCTTTCTCGAGCTGTTTCGGTTTCAACAGTCGAACGACTACCGTGGCGTCAAAGCGTACGTTACAGGTCACGTGAGGCATGAAAAAACTGCAATACCATTGCTGCTTCCATATTCGTTGTCATTCCGGCTTTTGAGGAAGGCTGGCTTCAGCATTGTAGTGAATTAAAACGATCAAGCAGCGATTATATAGCAGTTTTTCCATGCCTCACGTGTCATATAACCACACTTTAATCTGACGTCACAGCTACCGTTCGGCTGTTGAAATCGAAACAGCATGACAAAAAAATTCGATTATGAATTATATAGCGGTCGTAAGCAAATACCACAGGACGATTCATGCATAGTAGTGCCTTCATCATTGTATAGAAAACATGCCACTAAAACTAGGTGTCCATACTCATTTAAAACTGATGCACTTCTTTCATGGAATCTCCACAACTGGAATAGGAAACGTTCCATGCGGGAGTCGATCCAGGACCAGAATGACTCTAACCTCGGTTACAAAACAAAAAAAGCAAACAAAGAAACAAACCGCGAACGCAACACAAACACGAGTGGAAATGAAAGCAGTAATTCAAACGAATTAAGATGGCGAATCCTGAACCCAGCGCGACGTCTCGACTCTTCTACAGTTCTCACCGGCAGCACCCCACCCCCCACAGTACACAGTGTCACGACCCATCCCGCAAAGCAAAACATGGCGGAGATGCGGGCAAAGCCTAATTTTAGCAGCCACATGGTTTACATCTCCGGGAGCTGTCGTTGCTGCCGCAGGACAGACTGCAGCGTTCGCCGGAAGGGCGCGCGCGCGGATTTCTCCATGGCGCCTCTCGGGCGCGACGCTAGAGCAACACGCGCGAAGCAGTGCCCAAGGCCCCCGACGAGAAGGCACTGGCAGGCCACGCACCTCGGTGATAAATCATCCAGCTTACAGAGCGAGAGCATTAGCCCGCCACTTTGCGCTAGGAGCCATGAAGAAGAAACAACGAAGCGTGGCTGAAACACCACAGCGCCGGCACTCTATAGCTAGCTATATGCTAGCCAGAGCGAGAACTTAATCCGCGCATAGCATACATACGCAGTGCGTCAATAAACAATGCCCGACCTCGGGAAAATCAGCCTTGCGATTGGTCGAGAGAGATGTACACAAACAGTGGACCATTAATTCGCACCTGCGCGCGATGACCACGTTTGTAGTTTTAAAGATTTAGGTGTGGCACGCAACAAATTTCTTAACGTATAGGTCACGCAAGGCATGAAAAAAAAAACTGCAATATAATCACTGCTTCGTCGTTTTAATTCGCTACAAAGCATGCCTTGCTAAAGAGGCGGAATGACAACAAAATTAAGCAGCAGCGATTACACCGCAATTTCTGCGTGCCTCGAGTGACCTAAACGCAACTTTGACGTCACACAGCTGTTGAAACCGAACCAGCATGAGAGAAAAATTCCATTGCAAATAATTAAACGGTCGCAGACGAATAGCATTCCTGCGTTCTTATGGAGGAAAAACGTTAAGGCGCCCGTGTGCTGTGCGATGTCAGTGCACGTTAAAGATCCCCAGGAGGTCGAAATTATTCCGGAGCCCTCCACTACGGCACCTCTCTCTTCCTTTCTTCTTTCACTCCCTCCTTTACCCTTCCCTTACGGCGCGGTTCAGGTGTCCAACGATATATGAGACAGATACTGCGCCATTTCCTTTCCCCCCAAAACCAATAATTATTATTATTCAAACATTCCACCCAAATTAGGTGTATATTCACTCTTTTAATGACGATGCAAGCAGATTTAGAAGGGGGGGGGGGGCGAAAGCATGTACCCAGAGTTGCTACACGAATCCGATGAAAGTGAGCACGATTCAAAAGAACGCCGGGGCGGCCTGTTGGACTGGCACGGGCCGGCTTCCTGCAGAGCCATCTGCTCCTGTTCTGTTAAAAACCCGTTTCACATGCATGCGATTTTCTCCTGCGAAGCTGCGAATTATGTCGGTCTGCGACGGGGAAAGGCCGTCTGTCTAGCTTGCGATCGAGTTCCATCCGGTTGGTATTCAGTCGCAGCGTCGATGTGTTCGCTCTGCGACAGACCATTGGGGAGCGCCGAGATTGTGTGCAACGTGGGGTCACGTGGGAGCTGTTGCCGCGGCGGAACCAGAACTGTTTATTCTAAAAAAACATGCGAAATATTGCCTTGCATATAAAAATACAATGGTCACAACATCGTGAACACATTTCGTGCACCGTTTCTGTTGCGTTTAATAATGGGTTGCCTATGCAAACATCAAGCAACCTTGCCTGCAGCTCCTCCGACTGAATTCGCTGTGTCGGCGTTGCATGTGAAAGCACTGGCCGAAAATCGCACTGCGGCCTCACCGAATATTTTCGGTCCAGTTGCAGCATGTGAAACGGGCGGGCCTAACTAAAAGCACCCGCGTTTGGTGAACTGCGCGCCCACTTGTCGGTGATAAGGTGACCTGAAGAAAGGACACTTTCGGGAGAATTATCCCTGTGACTCTATCTAGGAAGATGGAGAGAGGAGTGCCGTCAATGAGTGCCAGGCTTCCGCAAGCGGGAAAAGCCAGCCAATGAGCGTCGTCGACTCCACCCAAAGGCGGCGCCCAAGACGAAGTCCCCTGAGGTTGGACAAAAATAAAGGTGGGACACAGCTGCCATAGCCCTCCATAAAGTCAGCAATAAAATTCCAATAAGGAAGGGCGTCAGGAAAAGGGACACGATCTCGCCATTGCTATCAATCGCCTGTTTACAGGTGTGAACTGCGAGGCCTGAATTGCGAACAGTTGGGGATAAGAGTTAATGCAGAATACGCAGATAATCTTCGATTCGCTGATGACATTCCTTTGCTGAGTCACTCAGGAGGTGAACTGCAAATCATGATCAACGAGCTAAGACAGGCAGAGAAGAACGGTCGGTCTAAAAAATTAGCATGCAGAAAACCAGACTAATGTTCAACGGTCCACCAAGGTAACAGCAGTTCACACTTGGCAGCGAGGTGCTGGAAGTCGGTAAAGGAATACGTCTACTTAGGGCAGGTTGTGACAGCTGATCCGGATCATGAGAGGGAAATAACTAGAAGGATAAGAATGGGGTGGAGCGCATATGGCAAGTTCTCGCACATCATGAATGGCAGTTTACCAATATACCCCCCCCCCCCCCCCCAAGAGGAAAGTGTACAACAGCTGTTATCTTACCGGTACTCACCTACGGGGCAGAAACGTGGAGGCTAACGAAAAGGATTAAGGTCAACGCAGAGAGCCATGGGCGGATGAAATTAGGAAGTTTGCAGGCATAGGGTGGGCTCAGCTGGCAAAGGACAAGGTTAATTGGTTCGATCCCGACCGCGGCGGTCGAATTAAATTCTAGAGGCCCGTGTACTGTGCGATGTCAGTGCACGTTAAAGAACCCCAGGTGGTCGAAATTTCTGGAGACCTTCACTACGGCGTCCCTCATAGCCTGAGTCGCTTTGGGACGTTAAACCCCCATAAACCAAACCAAACAAAACAAGGTTAATTAGAGAGACATGAGAGAGGCCTTTGCCCGGGCCTGCAGTGGGTGTAGTAAAGCTGGTGATGATGATGATGAAAGGCGGGAAGCGTCTCGACGCGTTAATCGAGCAGCGATTTCCTGTTTGTCTATGTGTGTAACCCATGTTGTGAATATAAGTTTCCCTTGCATCTCTTACTCCCTGTCTGCGGCCCGCGTTCCTTCCTCAATCGCCACAGCGGCGGGGTTACTGTACCCGATGCCTCGTGAAACACTCAAGCTAGAACGGCGAGACGTAGCAAACGGTGACCAGCGGTGGGATGGAAGTCGAGTCGTAACAGCGCTACAATGGAGAGAGGGGTCTGCCCCTGAGCACTCCCTGCTTGGTCACACTAGCAGGGTCTTGAGTTCCGTATGCTGGCTGCCAGCGGAACTACATTACGGTACCGTGGCTCGTCTACTCTCTTACTCCGCACACGATACTTCATGGAGATCAATAAAAACAACCCCATTCCTCCATAATGGAGCCGGTTAGTAATTAAGAGTATATATCAAAATGTTCACCGGTGAAATGCAACAGTGTGTTCGAGCTGCATTACGAGGGATGCCGTAGTGGACTACGCAATTGTGGGCACTCGCTTCAGCTGGCGTTCTGGGCCCGCTCCCATTAGCCCTGCACCACCCAGGGGGAAGACCGCGCATAGCAGCAGCAGCAGCCGCGCCTCCTACCGGCCGGGTTCATCGCTCTCTCTCTCTCTCCGACGCAGCACTCTTTACGATCCCAGGCACGCACGCACCCCCCCCCCCCCCCCCCCCCCCCCCCCCGAGGGCGCCTGGGATCGTAACCGAAACAGCATGACAGAAAAAATTCGATTATAAATTATTTAGCAGCCGTAGGCGAATATCACATGGTCATTCATGAGCAGTAGTGTCTTCCGCATCAGTGTAGAGCAGAAAACATGCCACCAAAATTAGGTGTCTATAGTCCTTTAAGGCGGATCGAGTTTTGTGTCCCTTCGAAGTTTTTTTTTTCTCCCTTTATACGATGACAGTTGGTGCGCTCGACCCGACAGCACTCGTTGGACCCATTTACGTGCGGTTCTGTGGCGGCGCCAGTTCAGGCAGTTGAAGCGCAGCTTTGCACTGGCCGCTCCTAAAAACTATGGCCGAGTGCGTGCAGACCTGGTCCTCTGCTAGCCTTGGCGTCGCCACCGAATTGAAAGCTAGCTCCGTGTCACCCACATCCACGGCCGCCAGCACTCCGAACCGCGTGAAGTTTCGAGTAGCAAATCGCAACGAAGCTTTGCCATCGTAGTTTTGCTGAGAAGAAATCGGTGCATGTATTTCACAGCATACGAATGTGCGCCGAAATGCTGCCCGCGGATCTCGACTCCGGCGCTCAGGTGTGCAGCCATTTCAAGAACGACCGCTTCATTCAGATCAGCTGCAGTCGTATACACTCTCCCACTTACGCACGGGCGCCGCCATTTTGCTGTGCACTACACTCTAAACACAAATACACCTACATGGGAGTAAAAAGAGAGTAAAACTGTCCTCTAGCGCACACCCTTTTAATAAAAGTCAGTTCGCTAGAGGACAGTTTTACACCCCTATTACTCCTTTTGTTAGAGTGTACAGCTGCACTTCAACTTCGGTGAGTGCAAGCCAGCCAAAAACTCGTGCTTCACAAACTACAGGCGGGAAGTTTTGCAGAACAAATGCGAAAGTGCTGCATTGCTTGAATTGGTGCAGCCAAATCGAACACACCTAATAACGCATGGCACTCCGCCCGAAATAATAATAATAATAATAATAATTGGTTTTTGGGGAAAGGAAATGGCGCAGTATCTCTCTCATATATCGTTGGACACCTGAACTGCGCCGTAAGGGAAGGGATAAAGGAGGGAGTGAAAGAAGAAAGGAAGAAGAGGTGCCGTAGTGGAGGGCTCCGGCATAATTTCGACCACCTGGGGATATTTAACGTGCACTGACATCGCACAGCACACGGGAGCCTTAGCGTTTTTCATCCATAAAAACGCAGCCGCCGCGGTCGGGTTCGAGCCCGGACTCTCCGGAGCAGTAGTCGAGCGCCCTAACCACTGAGCCACCGCGGCGGGGACCCGAAATCCGCAAGCACGACGCGATCAAGCTGGCCCCGTAGTGCATTGCGGTGGTTGTCCACGGAACTGCACTTTGGGCTGTCTTCACACGACTTCCGTGCTGCTCGACTCCGTCACAGGGGCTTGCTGCTTACTCAGCCTTTTCCGCCGACTGTGCAGAGCTGCCCCCTTTCTTCTAACGATACGGCCTGTTGCAGAGGGGTCCTCGGGACGACGCGTGGTCGCACGCGTATGTTGGACAGATCGAGGGCCTCGAGCGCAGTGACAAGTATCCGCAAGTCTGCAACGAATAGTTTGCCGATTCCAGCTGTGGCCATGGAATCTGAGAGCAGCAACTGGAGATGATTGCATAGGGGGCCCTTGCCCCCACAGTGGACTTTAGGCGCGGTTCGCGCCGACGATACTGGTGAAGAATGTTTCCTCGCGAACGTCCTTGGGAACAACAATGCGCTCAGTAATAGCAAACACCGCTGGGGAATTATCAGCACACTGCCCCTTGTCGTGTCCTATCGGCGACAACAGGTCTCTGGAAGAGAAAATAAACTCCACGGCTGCTTCGCGCCGCCCAGCGCCACAAGGCACAGGGGCTACCTTCCCAAGCTTGCTTAGGGCCGCCACAAACGGTGCTTCCCGGCGATTTCGAAACCTCGCGGAATGCCAGCTCCCAGGTTTCAAGTGCTGCTTTTCGGCACGGCTGCCATAGGGGCTTACGAAACGGCCTACGATGTGCCCACGTTCACCTCCACGCGCAGGGGCAAGCAGGGCATGCAACGATAAAAATCAGGGAGGCACTGAATCCCTGATCACGTGTGATAATGCGATAACATGCGCAGCGCTTGCCAAACTCGTATAACCGCATGTATCCGACTAGGTATAGGAAGGGCTTTCCACGGCCGTCGCGGTGACACAGTGGTTATGGCGCTCGACTGCTGACCAGAAAGACGCGGGGCTCGATCCCGGTCGCATTCAATGCAGGCAAAATAAAAAAAAAGAAGCCCGTGTACTGTGCGATGTCAGTGCACGTTAAAGAACTCCACGTGGCCGAAATTTCCAGAGCCCTTAACTACGGCGTCCCTCATACCCAGAGTCGCTTTAGAACGTTAAACCCCCGAAGGATTGTCCCTGGTGCGAAGACTCGCAGCCCTCGCTACAACACATTACGTGGAACTGTGAGGGCAAGCCGGATCTAAGAAAACGCATGTGAGAAGTGGCAGTGGCCAGCTCTGACCTCGAAACGGTCCAGAGGGTTGCAAGGTACCGTACAGGCCTGGGCGTGCATGCTCCCCAATGAGTACTTTGTGATTTCGATAAATGTTTTCAATCAATCCGGCTGGTGATCCTATGCATAGTTCTTCCATGCTGCAGACGGAAAGCAGGTGGAGAGAGAGGGCGGATGTTGGAAAGTGGGACGTCACGTGACCTGGTGACGTGATAACCGTCTCGACCAGTCAGCGAATTTTATGAAAGACTACAAAACGTTTCGCTTCCCCCCCCCCCCCCCCTTTCCCTGATGAGGCTGCTAATGAAACCAACGGGGCGGGGTCTCGGGCTACATTGTTTACTTCCCTTTGCTCACTCCGGTGTACGAGCTGAGAGAGAAAAGGAAAGCGGTCGTCATTACCCCTCCTTATCTCTGGTGCTACATTAGCTAGATCGAAAATCTCGCGCGAGGCTGCAGGCTGATTCAATATCAGTCAAGTCTCTCGCTTCTTTTACCCTCGGTAACTCTTGAGGCGATCCCCAGGAGACAGACAACCAAAGCCTGCTCGACCATCCCTCAACTGTCGACCCGAGAGGTCCACCCGCACTGGACGAAATCAAACACCTAATTCAAACTCACTGCGAGAAAGCTCTGAAGAAAAAAAAGACGGTGCGACTGGATTTGCGGCTTCCGGCCAGCGGCCTCAATTTCCTCATTTTCTGAAATTTTTGTGGGAACAATAGACACACATTTCTTCGATGAAATACTGTGTACCGTTCCTGGGCATCCGCGTTGGATCGCGGTCTCTGATTTCGTCCTTCAGAGAACTCGGACTCGCAGCACGAAACAGATCAAATTCCAATTGTTGCCAATCGGCGACGGGCCGATTTCTCAAATATTCGAGGCCTTAAAGGACTATAGACCCGTAATTTTATTGCGTGTTCTTTCAAATCATGCGTTAGACATTAGAATACATGGATCACCGCGTGGTTCTCGCCTACGATCGCTGAACAATTTATAATTGAATTTCTTCTTTGATGCTTCGGTTTCATCAATCGAACGATGGCTGTGACATGTAGTTGATGTTTAGGTCACCTGACGCACGAAAAAAAAAAAGCGGTAACACAAATGCTGATACGTAGTTTTAACTCAGGACAGCACTTAAACCAGCCTGCTTAAATAGCCAGAATTACAGCAAACGACATACCCGGAGTTATATTTTTTTTTGTGCCTCTCATGACCTAAACATCGACTATACGACACAGCCATCGTTCGGTTGGCGACACGGAAACAGCGTCAAGAAGAAATTCGATCATAAATTATTTAGCGGTCGTAGGCGAATACGAGGGGCTGATCCATGAGTGCCAATGTCTAGCGCGTCGTTTTAAAAAAAGAAAACATCCAAGCAAAAGAAATTGGTGTGTATAGTCCTTTAACAAAATGTTGCTACTTGCTTTTGAATGCGGCCACTTAGGTAAGCATAACATGGCAGTAATGGTTTTTATCCGATTTTTTTTTCATAACATGGGCATTAAAAGGTTCCGCACGCACATACAAACTAATGGGGCAGCCTTTGAAGACGCCTATGGTAGCACAGACACCATCCGTCGCCTGGACACAAGCCGTCTTCCTCGTGCAACGCTTCCGTGCCGTCACACCCGGAACTGAACAACTGCGCGTGAGGCCACTGCCGACAACAATCGAGTCGCCGCTCAGCGATTAGCTTTGCCCCCCCCCCCCCTTGTCCACCCGCAGCGCAGTGCAGCGCTGGAGGCTTGCGCAAGGTAAAGCCCCTTAATAATTAGCGCGACGGTAGAGTCGCGAATATGCGTGCGACCAGCCGCGACCGCGGTCATCCGCGCAATGCGCGTGCGCCGCGGCTGGTAAGCACTGCGCGTGCATTAAAAGGCTCCGGCGAAACTGAATCGGAGGACAGGGAAACAGGCGAACGCGGCCCGCGGCCGTCTCGAGTGCTCCTCAGCGATTTTCCCAGCTTTGAAAACGGGTCAATGAACCACGACAAAAAAGCCAGCAGATGTAATATTATCGGCGCCAACAGAGTTTGGTGCGATGTACGGATTCGGTTGTCTATTCCATTCCTTTGTCTTGCCGAAAGCAATACACTGGTCAGACAGGACGTTTTTTTTTTTGGATGAAAGACTAAAAAGAGCACGACTACAACGCAAGCGTGCAAAAGTGCCGCCACATATTGGTATCCATTGTCGGGATTGTGAAGCTCTGAAAACAGGCTGTTTGCCCCAATTTTGAAGAAAGAAAAAAAAAACTCAAGTAATAGGGAGGAACAGAAACGCAAGGCTCCGTGAAATCATTGAGGCAGTCAACATACTATCGCTGAACGACAACTGCACAAGCAAGCCTTCGGTTTTACCATCAGAAAAAAAAAAAACTCACCTATCTGACACGAAATTCGAGGCATTAGCCGTGCAACCATCCCACCATGGCTATACTGTTTTTCGCGTTTTCATCACTTTTTGCGCACATCCTTATAAGTTGATCCCAACATAAAACTTGGCTTTAACCCTCACTGGCCATTTTAACTTTTCTTTAGTTTTTTGCCGTGCTACTTCTTAGCCTTTCAACTTTTCATACCTTTTAACGTTTTTAGTAAAGACCATGTTTTTATCACCGTTGACTTATGGCGCGTCCCTTGTTGTCCGTTCATCTCCGCATTCCTTAATTTCTTCCCTTGGTATGTTATAGTAAAGGGCTGTGCACGTTTTTGCTTGCTTGTTGCCGCTCCTTGCGCATCCCTAGTAACTCATGTCTAAATCGTCTTCCTCTGCTTGTGGTCCCTGGGGGGGAACTGCATAAGTACATTCCACAAGCATCTGCCGGTAAAGAGTTGAGCGCCTCTCTCCGTGTCGTCCTTCTTGTCCGCAGTTGCCGTTTTGCGCTGGTTCTTCTGAGATCGGCCCCTCAAAGTTTTGCTTCCCATGACAAACTTGCGAAGATGCTCGCCCCACGTTGCTTACCGTGCAGGTTTTAACGCGACAGCATTTAGGCTGTCTAGCATATTGAACGGCGCAAAAGGAACAGAACGAGGAAAGAAACAAGACGCACGAAGCACTCACTATAAGTTCATTGTTATTCGCTTATAGTCGCGTTTATAAATATTGTCCTCTTGCAAAGACCATCCAGTTTCTCAGTAACAAAATTTCCTGATTGCTGGAGAGAGTCGCGACGTCCCCCCATCAGCACCGCCAAATTTCAAAATCTGAACTACAGAATGTTCGGGTACCCGCCGCGGTGGCTCAGTGGTTAGGGCGCTCGAGTACTGATCCGGAGTTCCCGGGTTCGAACCCGACCACGGCGGCTGCGTTTCTATGGAGGAAAAACGCTAAGGCGCCCGTGTGCTGTGCGATGTCAGTGCACGTTAAAGATACCCAGGTGGTCGAAATTATTCCGGAGCCCTCCACTACGGCACCTCATTCTTACTTTCTTCTTTCACTCCCTCCCTTATCCCTTCCCTTACGGCGCGGTTCAGGTGTCCAACGATATATGAGACATACTGCGCCATTTCCTTTCCCCAAAAACCAATTATTATTATTATTATTATTATTATTATTATTATTATTATTATTATTATTATTATTATGTTCGGGTACCTTCAATTGGATCATTATATCCAAATACTTCCAAATTCTATCGGACTTTCAGAATGTGGTTAAGAAGACACCAAGTTTGTTTGTTTTTTTGCGTTTTTCTACGTCGAGTGTTTACGATACCTAGAAGCTCATACAGGGCACAGAAATTGCAGAGACCTGTAGATGGAACCTCCCCAAGCCTCTCCGACAAACCAACGCACGCTGTCACTTGCGCGGTTCTTCTCCAAGAGAGAACCTACTTTCGTGCTCGTATATGATCTGCCTGCAAGCTGAAACAAGGCGGCCAAGCGCAGCCGACTCCCACATAACAGTGGCCGCCTGGGAGAGACTCAATCGCTGGCGCGGCAGACAATGCAAACCACAAACACACACGTCGTGCAACGGCGAAGCAGCCACATCGCGCCCGACGTGAGCAAGAACAAAACGCGCATCAGGAACCGCGCCTATCCATCCCGCCGCCCGACAAGGCCCGCAGCGACGCGGAACGAACTCCCTCTCCTCCTCCTCCACTTGCACAGAGAGAGAGCAACATTGTCGTGCAGCGCACCGCTGCGACGACAATGCGCCCGCATCTCGCTCATTCGTTCTCCCCCCCCCCCCCCCCCCCTACATCCCCTTCCCCCTCCCCTGGTCCTCAAGAGTGATGCCCAAAGGGCAAACATACGTCGGGACCAGTATCCATCCCCCCTCCTTCATAGCAACAACCACCATTCGCCACGCCGGCCACACGCTCGCACAGCCGAGGCGGCCGGTCAATGCGAGGGCGATTTAATACGCCCTCACGGGAGTAACAAAGAGAGTGAGCCGTACTCCTCCCGGGCACTGATCAGTGCTAGACTTACTCCCCGATTACACCTTTCCGTAAGGAGCACAAGGCGGCGCCGGCCAACCAACGCGGTGTCCAGAGTGATAGCAGCGACGACGGGGGGCGCACGAACCCGGCGTCCTCGGAAGAGTGGCCAGGCGGCGGGGGCGGCTACGTCCGATGCACGAATTCGTGCGCGACGCGTCCCCACTCGCAACCAACGCCACCACCGCTTCCCTCACCCCATTCTCCTCGCCTTGTGCACGCTTCTTCCCACCAAGCTGAACCGAAATGCTCGGGGCCGGCCATGCTCGCAGTCGGAGGATGAAATTGGTTTATCGAGGGTGCTCAACTATCCAGACGCACGCAGTGAAGAGGGCGCAGTGGTCTACCACGTTGGAAACGGCAGGGGCAGCACTGGACCTTAAACCGGCGCGCACGCACGCACGCACACACACACACACACACACACACACACACACACACACACACACACACACACACACACACACACACACACACACACACACACACACACACACACACACACACACACACACACACGAACATTACGACCAACTCTGACGTTGTAATTACGCTTTCAGCAATTTCTAAATCTTGCCCCGTCGCGGTGGCTCAGTGGTTAGGGCGCTCGACTACTGATCCGGAGTTCCCGGGTTCGAACCCGCGGCGGCTGCGTTTTTATGGAGGAAAAACGCTAAGGCGCCAGTGTGCTGTGCGATGTAAGTGCACGTTAAAGATCCCCAGGGGGTCGAAATTATTCCGGAGCCCTCCACTACGGCGCCCCTTTCTTCCTTTCTTTCACTCCCTCCTTTATACCTTCCCTTACGGCGCGGTTCAGGTGTCCAACGATATATATGAGACAGATACTGCGCCATTTCCTTTCCCCAAAAACCAATTATTATTATTATATTATTTCTAAACCTGACTACTCCGACCGAAAACATTCCAGAGATCATCAATGACATCGCAATTTGCAGGTAATTTTTTCGCGTGCTCACGCACAAAATAATGCAAAATGGGTTTTTATTATAGGTTCATTCATGACATCGAAAACTCCAACTAATAAAGCGCAAGAAAATATTCCAGGGAGACAACCTTCCCGACCCTCATCGCGCAAGCGTGGACAGTGTTCTAAGGGTATACACTGAGCGCACACGAAGCGATTAGGTGACTGCTACACGACGGTGGCATAGAACTAGCATATATGCAAATCAGAAAGCGTGTATATTAGCGCCTGTCGGCATTAGTTGAAGCGACGTTAGGCGCACATCGAAACTGGCCGAAAGAGCCGCGACTTGGGACAGAGTGCATGCACGACGGGGGCTCCCAAAGCGCAACCACACATCAGGCGCGTCCCGTCGAGCCTGCCTGCAGTGCGCATTCAGAATGCAAAACTGCGACGGGAGGAACCGAGACGCGTTACCGGCATCGAAAGCGTGTGAACGTCGCCAGAACACCCGCAGAGTCTCTCCCGAAAAACTACGCAAAAAGCGCGCGAACCGACGACCGCAACCGCGGCAGACACATAATGCGCACACAGACTTAAACAAAAACGCGCGGCGGCAACCATCGGGGGGACCCGCGTGCTAGACTCGCGCGCGCAGACATTACACCTCAGCCGCCCACACCACCTCAGCGTTTTCTATCGCGGTAGAAGAAACACGGCTTTGGGTGTGTGTGTGTGTTCTCAATTCTTTTCGCCACGTCGGCAAGAGAAACGGCTGGTAAACAGCTGCCCCCCCCCCCCCCCCCCCTCCTCACATCTAGAGGGAACATACGCAGGCACGGCTGGGCAGCGACCGTGGCGCCTCTCCAGGCAGTGTACAGGACGCGGACGCGCACGGCTGCGGGCGCCCGGGCGTGGAGGCCTCCTCCCAGGCGTGTGTGCGCATGCGAACCATTCCCAAGATCGGGAGACCCGAGGACGCCCATGCACACGCACAAACGGAGGCGACGCACGGAGACCAGTTAAGTAGCCTTGACTGGAGACAAATAAGCCGAACCGCCGAGCGGCCGACGCAAAAGCGACCCGGACCGCGTTCTTGAACTAGACTGCAGAGCCGACCGAGATATCTCAGCGATGTAGCATACACCGTGTTTCGCCGAAGATTTTAGAGAATTTTTAAAAGCAGGTTTTCTGCGTTAGAAGGGCGCTTCTTAGCACGGCGTGCGCTGCATTCAATCAGTAGACAACTAAGGTGTGCCAACTAGCAGCGGTTAACTAAATCCCTCTCCCTTGATGCGGGTAGAAAGGGGTCCCGCCTCGCCTACCCGGCAAGCAAATTTCGGCGGGTCAGGGCTTTGCTAGCCGGATATTACAGTAAATCTTCCTAATTATTGAAAGGCATGTAGCGGACTGTAAGCAACATCCAAATCAGTTTTTAGAATTTCGAAAACGCGCTTACTCGCGGCGCTGTGGCCCAACGAATTTTCGTATACATCACACCAAAACACATATGCTTTCAGAAGCCTGCAGGCAAAGCAACCCCTCCGATGCAGGTAACTCGTCGAAACAGCCAAAATTTCTTGGGCCACAGCGCCGAGGGTAACCTCCAACTGACATGGATATTACCCACGTGACATATGAACCAAGGCACTGTCACGTGGGTAATCTAATCCGGTGAAAATGTTGTTTATTTCGCACGAAACGCGACCACAGAATGGAAAAAGCCAATTCAGCAGCGAGAAGTAATCGGTGCGTTGTGGCTGTGAAAAATGATATCCATGCACGGGGACAGAATGCCGAAAAAAGCTCCGGACCATAATCAGCTCGGCACTCTTTCCGGCTTTCCGCAGCAGTGCCTCGCGGAAAGTCAACTTCCCGCGACCGCGTGTTCCCTTTAACAGTGTACCATACTGTACCACACCGCCGACAACGCTGTGCCGAAAAAAAACCGCTCCTGTGTCTCAAAAAGGCGATTTTTAAAAACTGCGCTAAGTCTCAGGTGAAACAGTGCAAGTGCATGCGAAGGCACAGCTGTCCGCATGCGCCACGCTGCCCAAGAGCGCAGCCAACCGACAGCCGTCGCAATGAAGTGTGTGCGCGCGTTAAAAGGTCGCATCGCTCACGGCCGCGTCGCGCTATACAAGTCACGACCGGACGAAGGATAACAGCCCTCTTCGCGCACACACGGGTGACCTTTGAGGTCCGCCGGATCGAGCCGCACGCCTCGGTCTTCCGACCTGATCCCCGAGTCTCGTGCGCAAAAGGCTTCGCGCAAAAGCAGAGCTTCGTACGCAAGAAGTACGCCATCGCCACTCGATTCTCCTGCAGGACTGGGAGGCGACCCTGCTCGGATGCTCTGACCTGACCCTCTGGGGTACCGTACTCTACAGCGACCCCGCCTAGTGTTTTGAGGGCCGGCAATACCTTAAGAGTCGGTCCAATCATATGTAGTACCTCCCTGCAAGTACTCTTTCCGAGGCAATAAAAGTCAATCACCACCACCACCACCCAAAGCGGTTCAAAGCGTTGCACTGTACACGATGATATGCCCAGATGAATGGAAATCTCTATGTCCCGAAGGGACACACGGGCTATGAGGAACGTCGTAGTGCAGGGCAGCGGATTAATTTTCACCACCTGGGTATATTTAGAGCGCGCGCTCTGATGCCGCACGGGCGCCTTTTGTAGCGATAGCTACATTACGGTAGCATTTCGAGCCTTCAGCGTGGCTGCGCCGTGGCTGATAACGTGGTTGGTCACGTGACCAAGTTTCACTCGGCCAGCTGTAGCTATCGCGTCACTCCAGGTTTAACCAGAGCTAAACCACCGCCAATTTTTTTTCTTTCGGCTCCATCGAAAATTGAATCCGGGTCTAGGCAGCCGAACGCGCTAACCACTGCGCCATCGTGCTTGCGCACCAGCAAAACAATCAGCGCAACCCATAAATGACCCATCGGGAGCAAGAGTAACAGACCTCCCTCCAAGTTCCGGTCCATGCCGATCTGCGGGGGCGGGGGTGGGGGGGGGAGGTTCACCTGACAAAACACTTCTGGTGTCGAGACCAGAGCAGTGGGCCCGTTACTTACGACACCACTGCTACGGAATACGTGGTGTTTGGCGCATGGCTTACTGCCTTTCTTTTTTTCTTGTGGCTTCACGTAGTTTTTTTTTTTCCTCGGTTTTAAGGGACTTTTTCGCACGAGTCCCCAATCATTAACGATCGAATAACTCACTGTTCTTGTATCCTTTCAGCGGGTGCTAGCTGATGTCGGTGAAAACTATCACCTGGAGGCGGTGGTGTCATTATGAATAGAGCTGAAAATGAATGCCACGCGATTTTGCAGAATGCGCCAGGGCCATGAAAATGCGACCACTACTTCCTAAGCGGCACCGGTACGGAGCATGTTCTGGTCACGCTTAAAAAAACTCGATAAGAAATCTAGGGGTTCAATGTTCGAGCAGGCAAAAAATACAAACGCGCTCATACCGCTACGTTTCACACAAGAAATTAAACACGCTACGTTGCCACGAAACAATCGTCATAGCGAACGCTTTTTCTCAGAACAACTTCCTATGGATATTTCCTTTTATTTATGCCTAGCGTATAAACTTGTCTATTAACAAAATTCGACAAAAAGTGTATGGCTATAAATCTACATACGGGGTGTTTCCCCTAAGAATTTACACAGTTTTTAAGAGCAGGCTTTTTGAGTTAGAAGAGCGCCTTTCTTTTCGGCACAAAACTACCTCAGCGGTGTCACATCGGAATAAGGCTAAGGTGTGCTAACTCAGCAGGCTGGTTAACTAATATTCAATAATTAACTATTTAACCATAACTGTAGGGCGCCTTAATTATTGACAGGCGTGTGTAGCCCACCTAAGCAATATTCATATCGGCTTTTAGAATTCCGAAAACGAGGTCGCCCTCGACGCTGTGGCCCAACAGATTTGGGCGACTTCGACGACTTAAGTACACTGCAGAGAAGTTGCTTTGCCTGCAAGCTTCTCGAAAGCGCAGGCATTTTTGCGCGAAGTAGCCAAAATTTGTTGGGCCACAGCGCCAAAGGTAATATCGTTTTCGAAATTCTAAAAAAAAATGATATGGATACCACTTACAGCGGGGTACACGCCTTTCAATAAATAAGGAGGCTGTAAGTAATAGTGAAAAAACTGACTATTCAATATTAGTCAACCAGCCTGCTGAGTTAGCGCGTCTAAGCTGTATCCTGATGTACTACACCACTGGCAATGCCATGGCGAAAAAAAGCGCTCTTCAAACTCAAAAATCTTATCTTTAGAAAGTGTGTAAAGCCTTAGGTAGAAGACCGTGTATAAAGTCTATAGACAGTGTACAGCCTTTGACAAACGCTTATGGACAGTCTGTAAACGGTTAAAAGTAATTTTTGCGAGGGCTAGCAGCTCCACGTGGCTTACGCTGTATGAAATTACAGCCTCGCTTCCAATTTCCGCCAAACTGCATTTCGATACCGACCGACTTCGGTGAAAACCGAAGGTTTCGAGAGAAAATGCACTCGGCGCACTTTTCCCCGTTCCTTCACTCTTTAACTGAACAGAAAACGAGAAACAAGAGCCGCAGAGAAACCGGAACAAACGCAAAATGTGCTTCCAAGTCAGTTACCCAATCCTACATGCACCCCCAATGCGAAATAGCCCTCATGAAAAAAAAAAGAACCGATGGTCTCAAACCCTACACCGCTACGAACAACGCGGGAAAAACAGTCTCCAACTCAATCGCGCAACACGTCAAGGATACGAGTCTGTTCGGGAACCGCTCAAGCGTGCAGACGACAACGTATAACCGCGCGAACGTGAATTGGGGCACACTGCTTTGCGTGCATTGAAGACTGCGAGAAACCGCGGTCACTCCAGCGGAGCGCTTGCTCGATAAGTAACAAAGGCGCAGTGAGACACGCCCTTATCTCGACGCCCACCGAAACGGAACCAGATAAGCGAAGGCACGCCGACGGCCGGAAGACAAGTTCGGCCGACTTCCCAGACACGCAAACGGCGTGGAAAGGAACGTCGCCGCGTATGACGTCCAAACCACCACCGCGGTCCAGACGGAGCCGACATGGTTTGTGCGTTCCCGTGAACACTGCTCTCGGAAGTGAAGCCGCGTGTCATCTACGCACGGGGCTGGCTGTATACAGTCATGGACATCAGAGACCTTTTAGCATAGTGTGTACCGTGCTACCGCTAGCGTTATTCAAGAGTAGTTGTGGGACATACTGGGCACAATGGATGTGGAAGATGAATTAATATATATATATATATATATATATATATATATATATATATATATATATATATATATATATATATATATATATATATATATATATATATATATATATATATATATATACCAAAAGCGATTTCTGGCAGCCGATTTTGTCAATATAATATAAAATCACCAAAAACTGAAGAAGCATAACAGGATTTAATTCACGACGTTTCGGCTGGAGGACCAGCCTTTTTTGATATATATATATATATATATATATATATATATATATATATATATATATATATATATATATATATATATATAAAGGTAACAGAGTGCTTATAAAATGGAAAAATCTCAGGGACTGTAGAGATACAAGGGGGCTTAAGCACGGATGTCCTGTCTCCTTTGTTGCTCATGTACCTGCAAGGGTTAGAGACCAACATAGAGAGGACCGGACTAGGCTTCAACCTTTCCCTTTTCAAGCAAGAGGAATGGAGTCATTACCGGGACTAATGCACGCGGATGATATAGTGCTAATGGCTGACAACAAGGAAGATTTGCAGAAGTTGATAGACATATGCGGTACAGAGGAAGACAGATTACGTTTCAAGTTTAGAAAGGAAAAATCTGCAGTCATGATATTTAATGTTGAGGGTGGCGAGCATACAATACAGGAGTTCACGCTAGAAGTAGTGGATGAGTACAAGTATCTTGGGGTGTGGATAAATAACGTTGCTGAGTATCTGACATAGCACGAAAAATATGTAATGAATAAAGCTATAGTAGGAATGCAGATGTGATGAAAGATAGGGCACTGTGGAATTACAATAGGTATGAAGTGGTAAGAGGGATCTCGAAAGGAGTGATGGTTCCTAGCCTGACTTTCGGTAATGCGGTCCTGTGCATGAAACCAGATGTTCAAGCAAGGTTATAAATCAAACAACGCGGCGTAGGGAGGCTAGCTTTGGGAGCACATGGCAATACACCAAATCAGGGGGTACAGGGTGATATGGGATGGGCGTCGTTCGAGAGCAGAGAGGCTAGCAGTAAGATAGCATTTGAGGAACGATTGAGAAAGATGGAGGAAAAGCAGTGGGCTAGGAAAGTTTTCAGATACCTGTACATAAGGAATGTTGGCACTAAATGGAGAAAGCGAACTAGAAAATTGACGAGCAAATATCTGGACAGCAGTAGGGGGAAAATCAGCAATTATCGGTTAAGAAAAAGGTTAAAGAAACAGAGAGAGCTCTGTGGAAAACAGGGATGCTGACGAAATCGGCACTTGGAACATACAGGATCTTTAAGCAGGAAATTGCCAAAGAAAATATCTATGATAATTGTAGGGGAAGCTCTTTGTTGTTTGAGGCCAGGACGGGAGTTTTGCGGACAAAGACATATAGAGTCAGGTACCACGAGATAGACACGTTGTGCGTTGTGTGCGGAGAGGAGGCGGAAACGGCTGAACACTTGATACTTGGTCAGTGACCAGTGAACCTCATCAAACCATGATTCCTGGCCAGACGGCATGCCGTCGAACCCTCGACTACAGGTAATAAAAGACTTAACGAAGGACTACTTTCTTTATTGCGGCGGCCCTGAATGGGGGGGGGGGGGGGGGGGGGAGCTTTTCTGCAGACATAAGCAGTGGCGAGTGCCCCACAGTCGACGCCCTCCAGCCAATGGGCGTCAATCCGTTCTCATCACGTCGCGGTTGCAATGCTGCAGAGGCTTAGGCACAAAAGGGAAGCAGACGGCCCTTTGTCCCCTGCCGTGGCGACTAGGGGTGCGGAGGGAGGAACGAGGAGGTTTGAGAGAGGGAGATTCCCCACGGCACGGGGAAAAGGCCCAGCTCCTTCGCTTTCCTGCCTAGCCTCTGCTGCATCACCACAAAAAGTGAAATCGCGGGAGGATGGAAAGTGCCTGCTTAAAATAGGAGTAACCGCGACGTCACGAAAATCGGTCGACGTCACTGTCTGGAGGGCCTCCTCAGAGAGGCATTTGCCGCTGACATTCTAGCACCCACTACAGCTGAAGTCAAGATGAGAATATTGGCATGGGACGAGAATAACCCTTAAAGGGACTATGCAATGAATAAAAAGTCGCTTGTAAATGTTTCCAATGCTTATAAATGATGCTAAGAAGCATTCACACCGAGTATGAGTCTTCGGAACTGAGCCGACAATTTATTATGAATTTTTAAAAACCGTGTTTATTTAAAATTCGCGGGCAGATTGGTGTGCTCGTAGTGACCGACTTTGAAACTAAAATCGTGAAACAAAGACGTCACACTACCCATGACGTCGCCAGGCCACCACACGCTCTCATTCGCTGGAGCCACGGCAGCCACGACGTCACGGGCACACTTCCGGTAGCCGTGAAAATCGTCTGCTCGTGCCGCCGCGCGACCCTCTCCGGCAAGCGCGAGCCAAGGCATTGCCTTCGCGCATATGGTTTCAATTTTCCTCTGCCGCCTCCTTCTGTCGGGAGTTCCGGAGCCACTCGCAGTGGCTCGCCGAGTCGCTACTGTCATCGCTGGCGTTCAACCGGTATGGCGTGAACGCATAGGGCTCGATGCCCAACGCGGCCGTAAGAGCGAGCAGTCGCGCCTCGAGGTCCGGGTCCATTACTGCTAACTACAACAGACGACAAGCAAAGAAACCCGACGGGCGCCGCAATCACGCCGCCGACGCTGCTGCTGGGGTGCTAGGAGCGACAACCGGAAGTTGCAAAGGGAACGTCAGCGGATGACGTATTCATGGGCGGGACGCAGTCCCAGAGCTGCTTTCTTTATTTTTGTCTGGTGCCCCGCGTGTACGAGTAGAGGGCGGAGAGGAGGACCGTAATTTTTAATCGTCTATATCTTCGGTGTTATTGATGCCATCTTAAAAATTCTTGCGTTGGGGTGGCGAGTGATGAAATGCCTATCTCTCGTCTGCTTTACGTAATCTCAAATCAATTTATTGCATAGTCGATTTAAGAAAAATTACCCACTAGGGTCCGCTAGAGTGACGCAGTGGATTCCAACTAGTCGCGGACAAGGGTGAGGTGATACGAGAGATTAGCCTCGATTTGGTGCACTACTACGATCGGTACAGCAAAACAGAGACTAACTGGACATGAGTGGGAGAGGTCCTGAGCTTGAAGAAACCAGTAATAATAATTGTTTTTTTGGGGAAAGGAAATGGCGCAGTATCTGTCTCATATATCGTTGGACACCTGAACCGCGCCGTAAGGGAAGGGATAAAGGAGGGAGTGAAAGAAGAAAGGAAGAGAGAGGTGCCGTAGTGGAGGGCCCCGGAATAATTTCGACCACCTGGGGATCCTTAACGTGCACTGACATCGCACAGCACACGGGCGCCTTAGCGTTTTTCCTCCATAAAAACGCAGCCGCCGCGGTCGGGTTCGAACCCGGGAACTCCGGATCAGTAGTCGAACCGGAGTTCCCGGGTTCGAACCCGACCGCGGCGGCTGCGTTTTAATGGAGGAAAAACGCTAAGGCGCTGTGCGAAGAAACCAAGGGTTCCAAATCAACGGGCCGACCAGAGACCGCTTCTGGTACAAGCCACACGGCGCTTGAAAACAGCGAAAAAGAGAAGATGCAACAGCATCCCCGTTCGTTGCCCTCTCGCTGCTATATTTATAACGCTTCGCAACGACGAAACCATTCGCTCCCGCCGACGTCCTTCGGCAGCAGCAGCATCCGTAGTAAATCCGACCGCCAGTTTTACGCGTGCAAAGGAACGACACAGACGACCGGCCGCCGTGGTTTCTACGCCAGAGAGAAAGAGTCCGGAACAGCGCAGGGGGAAAAAAAAAAGCGCGACACTCGGCAGCGTCCAAAAAACGGGTTACAGAATAGCACAGCCCTTCTTGTTTCCTCACCCAAATCGCGGTTCGTATGCGCGCTTACCGCGTGCTATTTCAAGGGCGCCAGCGAGGGCGGTGCATACACGGCATGTGTGTATATATAAAGAAATCCAAAACACCCGACGGCGCCAAGAAGGTTGTCCGTGCAAAACAGCAGCTTGAGAAAGAATTTGCGCCACTAAGTAAGCCACGCCGGCGCGGAAGAAGAGCCGGCTTGGGCCAAGCCCAGAATAAACGCGGCCACACACGGGGAGAGGGGGAACGCACCGCAAAGTCACGCCACAGGCGGCGAGAAAGGGTTAGACTGCGAAGGGTGGGCGCCAGCAGCGCGACTACCGGCTGCTGCCATCGCATGGGGGCAAGCAAGCGCGGAAGCGAAGCCCGGAAGTGCGTGGCTCGCCGCTGTCCTTCGTCTTGCGGCGCAATACCAAGAACAAACCCGACTCGACCACAACTGCATAAATATGAGCAGCGGCGACCGATGGGGAAGACAAACGAGACGGCAGGTCACGAGTGACGTCAAGCGGGCTCCGCGCGGTTTTGGGACGCTTCGGGGCCTTTGGGACCCCCGCCACATACAATGCGGACTGCGTTTGATCCAGAAATAATGCGGCGCGATGTCAGCGCCAGGAAAGTGCTGCGCATGTATGCGGACCGCATTGCCGAATGACGCCGGAGAGGACCACTCGAGCTGCGAAGTAGCAATCGCGTCCTGCGAAACATCCCCGAGGTACATCCAATGATAATAATTAATAATAATTGGTTCTTGGGGAAAGGAAATGGCGCTGTACCTGTCTCATATAACATTGGACACCTGAACTGCGCCGTAAGAGAAGCGATGAAGGAAGGGGTGAAAGAAGAAAGGAGGTGCCGTAGTGGAGGGGTCCGGAATAGTTTCGCCCACCTGGGGATCTTTAACGTGCACTGACATGACGCAGCACACGGGCGCCTTAGCGTTTTTCCTCCATAAAAACGCACCGCCGCGGTCGGGTTCGATATACCCAATGCCCCCGACTGCACATTCGCGCTATTAGCCTCGTTCGGAATGAGCACTGCTCATAAGACAATCCTCCGAAAAAATATTCACCGTTATCTCGGAGCACGTTAAAGGACCACTAGCTGTTAAAATTCAACCTCGGTGCGGCTCACAACTTAGAGCGCCGACGAAAAAAGGCGAATAAAAATTGTTCTCATAACAACGAAAGCAAACGCATTGCAGGGAAAACGCAGTTTATTTATTTATTTTGAACGTCAAGGGTACCCAGGCGTGAGGAGTTTGCGCCCAACGTGGCGTTACAATAGTTGCGAGGCAGCCGTTGCAACATCGTGACCAGCGGTTACATTTAAGCTGCTGTCGCATTCAGAGGAACCAAGTCCGTAGCAAGGCTCATCAATGCCTTGAACTCGTCTATATATACGTGCTCCCCTCGCGATATTAAGGCGAGAGCCTTTAATGGCTCATACTCGCGTCCGTCCGTCCGTAACGCTCTTCAGCAACTCGATAAGAAAAAAAATCCTTCTGCACGGTGGCATTCGAACCACCATCCTTCCGTTCCGCAGCCGAGCGCTCTAACGACTACGCTGCTTCCTGCCAACACATGTAGTTTTCCTTGTCTAGGACGCTAGAGAATGTTTGCGGAAAGGCGTCGCATCAGACGGATGCCTCCTAAATGCCCTCCAGTGTCTCCAGCATTTGATTCACAAACCCTTGCTTACTTAACCAACCTTAACCACACATCAGTGACACACGCAGCAACACCGCGCTAGTATTTCGCCTCACCGCACTTTAGGTCAACGAAATGCATGCCCCCTGAATTTTTTTTTTATCACGACTCGTATATACGCCGAGTTTGCCTTTTCAACAGCCGACTAGCAAGCAGATAAGCCCCTCTGCTATCAGCTATGACCCGGATAGAATACGGCGCGCGCCTTGACGCTACGCCTACGTCGAGGCACGCGAGGCACTTGTTTGCGCGACTAAGTGATCCGCGGGCGAGTCTGAAGGCGGGCATATTCTGTGGAAATACGGGGGAAACAAAGCCTTTCGCCCCGCCCGCACTCCCACTCCGCGGATGCAGCGTTCCCGCTCGCTAACCGCGGAGGGGTTCGTGCTCGAGGGACAAAGGGAAGGGACGACACAGCGTTAACACCCATATGCTATTTATTACACTTGCAATTAATACACAGAGTGGGCCAGCTAGCTACAAAACATCAACGAGGCATTCCTCGGAAATAGAAGGCTACGTAAGAAGGACTTCCGACTTACCGGCTGGGGCAGGGGCGCGACTTCGGAGGTATCGGCGGCGAACGTTAGTATGCGCCGATAATGGCGGCCGGGTTTTCCCGTGCGCGCTGCATTCTTGGGGCAAAGCCATTCCCTAGCATTTGCTGGGGAAGGCGGTCAGAGCGCGCGTTTGCTGCGCTCGCTTCGCTGCCTGGAACCAGAAGTCCAGCGGCAAAGCACAACGGATCCCCGTGTGCTTGCCGCGGAAGGTGACGAGAGCGTGCGGCTCCAACCGCTCACGACGCTGGCCGGATACCGAAGGTGTTCTCTCCGGTTCCGCAGAATTCGGCGTAACCTACGAGGTGGCGCTCCCGCCGCCGTTCCCTTTCCCCCATGAGGGAGACTTCCCTCCTCGCCCAGCCGGTGGCTGTCCGTCCCGACGGCCGACGATGAAGATGGGCCGCATCGAAACGGAGGGGGGAAACAGGTTCTCCACATCCCTCCCTCCTTAAATGTCGGCCTACGGTTGAACCCGTCCATGGATGCCATCGACGAAGGGGCCACGAGCGTTGCGATGATGACTGCAAGACAGCTCGTACAGGCGGGGTGCCGGGGTCATCCGATGAGCAGCAAGGTCACCAGGCACCCGTCCTTGTCCCGCGGCAGGCATCCAAAATTAGCGTGTCGGGAGGGTGTTGTTCGCGCCGACGCGCCTTTCTTGGAAGGTAGAGGGGCTGGCCCCCCTCTCGTAGCCGCTGCAAACTGCTCGCCGGAGACTCTGCAGCTCGATGACTCATGGCCGCAAGGCAGCAGGCAGAGACCCATACAATGGACAGCAGGCCGGGGCAGCTTCTCTTGAACTCTGCATATCGCTCCTAGGATCTCCAAAAGTTTGCATCAAAAACAATGGAGACCGCGTAAACTCACCATTTGGTAAAGTGCGGAGCAATGCAAGTGCCAAACAATCCTATCCGGCAACGCCCAAACGCTCGGTTCATTTGAACGTAGCTGGCTCACTTCGGACGAAGCACATTCGCGGTTCGCTTTCCGGCATGGTGATGTTAAGCTCACTTGAGGTGCGTTAGCGTCTCTGGTTCCGCGAAATTATAAATTCGCTTCGCAGCCCAAAAAATAAGTTCGTTCGAACAAAGTCAGCTTTCTGTTGTTGAGCGAGACCTCTCGGCTCTAGCGAGGTTAAATATAAAACAAGCAAACCCGTTTGCGCGTGCTTGTGCCACGGTACGACTATGTCCTCCCAAAAGCGACAGGCAGCTCCCGAAGAGCCTTAGGCCTACTCGCTCTTACACTTCCGGGTGCCAACAAAGGGCCAAGGACAATAGCTAGAACACAACGCCACGAGGAGATACGTCTCTGCCAAGGTGACCCTAACGCGAACGGCGCCTACCGCTTCTCGCGGTGTCGCAGCGCCCCGGTGCTTTTCCTGTAATCACGACTGCAATCCAAAACAGCTGACTACGGCACCCGGCTCCCAGAGCCAAAGAGACAGAACAGAGAATATTTACAACTATGTACAAGAAAAATCGGGCCACCCTCCAGGCTTCCGCATTCACTCGCTTCTGGCTTGCTGTTCTCCGTGGACGTCTCGGTCTCGCTCTCCATGAGCGGACCTCGTAGGTTCACCTTCCACAGGTGTACCGATGAAGTGCTCATCAAAAGCGTAGCATGCACGGCAATCCTCCCATGCTGCTATTACGCTCATCTCGCTGTCAAGAAAGCATCTTCGCCTTGTTAGCAACTCCGAATTCGGTTCAGGCCTAACGCTGTTCCAAATCCGGGCGGGCATTCCACGAACCGAACTGACTGCCGTCCCTCGTCCCAAGAGCTTGCCCCACGTTGGGCGCCATTGTGGAAATACGGGGGAAACAAAGCCTTTCGCCCCGCCCGCACTCCCACTCCGCGGATGCAGCGTTCCCGCTCGCTAACCGCGGAGGGGTTCGTGCTCGAGGGACAAAGGGAAGGGACGACACAGCGTTAACACTCATATGCTATTTATTACACTTGCAATTAATACACAGAGTGGGCCAGCTAGCTACAAAACATCAACGAGGCATTCCTCGGAAATAGAAGGCTACGTAAGAAGGACTTCCGACTTACCGGCTGGGGCAGGGGCGCGACTTCGGAGGTATCGGCGGCGAACGTTAGTATGCGCCGATAATGGCGGCCGGGTTTTCCCGTGCGCGCTGCATTCTTGGGGCAAAGCCATTCCCTAGCATTTGCTGGGGAAGGCGGTCAGAGCGCGCGTTTGCTGCGCTCGCTTCGCTGCCTGGAACCAGAAGTCCAGCGGCAAAGCACAACGGATCCCCGTGTGCTTGCCGCGGAAGGTGACGAGAGCGTGCGGCTCCAACCGCTCACGACGCTGGCCGGATACCGAAGGGGTTCTCTCCGGTTCCGCAGAATTCCGCGTAACCTACGAGGTGGCGCTCCCGCCGCCGTTCCCTTTCCCCCATGAGGGAGACTTCCCTCCTCGCCCAGCCGGTGGCTGTCCGTCCCGACGGCCGACGATGAAGATGGGCCGCATCGAAACGGAGGGGGGAAACAGGTTCTCCACAATTCACAGCAAAATAACCTAGCAAAATGGGAGCCTGACCCACCGGAGCTAAGCCGCTTATTGGCCGCGGCCGTGGTAGCTGCCTGACGTCCGAATCTAACCAATAGCAACCTCTCAACTTTTATACCCAGGAGCGGCGCGACGGAGAAGGGTGCGACCATCAAAAAGACGCCTGGAAAGGCTCGCCAACTTTAGCGCGTGATTGTGGGTTCTCTGCTGCATGTAGAAGTGCGTTATTTGGCTATATATAAGGCGTTCATAACAACACAAATAAATAATTGAGCGAGTTGATGTGCTCTCTTTGAAAGGTGTTTCAAAGCACCTTTAATGCACGCAGCCCGCCATGCAGCAGCAGCCGTCGGATGATTCGAGCTGCCCTCCTTTGACAGGCATACAATTCAGCCTTAAATCTCCCACAGCGAGCTCCCACCACCCATCTCCTACGCATGGGAGCACACAATACACTACAAGAACTAACTGAAGCTCATCGCACGGCTCAGATTGACACTCTCCTCCACAAATACAGGTAGACACATTCTCGCCTCTCTAAATATTCAGCCAACAAGTCCACCCCCAACAACACCCACGCCATCCTAACACACATCAGGCCCAAACTCATAGTTCACCCTCTGCCCAAAAACGTACACCCAGTTCACAACCAGGCCAGACGCGAAGATCGTGCCAAGGCTTTACACAAAGCTCATGCAAACGACAAAGACGCAGTCTACGTGGACGCGGCAGAGTAAACCCACAATTCGGCCTACGCCATCACTATCATCGCATTACCTAAAACACATAGCCTCGTGCTCGATTAAGGCAGCAACCTCACTTGAAGCCGAAGAAGCTGCCATAGCGTTTGCCATTTCCTCCTCCGCTGCCACACTCATTCCGAGTGACTCTAAAACAGCAATCACGAATTTTGCACGGGGACAGATTTATTCTACCGCCCGAAAAATTCTCAATTCTTGCTCCACAGAACCCTGACCGGTTCAAATTGTTTGGGTGCCAGCCCACGCAGGCAACCCCGGCAACGAAGTGGCCCACTCTCTTGCTCGAGCGTACGTCAACCGAGCAGGGCACACCGTAGACCGGGGTAGCGCTAGGGACCGGCTCGTCACCTATCATGAAATAACCCTCCATTACAGAGAACAAAGACACGTATATCCCCCACCACACATCTCCCTCTCGAAAGAACAACAAACTACCTGGAGACAGCCCCAGGCTCGCACATTCCCTTCACCGGCTTTGTTAGCCCTTATCCACCCAGGCCAATACAGACCCGAATGCTCTCTTTGTGGGGCACCGAGAGCCAAGTTTGACCACATTTTGTACCTCTGTCGAGAATTCCAGCCAACATCTCGCTGGAACCTCACGGACAAAGAGGGTTGGGAGATCGCGGTCTCCAGCCCCAAACCAGCCTCACAAATGCGGCTGGTAGAGTGGGCTGGAGAGGTCGCCCCACGTCATGGACTGTTGGGCCACAACCCGGGATCAAGAGCCAGACCAACCCTAGCAGTGACTCATAAGTTTTCACCTACCTTCCCTCCTTTACTTTTCCTACACCACTTAAGTCTTCCTCAAAAAAAAATAATAATAAAATCGGTTTTTCAGGAAAAGAAATGACGCAGTAACTGTCTCACTCATCTCGGTGGACGCCCGAACCACGTCGTAATCGCAAGGGAAGGGACAAAGGATGGAGTGAAAGAAGAAGGGAATAAAGAGGTCCACTGCGGTCCATTATCCTTGTCACGAAAATAAAATGCAAACAACAAATAAATAAATGCCCGGACCAAGTTTTGGCGCAAGGAAAAACTAGGCAGCTCCGACGAAAACCGCAGGCAGTGGGCTCACGAGGCAGGCGCGTTTCGTTACATTCAGCCAACGCTGGCGAGTCGCCCCCCACCGAGCTCCCAAGCAAAAAAGAAACAGCCAAGAGAAATACGCACAGTGCTGTGCGATGTCAGCGCACGTTAAAGATCCCCAGGTGGTCGAAATTATCCCGGAGCCCTCCACTACGGCACCTATTCTTCCTTTCTTCTTTCACTCCCTCCTTTATCCCTTCCCTTACGGCGCGGTTCAGGTGTCCAAAGATATATGAGACAGATACTGCGCCATTTCCTTTCCCCAAAAAACCAATTATTATTAAGAGAAATACGCTCCTCATTTGGAAAGGCCTGCATGCAACACTTGGTATACGGCACTCTCGAGAAGGCATTCGCGCTACATGTCGTCGGTGCGAATGAAAAAAAAAAAAAATTACGGGCTTGCACTTGTGTGCTTAAGAGCTGGAATGCGAAAGACTTTCCCTTTCATCACTCCATTTTTCATTTATTTCTATTTTTATTTGAAATTTTATTCGTTTTACTTTTATTTATTTTTATGCTAAGTAAGCCTTCTCACACGTTCACACCGTTTTTCATCGAACCAGTCACGAAAAACCTGCTTCAAACGCAGCATGTTTCAATTAACTAAATTTAATCAAGTAATTGCGATTCATCAACCAAACTTCAAGACCTACTGACGCACTACCTAACGCAATCAAACTCTTGCACATTTATTGCACAAAACGACATAATCGTGCGGACAAAATTTGCGGACACTTTATATATAATGATTTCGCATTATTAAAGGGAATGCACCAACGACACGCTAAAAAACAAAATGCAAAAACTATAAGGCGAGATTTTTTTTAAAAAAAAAGGTCGCCAGCGAGTTCACGGGGAAAAATCGGCTGCCACCCATCCCGTCCTTCACAGCCGCCTTCCCTGGAAGTCCTTCCGAAAGCTGGATCACGCTAGACCCGCGTGGCGCCACAGCAGCAGCCGTACAGCGGAGCAGGCGACAAAACAGAGGCCGGATGTGTGACGACGGCCACATGGGCGAGGAGAGCTCGGAGTGTGAGCCACATAGGCGGCGGAGCCAAGGACGGGGGAAGGGGGGGGGGGAGGCGGGGTCTGGCCCGAATCTTCGTTCAACAGCGCCACGGCCGACAGAAGCCGGTGCCGGGTCCCCGTGTTGCAGTGCTCGTTTTTTTTTTTTTTGTTTGCAGGAGTAGCAAATGCAGATATGCAAAGCGGATAAAGGGTAAACTGGTGCCTTATAAAGAGCAACCCAGTGCATTCCACGAGAACGGACAAACTGGCCGGGTACGAGAGCGAATGATGTTGGGAATCGAGATTGGGAGATTTTGTTGGCACGTGGCCGGCGCGACCACCGTAGGACGCAGTTGAGTGAACAGTATAGACACAGAGACCTTCTTCGTCTTGCAGTAAACTTAAGTGATGACTAGCGCCACGCGTGACGTCTAACCAAGTTAAACTGGTTACCCTGCTGCAATGCATCATAAACGTGTCCACCATCACTTGAGAGACGCCACCACCGAGGGTGGACCTTGCTGATGTCGCTTCGTCATCTTACGATCCCACGAGATTGGACCTTTCGCAAGTTCCTTTCGAAACATTCAAATCGTGCGCGAATAAAGTACGCGAGCTATTTCTCGTGACGTCCACATCTCAAAGCCTCCAAAGAAACATCGACGAACGTAGGGTAGGATAGGCTAGGCTAGGCTAGGCTAGGATAGGATACACTTTATTGCTCTAACAAGGTGTTTCGGCCAGACAGAGGTCTTCATCTTCAAGCAGATGTCTCCCTCCGTCTTGCAGAGGTCGGCGCCCATATTCCAGGGCACTGCTGAGTTTGGCCGTTCGCTGGGCATGGATGACCAATCCTCTTTGGAGGATCGGGTTGCCGCTGGAGAGCACACTCGCCCACGAACTCCAAGCGGCGAGAAAAAAAAAAAGGCTTACACGAACGAACACTGGGTCGCATCGCACAAGCGGTCTGCTCCCCGCCAAAGAGCGCCGGTCGATGCGCGCCCCAGAATTCAGCATGCGTCAGAGGCTTCGCACCGGAACCGCGGCGGCAATTTCGGGCGACGGCGTCGGCACATTCCGCGGCCGCCGCGCCGACGCCGCGGGCTACGTCCACTTGGTTTCCTGGTTTTTATCTCCGCGGGTCTCAATTTACCACTACACTCGTTCCCGAGCCGCGGCTTGGCGGAGAGGGCTCGGCGAAAATGCTGCAAACGCAACTGAAAAAGCGATGATCAGGGGGAAAAGAAAAAAAAGTCTTCGAAGCGACGGCTGCCGGATAAAGCTCGCAATGACAAACTGTTTCGCGACAGATTTTAGGGGAGAAACAGCGCAATGAAACACGGACACACGAAGAACGGACACACACGAGCGCTGACTCACAACTGAAATTTATTTTGAAGAACAGATGCTTAAATAGGAGGCATGCGAGGGTGCTTAACAGGGCTGCTGCAGCGATAACCGCCATTCAGTGTGGTCGCGTCACAAAATTTCAAAAACAGCAACGAATGAAGTAAGTGATAAAAAACGGTGTAAAGGGCCGCAAAAAGGTGGTCAGGTGACAGTAACAATAACAAGACCAATGGGGGGGCATTAAAACCGTTTTTTATCACTTACTTCATTCGTTGCTGTTTTTGAAATTTTGTGACGCGACCACACTGAATGGCGGTTATCGCTGCAGCAGCCCTGTTAAGCACCCTCGCATGTCTCCTATTTAAGCATCTGTTCTTCAAAATAAATTTCAGTTGTGAGTCAGCGCTCGTGTGTGTCCGTTCTTCGTGTGTCCGTGTTTCATTGCGCTGTTTCTCCCCTTAAATGCATTACCAACTAGCCCGGAACCTTGCTCTTCTGAACTTCCCGGCAGAAAAAGGAAAAATAGAATAAAATCCCCAAACAGGTACTACGGTAATAACGGTGCACAGGGCGGCGCTCGAGTGACTCATTAAAAGAGCACCAACAAACATAAGCGACCACTCGTGTAATAACCGCGACGCAAAAATCTACCCGCCGAAAAGAACAGACCAAGCTCAACCGGGAACTGGTTTACTAGAACGGTGCATTGTATGCACCGTTACGGCACCTGCCAAGAGATTAGTACTGCGCGCGACCCGAGCGCAGCCATAGCTGTACGGGTCAGCACTGATGGTGGCGGCGTTCCGAGTGCTATTTTGAAGCGCAGGCTCCCGCCACTGTCCCAGGTCCGCTCTGTGCCTCGCCATTGTGGCCAGCCTGATCGCTATCGCGTTCAAAACTGGGACACTGGTTAATGCGAAATGAAGGAGTCTGGCCGAAAAGTCGCGAGTTATGTTTGAAAAACCAGCATCCAGGCTACAGCATGCAGGTCTTGAGCTGTACACTCAATGCTATAAGCAGTGATTTGTGCCGCACAACGGAGGATGTGAAAGTATAACCGGTGTTATGCCATGGCTAAAAGAGCAAGGAACAAGCAGCACATGTCTCTCAAACCTTCACGAAGGCGCCAGTGGCTGCCGGTGCCTGTATAACGCTTAATTCGTGCGGGTCCGTGCGAGGGACTCCCACATTACCTGAACTTGTACAACCACGAAATCCTCCTTTTTCACAAGGTCGCTCTGCGCATGCGCGCCTCTCCTCCTCCAGCTCCACTGGATGAAAAGAAAACCGCCATCTAACATCTAACCAATGCGCATGCGCGGTTCACGTTAGTGACAGGCGCATGCAACAGATGGCGGCAGCTGTCAAGCACACGCCATGTCAGGCGCAGCTTGCTCCTCGTGGAACAAGATGGCGCCTGCGTCTCCCTCCCGCGTTTGTTTTTCAACCAGCAGCAGACGAATTTTCGCCACTCACTAGAGGGCGGCACATCTTGCGAAAAAGTAAATAAATCTGCGGTAGAAATTAGCAAAAAGCGATTGGAAGATTGGTGGGCTCAAAAGCAGAGACGGTGGCATAAGGTTAGAAGTGTAGGAAGACGTAAAGAAAATGGCGAGTTTTAATAACTTTCAGCACAGTTAAACAAAAATAAAGGGCAAAAAGCTGATCATGGTGGCAAGTGCCATCACCCCGTTTCAAAGGGGACGCTCCTACCTTCCATCCATCCCAAGGCGAATTCCAGAAAGAAGAGCTTTTTACGCCTATCTGGTTGTCGGGAGCGAATTCACACCAGAACCAGGATAGGCGCTACTGTGCGACACTTAACGAGCGCGGTTCAGATTCCACTGTTACTCGGCCACAACATGTGTAACAGCAATCCAGCCCGCACAGAATCGCTGAGCGACGCAAATGTGAGACAAAACCAGAAAGCGACGGCCACAGTGGCGTCAAGATGTGGCGTGCGACCTGATTGGCCGCGCCACCTTTACAAGCATTTCTTCAGAAACTGTCCATAGCCTTTCGTCAATAAATCGTACGAATAAATACTATAGACTAGTCTGTAAATAATACTAATCCTGCAGACAGTCTATGGACACTCTAAAGATTCATGGCTACAAACGTTTAGTAGACTTCTATAAACTATGAATAGAAAGAAGGAAATATCTATAGCAAGGCGGAAGGTAACAGAATCTAGAAGTCTACAGAAAGTCTATGCGTGTAGACCATTTTTAAAATGGCAGTAACTTCCTTTGAAAATTTTACAGTATCTATTAAATTCCGATGGTGTTTTCTCGAAACGTTCCAGTCAATTTCTCTTATTTTCTCCACTTTCACGCTACCAACGAACTAAAGAAGAAAATTATCTTCACGCCCTATTTGCTCGAGCATCGCTGAGAAATATTTCTGCACCAAAACAGGCCGAAAAACGAAAAAAAAAAGGTTATATTTTTCAAACGTACGTGTGCAGTCCATATCCTCCCTTCAAAACAGGCAAAACAAAGCAACGTTTTTTAAAGCGTTCCTTCTTTCTGCAAAGTGACCAAACAATACCAAATGCTTCGCAAAGCGCTGCAAATACATCCAGCACAGCAATGAGCAAGCGTCAGATATTCTGGAAACAACTTTTCCTGAGCCACTTTCTGAGTCTTCAAGGCGCGTCACATTTCTTTTTTTTTTTTCACAAGCACTTGAGAGCAATATAGGTGCTTCCTCTTACAAGAGCACTGATAATTTCGCTGCAATCATTCCTCAATGGAAAATTCAAATCTTGGGACAAGCACGTCGGCCAAACAATACGTATGTATACGCAACAAACCGCATACGCGCTAAAAACAAAAACAAAGAAACACTTTACAGCTGCGCTCGAGAAATTTGCATCATAGAGCAATCCCAGCGCCTCGCGGACAACACTGCTCCATCACAGCTACACAAAAAGGGGACGACACAACGGCAGTTCACACAATGCACACCGCAAATATCAAAAGGTTTCTGTGCAGAGAGCTTTGTTCGCACAGCATGCGCCTACCTGTGACGCCCGCAAGTGCTTGCGTCACGGAACGAAAAAGATGCTGCTTGTGCCTGCAGCACTGTGACGTCACTGCAAACCTTGCACAGCTGTCAGCGCGCCTCGCGTGACAAGCGGCCAAAAGGACGCGGGAACGGTGGGCAGAAACACCTCGGAGATGCGAACGTCTCTTTCTATAGACACCAGCCCGCTTTCGGAGGCTGCCAAAAACCCTCAGACGCGATGCTGATATAGCACACTAGCGCGTCAGTGGTTACGCCAGCCCCTTCCTTTCCGGCGGGGCGAAAGCAAGATCAACACGCGCGGTGAGGGAAGGGCTCGAGCACCGACTAATCACCGGAAAAGGAGGAAAACTCACCCACGAACGCAGTGCCGCCGAACGACGTCAGACCGGCGTTGTCGTTCGGCGGGCTGACATTCGGCGCGAGTCGCGCTGTCGCCGGCTTCTCCGGTAGTGCGTTGCCGACGCCGCCGCCGCTGCAGCAGCGCTCGCCCCTCATGGCCGCGCTAGGCCTTTTCCCGCCAGTGGCCACCACCGCATCGACGACAAGGCGCTAAGCGACGGATACCACACACAGAGCGGCGACGTCCAGATCGCGCACAGGGCTCGTCGCTTCAGATCTCAGCGCGCGGCGCACACTTCGGCCGACACATATTCCAAACGCGCGCAGCGATGTGGACGCAACGGGTGAACGGGTGGAGGGGCACACGTTCGCTTTCAGGCCGAGCGGTGCGATGGGTGTAGAGGGACAATGCAGACACCGCAGCAACCACACGGCGAGACCAGCGAGGTAACGAGGTTGCAACGAAGCACCAGAGGAGGAAGATTCCTCCGAGAGCATCCGCGCATCAGACGGGCGCTGCCGGCACCGATCCTCGCAAGTGCGCCTCAGCCAGCAGAGGAGAAGGCGGCAGAAAGAGAGAGAGAACCGCTCTCCCGCCTTCGATGTGCGCCAGCCTCCTTTTGGTTTGCGGTTCTTTTTTTGTTTGGCTCACCATCCTTCGCGGGAGCATCCTCTGATCGTGTTTTGCTGGAAGCTAGGCCAGCGCGCTCCGCTGAGCGCCGTCGCTCCCTCTCCCACCTCTCTGGGGCGGGGTGACGTCAGCCCCGGCCGTTCCATCGTCTTCCGACCGCTCGCTCCCTGCCGCCGGGATCGGTATGAGAAGAGCGCCTACTCCAGATGGCGCCACAGGCCTCCGGCAGGCGCACCACGTGGGCGTGTGCGTATGCGTGCGTCACGCACCTACCTACAATACCAGTCACTGCAGCGGCTCGCGCGCATTGATTCTGCGTATCGCGGTAAGCGACTCCAACGCACCTAACGCCGTCCCGACGCGGCAACGACCGTTTGAGGAAGAGGTCGGAATGGAAGTTCAGGACCCAGGTAGAGCAAACACGCCTCGCTTAGTGCTAAATCTCCGCGAAAAGCCGCATCTCGTGGCAAGAGACAACTTCAGCTACTTTAACAAAGAGGCGCTGAAAAAGTTTAGCAACGGGCGAACATATACCGTGAAAACATGGCCAAAGCAGTAACGCAACGAAAGTGCAAGTAAGCACAACTTGAAGTAAACAAGAGAAAGAAATAACATATACTAGCACCCGTCAAAAGGTCGACGGAGATCAGCCACGTGCTCTCCCTCAGCCGTCGACAGGGATCTCAGCCAGGGCGACAGCCAGGGCGAGACGGGTGACTTCACGTTGTCCCCGTTCAGTCAGGTCCTCCAAGGCTATATCACATGGATCATGTCTGCTATGCCCTTCGCAATGCTTGCACCTGGGGCTGAAAATTTCCGGGTGCCACTTGCTACAAACTTGGGGGTTTGGGAATACTCCGGTTTGTAGTCTACGCCACACAACCTCTTCGCTTTTGGTGAGCTGCATGCTTACACGCTTTTGGGAGCACCGCTCTGCCTAATTTGTAACGATTCAGGATTTATTCATACGCACAAAGATCGTAACAATCTATCTGTCGCAGCATGAACTGCCGGTCATGTAGCCTACATCCCCAATAAAAAAAGAAACAGCCTCGCAATGCCGCGAACAATTACGAACGACGATGCTAAGCACAGTGACTGGGTCGGCAGTGGCCTCGCTTTGTTAACAAACATGTAGTCGCGGGTGGAACAAACTTTAAAAAGCGGGGGAGGCGAGAAAGTGGCCGCTTACTATTATTAGTTTTGACTCACTATGAACACCGATTGCTACATGCTTTCTATTTTTCTCAGCATGACAGCCAGTGTTTCCTTCGTTCGATGGCATTGCTGCAACCTAGAGCTACTCCTTCTTTAACTCGAATTTCCGAACCCTGGTTAGTCCCATACTTTCGCACTCAGTACAAATTGCAATCATTAAAACACAATCTGCCGGTCTTATTAAATCAACACAAAAAGATAGCCTTCAAATACCCAAAAGAGCTACGAGTACACTTTTCTCAGTTGTAATTGATAAGAATCTATTGTTGTGATAAATCTTGCATCAGGTCTGCATTTTCTGATGCCTTCTACTACTCAGTGTTTGTAATTAATGTTAGCGCACTCTGCCACCAATGTCTGCTGCCGCTTTGTAAACGGCTCCAGTGCCCCAGTCAAGTTGTAGGCAGCAACTTTTTGCCCTGCAGACCGTCCAGTTTTCTGATGAATAATGAATTGAATTGAAAAGCGCCGACAACACTCTCGGGGATGACTCAAGAGGAAGGGTCAGCAAAATCACCGAATAAGACGCCTCGAGAATGCGGTCCTCGCTTTACACTCGGGAGTTGACCTAGTAGTGACTACAACTAATTAAATGGCTCCCCATCCCTCCAACCAGACAGCAGCAACAGCTGACACCGGCGCAGGCCCCTCGCTAACCGCCCTGCGATTCAGCAAGCTGACCAAGCGAACATGCTGCTCTCCCTCCTTAAGAATCATTGGACGATGGGGGTGGTATTTCGCCATAAGCAAAAGCGCCCCTTTCCTTCGACACAGGAAGGGCCGACGCCAACAATCTGCACCGTGTTCAGCCCGCCGGCAACTCCAGTGCGCGCACGTCACTGTGCTCCTGTCGTCGGAGAGAAGCGCTGCGCCCAGCGCGGGGAAGCCGAGCCGCTTACGCACTGCGCGCATGAATTGCACAACGTGACACGGGCAATGCGAGCAACGGAAACGTTGCCCTTGCGTCGAGTAACTGCGGGCAATTCGGCTGCGTACCAACAAAAAAAAAAAAAAAACTGGAGGGAACACTTGAGCTCCGCCTCAAGGATATGACGCGATACCGGCAATGAGTTGATGTCCATATGTCCCACATCGGTCATTCTCAACGTTACACTCATATGCTCCTGGGGGTCCTCATATCACTCCTTGCGCAATGCTGTAGCGGTTAAAGGAACACTGAGCTTTAAGTGAAATCCCGTAGTCCGGCATTTTGTGGCTTTGTTGGCGCGGCTTGTGCGGCAGCGAAAGGTGCATGTATTGCAAAGAGATTTGGATTCGAAGTTGAAAAACTTTGTTACAATCCGGTGGGCAGTTTCTGGTGACCCCCACAAGGTCACGTGACCTAAACTGCCCACCTAAGTTTCTTCTACGCCACCCTATTTACCGCTCACAGCGCCGACGCCGCATTTTTCGCGTAATGGGGCCTTTAACGCTACCGCTTAAAATCTCGGCGCCACTCAGCTCTTCCCCGCCTTCATATTTCACGACTGAGTCTGGACCCCCCTCGAAGGCACCCGGACGCTGTTGGAGAGTGTACGGATGGTATCATACGGACACCGTCCCCATGCCACTGCGCCGCGCCCAATTTGTAACCCTTTTTTTCTTTCCTCGGGCTACCAAGCAGACCGCACCGTGGGAAGACCGGAAAGCCCACTGCTCACCAAAGACGTCCCTCGCCGACAATTGCAATTACACTGCATGGGCGCGACGGCAGCAGCCAACGACGCTACCGGGCATCGCCGCAAGAAATCTCGAGCACGCTGCCAAGTCGCGAGCCGGCAATAACCGTCAGACGTCAAAATAAATACGCGAAGGGCGCAAGAACACCGCAAAGCCGCAATCACGCTTCCCCCGCGCGTGGGCATCCACGCATTACCTGTTCGCGCGCGGCGCTGACAGTCGAATTCTGCGCCGACAAATCGTCAATCACCCAACAGCGCGGCCGCCGAGGACGAGATAAACGTCGTCCCGTGTGAGTGTACACACACTAGGGTGCCTACCCAGGGAGAGGAGACGGGAGGGAGCGGCCGCTCCGAGTGTGGGACGGTGCGGCAGATCGCGGCCGCCACAGGGAACGAGACAGCCTTGGGAGTAACGACCAACCGTGCGCCGCCGAGCTAACGGGGCCAGGCGTGGGCGCCTCTGCCGGGAATCACCGACACACACTCGTTCACACATGCGCACAGTGCACAAGGGAGGGGATGCAAGGAGTTTGTGTTTTGGTTCCGCGCGCCATATCAACGCGCTTCCATGCACACACACACACACAACGGAGAGATGGAGTTCTCCTCTTGGTTCAAAGTTGCGATCAGAGAGGGGGCGAGAAAACAGGAAGACCAGCACCGGCGTGATAACGCGGCCGCTTCCGAGAGAGCGTTACTACACACCCGTCCATTTGCGGGGCAGTCTCGACGAGAAGGTGCCCGCCATGCGCACCAGGAAATGCGGCAATTAGGGCCATCCGTTCCGTAGCTTCTCTTTAGTCGTCGTCGTGCCTTTCAGGGGGCAGCGATGTGGTATGGGCGGAGTCCGAGCGCCGCTCTTCCAACTGTTGTTCGCTGCGCGCTTAATAAACCCGCCGCCCTCCCATGAATACAGGCTGAAAGAAAGAGGCCAGCCCCAGTTCGCATGTGGCCCCGGTGGGAAATTGCATCGAGGAAGACTGCGCCGCCATGGCCAGCGTCTCAAATGCTCGCTCCTCTCTTGAGTCCGCGAACACGGGGCGCGGAAAGGCACTGGCAAAAACTCTCCATCCGCGCCAACTACCACTAGGGGGAACAAAAAAAATAAAAAAGGGAGAAAAGCAGTCGCTATATACATCCATATTCTCAAGAAGCGAAGTTATCGGTAGAGGAAGTTTCCAAACGAGTGATCCCCTTCCGGAAGAGAGATGCGGGACTATCAATAGTTTCTGGGAACGGATAACACGTGCAGCAAAGTGAAAGCCGGAACCAGTAATGGGTCGGCCATTTCCAGTCCCCGCGAGGATCCAAGGAATATACGGAGCGGAATGAGTGCCAGTAACAGGCGCGCGCGAGCTCGCATTTTGAAGCGAAAAGCTAGTCAACACCGCGCTTCGCGCGAGCCGGCGTATGTCCATTTCATTCCATTCCAAAAACTTTTATTTCCATCAGAAATGGAGACCCCCTACTCCCTAACCCTGGCGCGCAGGCCTAGGGGCAGGGGCCGGGGCCTCCGCGACTAGATGCAGGCAAAGGGTTGCTGGCTTTTCGCGGCCTCTACCGCCAGATGGATGGCTATGTCGGAGCACAAGTGACGTCACGCACGGCGCAGATGGCCGCCGCCGACTCCGTCGCCTGACCTTTCGCCGCTGCCGCGCGTGACGTCACGCGCGGCGCAGGTGACCACTGCCGCGCGCTATGCGTTTGACGTTCGCCGCAATTTCTCTCTCTCTCGCTCCCTAGTCACTACTGCGCATTCGCCACTAGTAGCACCGAGCCACAGGTGTTCCGCCGCTGCGCAGCGCCGCGCCTTTCCTCAAAAATCCAACTTTCAGTTTTCTTTCTTCTTTCCCTCCCTCCTTTACTCCTACTTTACGGCGCGGTTCGGTGTCAGATACGCGAGACTGTTACTGTGCCATTTCTTTTCCTCAAAAACCAAACAAAACAAGTGAGCCGACGGCGTTTATAGAGTTCATTGGCGTTGACAACTTTGCAAAGGCCGTTCATTCTCACGAAAGGAAAGGCGCACAACTGGCTCCGTGGGTCAGTGGAGACCTCAATCTCGCTTGCGCTTTGTATGTCCTGGATTACCTGAGCTAATCCACATTAATTTTTTTTCTCATTTGGGCAACACGACCGCGGCCGAATGCAGTACATGTCCGTTAAATATTGCCGATACTCTCAATAGGTGTCCACGTTGCCAGCAGCATTACTCTTCAAAATTACTCTTCGCAAGGCAGTAAATACTGCTTCCCGTCCAATTTTAAACTCTCCAACTAACGTATCAGAAGCGACGTGAACGTCAATGTGGGTTCATTTTTCGGAACATTTCTGATGACGGTTCAAACGGCGGACAATTTGAAAACATTCCCTTCCGAAGCAGCCTCTTAACGTCATTTGCAAGAAAAAAAAAAAAGACCTGCTCTCTTCCACGGTATGAATATATTGATGGCAGCTGACATAGAATATGCTCAACGTTACTTCTCAGACAGAGAGGAGAAGTTTGAAAATCCGGCGGCTCCATGTATGTATTGTAGCCGGTTATAAAACATAAAAATAATAATTTTTTGGGGGGGGAAAGGAAATGGCGCAGTATCTGTCTCATATATCGTTGGACACCTGAACCGCGTCGTAAGGGAAGGGATAAAGGAGGGAGTGAAAGAAGAAAGGAAGAAGAGGTGCCGTAGTGGAGGGCTCCGGAATAATTTCGACCACCTGGGGATCTTTAACGTGCACTGACATCGCACAGCACACGGGCGCCATAGCGTTTTTCCTCCATAAAAACGCAGCTGCCGCAGTCGGGTTCGAACCCGGGAACTCCGGATCAGTAGTCGAGCGCCCTAACCACTGAGCCACCGCGGCGGGGCTTATAGAACACCGGCAAAAGATAAAACAGGGCTCCGCCGCTGCGTGGTACGCGTGGGATCGTGTTGGCTCATTCCAGACTCCCGTCGGGTTGACTGCGCCGATATTAGGGAATTTTAAGAGTACGGTGACCCTATCGGTGTGCATGTGTTGAACACAACGCCCCTAGGGTTAGCGTTGAGCGCATGTGAACTGGCACCCCGGCATTCCATTATCCCCCCCAACAGATATGGTCACCCTACTCTAATCCTCGCAATTAGGGACTTTCAGAATGGGGGACCCTATCGGTTAGAGGGATATAGGGGAACAGCAGGGAGCCAGTGCTTATGCGCAGGGCAATTACTGTCCTGACCATGTGCACATCCCTTTAGCCGACAGGGTCCCTTATACTAAAGGTCTCTATTAGCAATGATCAAGCGAAAGCCCTCAATCTGGGCGGATGTCATAGCGGAAACCCTTAGAATGAAACTTCCGCCTGAATGAAGCACGATGCTTTCGCGTGGGCTCGGGTTGAGCTGTTTATAAAAGCGGCGGCCTTTATAAACAGCTCCCCCCCCCCCTCCCCGCATACAGGCAACAGGTGCACGCTCCAAGAAGAGCGCGGAGCAATGCAATGCGAGCCGGATGCCCAAATTTAGACCCTGCCTCCGCGGCACACACGGGCCACGTCGTCTTATTTTCGGGTGTGTCTTCTCCGTACGCTCGTCGCGACTTAGCCGATTCGGGGAGAGCCTCTTCCGGGTCCTTGCCGGGCGAAGAATGAGGTGACGGCTCTGTCTCCATGGGAACCGGATGACTACTGAGTGAGCGACCCTGGGCGCGCGGTAGCTAATCCGGGACACCTCCGTGGCATTGTGCGCCGCCAATAAGCCGGAGTGGAGAACAGCTGTTCCTCCTCCACGCTGTCCCGTTTGCGGCGTGATCTGCCGCATCGCTCCCAACCGTGCCCGCAGATTCCGGGCGGCTGAGCCCACGGCTACGGGGCGACGTCGATGCAAAGAAGACGCGTCGTTTCTGCGAGCTACTTTGTTCCCTTGTTTCTGTTCCAACCGCTGGAGGCTGTCCATCCGGAACCATTGCGCAGAGTCAATTACGTGGCCGGTTAGTGAACAAGCATCATCGTTGATGTGCTTGAAGTTACAAGCCTCGAAACTGCCTGAGAACTCCGGGGAGACTTGAGGCAATACGTTAATTAACAGCAGCAAAACAATGCGTGCAGCCAGCCAGTGCGCTACGCGCTACGTTGAGACGTGCTTTCAGGCGCTCGGCGAAACCACTGTGCGGCGTCATCTCGGTGTACTTCCGGGCCGCTCTTTGGGAACGTTAAGAGCGGGTTCCAGCACAGAAACAATGAACAGATAATAGAACGCGCCCGATGCAAAGCGTGTGCAGAAAACGCAGAAAGAAGCCGCGGGCTACGGACATCACGAGGAGTGTACGTGCCCGCGGTGCGAGGCACGTTCTAAACGCCAGCAGAATGAGTCCCCTCCCCCCTCCCCCCCGTTATGTACAGGGTTTCACCTAAGACTTTAAAAACGAGCATCCTGACTTAGAAGAAGCATTCTGAGAGGCGTAGCAGCCTAAGACGTGCTAACCACGGCCGATGGCAGGCAGCCCGGTAAACAGGCCGCGCACGTTGCCCGTTTGCGAGGCCCTGCCGAACACAGCGGCGCCGCAGAAAAGCCTCGCAGCTTCTTTCTCGGGGCCGCGGGTGTGTGAGCTGCTGGAGGATCTAATGCCACACCTGACTGCTGGAATCTTGCGCTCATCATTCTCCGGTTATCTGCCATGAAAAAGCGACCAAATAGGTGGTGGTAGTGTTTTTTTTTAAACAATAGTAAAAAGGAAGGAAAAGATTTTTGCTAGCCCCGGGATCTGCCATCGATACTGAAGCACCTGAGCTGGAGCAGCGGAAATAAAGGACAGCAGGCAGAATGGAGAAATGAAATGAGAGAGGTGAAGGGACAGGAAGAGAGGATAGGGGGAGAAGTAATATATAGAAACTATCTACACAATAAAAAATGTGTCCAGGTTGTGCGCGTGATTAGTTCATTTTAGAGGAATTAAATCACACACGCGCACACCACTGTGTTGGTTACAACTGGAGTGGGGCGTCCAGTTATTAATCGTTCAAGGTAGAATTCGCGGAGCGTTCGGTCACTGCGTGTAACTACCTGACGGAGAACAGACGGGACGTCAAGCCCGTGTGTTCGAGGAATGCACAGAGGCTCACCAAAGTTCGCTCACGAGTGCGCGCACTGCCCTGCGGCCACAATAGCGTCTTGATGGAGTCTGGTAGTATGCCCTGCGCCCTATAGGCCGCGAGCATATCGCGACGAGCATCGGCGAACGCGGCACAGTGAAGGAGCAGGTGTTCTAGTGTTTCCACTGCACCGAATCCGTCACACTCGGATCATTACTCCATCCTAATTGAAACCACTGCGATGGAGGCGCGCCCCAAACGTGCCTACTCCATTACCAACTGGAGTGCGTTCAGGCGGGCGGTCGACGAGGCGGCGGCCACTGGAGCGACCAAATAAAGAAAGTAAAACGTCCGAGGAGGAGGAGGAGGAGAAAACACTTATGGCTAAGGCCACGGTGTCCAAGGCCAACACTAAAGTGTAGTGAAAAAGAGTGCTCGTTCGCTAAGGCCCGCTGAATAACTCTGAAAATATCCGAAGCCGGCGGCAGTTTTGCACAGCTTGCATGTTTTGCACGGCTGCACAGAGCATACATCTGCAAGCTTGGCACTGTTTTTTTTTTTCCTTTCAACTGCCGCCGAGTTTTCCTTCTCGTCGCACTACGAGGTTAAGGGCAGGACGCTGCCAGCGCAGAGTTCCCACGCCTACACAGAGGCCCAAATCCCAACAGCAGAGACGCAGAACGTCGACCTACGCACCGACGGATTCACCGGCATGCCTCTTTGTATAAGGTCAGTGGTCTGGCGCCTCCTAGCAAATTTAAGAGGCGATCTTACGTATTTCCTACCTTTAAAGCATTTTCCCTATAATTCTGGTTCTCTCATGTGTTATAAGCTATACAGGGTGTTTAACCTAACACTTCACACAATTTGTAAACATAGGCTTATTGAGTTAGGAGAACGCTTTATCCGGCGCGGCATTGTCAGCGGTGTAGTACATCAGAATTCTGATACGGTGTCGTAACTAGCAGACTGGTTAACTAAGATTAAATAGTTCACTTTTAAGTATTACTGTCAGGCTCCTTAATTACTGAAAAGCGTGTAGCCCACCGTATGTAAAGTCCATATCAGCTTTTAGAATTTCGAAAACGCGTATTAGCCTCGGCGCTGTGGCCCAATAAATTTTGCCTATTTCGACCAGTTACCTGCACTGGAGAGGCTGCTCTGCTGCAAGCAGCTCGAAAGCGTATGCATTTTGGCGCGATGTTGCCAAAATTTGCTGGCAGAGAACAGCGTCGAAGGTAACCGCGTTTTCTAAATTGTAAAAACTGACATGGATATTAATAACGCTGGGCTACGCTCTCTTTAGTAATTAAGGAGACTAATTGTCACAGTTAAAAAGTTAGCTATAAAACATTAGTCAGCCAGCCAGCTAGTTAGCACATCTTAGCTTTATTCTGACGTACTACAACGCGGACAATGCTATGTCAAAAAAACCGCTCTCCTAAATTAAAAAAAGCTACTTCAAAAACTTGTGTAAAACCTTAGATGAAACACCCTGTATTCTTCCCGCGTTCTCCATCTACTTTGTTTAGATATCTGTGAGTGCTCGAGCGATATTTTTTTCCCTTTGGCCTTCTTTTTTTTCTTCTCTCTCTCGTCCCTGCAGCGTTGCAAGCGACACGATCGCAATTTACCTCCCATCTTCCTACAACCCGAAGCTTCAAGGTCGTCTCAAACACAGAGCTTCAGGACAACGCGCAGGCACGCACTCTGGATACTTTTATCCCACCGGCGAAAAATACGCGAGAATGCTCCAGCCTGTCCGCATGCCAACTCGTCCGGCCGGGGGCTGCGGGTCATAAAGAGAGCTGTTAATTAATGAGCCGGTTACAGCAACAACCCTCTCTTCTTTGTGCGACACACGGACACGCACGCTATCGCTCAATCCTCAACAATCCCGGCCCGAACAAGACCAGCCAACGCCGCCGCATCCGCCATCGCAGGTGACCCCGCCGCATCGCGACCATCCGCGCGTTGGTAGCGCCAATTAACCCTCGTCGCCTGGAACTACATACACTCTGGCGCAGACCCTATTTGCCCACAACGTGAGAGGGAGGCGCGCCACGCAAACAGGCTGCGTTTCAGCCTCCTTCTCTTCGTCTCTTCCCCGAGCCAGCAAGCGACGGCGACTCCCAACGCAAACGAGGGCGGGAAGCCGCCGTTATGCCGGCCCCAGACTGCGCATTAATCCAATCTGCGGGGCGCCTAATTCGGGGCTTCTCCCTACTTGCTCCGCTCGCCTCCAGGTGCGGTGGTCGCGGGCACAGCGCCCCCTGTTCGTGCGGCGGATGATGGCACCGAACAAAGCCGCGTCAGGGCCGCCCCAGAAATGCACGACCGTCGCACGCGCGCAATCGGCACGGAAGTATCCCCGGCGGCACCGACGCAGAGTTGCGCACATCACGCAGCGCAAGGTCGCACGGCCAACATCGGGACGGTGTCGCAAGACTGCGGGACACCATCAAAGGCGCCGTACACAAAAGCTACAACTAGGCAAGAAGCCAGTCTATCTACTTCTATCTACAGAAACGCACAAAGGGAGTAACAATGCGCTCACATCTACTCTGTTTATTCGAAACGTAACCTAACCGAACCTTAAGCCTAGCCTAACCTAACACGCCAAATTCAGCAGCCAAGGGAAGGGAAAATGAGGGCTCGTTACAACAGACCTGCACACGAAGGAAGCGAACAGTCGCCGAAATCAAGCAGCAGAAGGGGAGTGCTTCTTTTTAGTTTGTGTGTTGACCAATGGGAGATTAACGGTAATTATTTTAGTGCTTAAAGATAACTGATTAGAAAAGAGAAGAAAAACAACCACACGCAGCCGGTGGGATCCGAACTCACGACCTCCGAATTTCGCGTCCGATGCTCAACCAACTGAGCTGCGGCGACGGCTGTCCAACCTTCAGCTTTACAGGGTCGCGTGTGAACTATAACTATGAAAGTGTTCACCAGCAACCGCGATGAACTCACGCAAGAGTTACAAACTTCCGGTTTGAGGATCGCAACACGAACTGATACGTGTATATCGACGGAAGCCCCCAAACTGAACAGCTGTCAAAGTATTCTCTAATGTGAAATAAAAATGAAAACAGAAAATGCGAAGTACTCAAAGCCACTACAGCGCAGAAAAATCGTTGCCCCACGAGTGTTCAAACGTTCACGGCTCGATGCAAAAATAAAAAGTAAAGAATGATTCGCGAATGCGAAATCAAATGAAGAGCATTAGCTAAGTTGTTTTCACTAATGCTTTACATTATTATTAATGATGCTTATTAAATTGCGCCTTCGCTATATCCGAGGCTCAAATTCGTTATATCCGAATTTCACGCCAAATTCCCCCCCCCCCCCCTCTCTCTCTCACACACACACCAGGCATCAACTCGACTAACACCTTTGTGCGGCGAATCGTGCCGATTCGTTTGCCAGCACTCCGAACCCTTTGCGCCAAACGGGTGGGCCACAATTTTGTCACAAATGGCAACCCGAAGTGGCACCAGTCTCGGCGCCCGCTCAGACAATATATATATATATATATATATATATGAACGCCAGCATATGGGGTAAACCGGCGGCCGTGCCGGCCCGACAACTGCGCGCGTGCGGTCAGGTGATGGAGGGTCACATTTTGTGTAAGATGCTGCAGCAATTTGATCACATGACCAGCCGCCATCTTGAAATCTCGGACGGACAAGAAACGTTCGCATGCGAGTAGTAAGAGCGAACGCTCTAAAAAATAATCGTCATTATATGCCTAATTAATATCCAGACACGAGAAACAACGGCGTCATCGCGCGACGAAGGCTCAGCCACACGGCCGGGTTCAACGGCCGAACGCGAAAAAGAAATGGGACCGAATTGCGACCAACTTTCCCCGTCTCCAAGGGCGCGGTCCCCGAGACGCTTTCTTTCTCATCCTTTCCACTGCACAGACACGCTGACGGAAGGGCGGCGAAGACACGACGAGCTCTGCCGCCGGGGAAGGAATTCCCAGCTTGACAGCAATTGAGACCGATCACGTACAACACTGCATTCCATTGTGGGCTTGCCTGAGCGAAAGAACCGGTGAACGCTCGCTTCGAAACGCTTTCCCTTTCCCTCAGCGATCGCAATCAAGGGGGCCCCGAAAGATAGTTTGTTAAATATTTCCCCTCACTGTCTCCGAAGCCTCCGTCCTCCTCGAGGCTCCGGGGAAGCGCACTATGAGAGGCGGGGGAACATTGCTGCGAGTGAATCGCTCCCCGCGATTGGCCAACGATACGCAACCAACTATAAGCTGCATCACCGTTAGGTATTCTTATAATAATAATAATAATAATAATAATAATAATAATAATAATAATAATAATAATAATAATAATAATAATAATAATAATAATAATAATTGTTTTTTTGGGGGAAAAGAAATAGCGCAGTATCTGTCTCATATATCGTTGTACACCTGAACCGCGCCGTAAGGGAAGGGATAAAGGAGGGAGTGAAAGGAGAAAGGAAGAAAGAGGTGCCGTAGTGGAGGGCTCCGAATAATTTCGACCACCTGCGGATCTTTAACGTGCACCGACATCGCACAGCACACGGGCGCCTTAGCGTTTTGCCTCCGTAAAAACGCAGCCGCCGCGGTCGGGTTCGAACCCGGGTATTCTTCGAAGATGCGCTTTCTTCGCGGGCGCACATGGCACGCGTTTTCGGAGGGCTGGAAAAACTACACGCGCTAGGGTTCACTTCAAAACGACAATGGAGAAAAGTTTTAATCGTCTGTCTTTTGCTGTTTTTTTTAATAGGGCTATAGGGGAATGATGCGCAAGATATCAGTATAAATGGATGCATGGGCACGCGATGCGAAGGAAAAAAAAAAACCATTGGGCATCTAGGGTTGTAACAGAAAACGGACTCCAAGAGACGGTAAGCGTAGTAAGGGGCGGTGGGGGGGGGGGGGGTGGGGGCAGCGTGTTAGGCGGACGGATGAGACCAGGAAGTCTGTTGGCACTGACGGAACTTGGAGGGATATTGGGAGAGATATCCGTCCTGCAGTGGGCGCAGCTAGGCTGACGACGACATATGGATTATAACTTGGAATTCGCCTACTCCCGGCAAATACATCATGATTCCACTTCCATCTTTCATGTTTCGGTTTTCAACAGCCGAGCAGTGGCAATGAGTCTGTGTTCTCTCAAGCGAGGAGAGATTTCGACATTACCGCTGCTTCATCGTTTCAAACTGCTACAACACTGACGACTGCCGGCCCCAGGAGGGCGGAATGATAAAAAGAAATGAAGAACCTCTACTGTTCTGCTTCTGCGTGCCCAGAGTGACCTGCACTTAGTTTTGACGCACCAACCACTCGCGGCTGCTGGGACCGCAACGCGGGAAATAACTGAAACTTTGAAATTAATCACTACATGTAGGCGAACTTCTAAATTCCGAAATCTGGCATACTCCTTCGAGGTGCGCAAGAAATCGTCAGCACCGGTGTGCATTAGTGGTGGCTGCTCCGAAACTTCACACCGACGGAGAGTTGTTTTCGCACACACGCAATGAGTCAGCGCATGCCGGTCGCACACCTTTGCGACCACCTCCAGCGACCAACGAGGCGCGGGATCGTCTGGCATCGGCCGGGCTTTGAAGAAGACGACTGCGCCCCAACAACAGGGGTCCTCCTCGTCCAAAGGACGCTCGTGTGGCGACCGGCCAAAAACAGTCGCATGAGCCCAGAGCAAGGCCGCTTGGGACCGCCGCCTCGCTCTCGCCGCTATAAGACGAGGCGCCCCATTCCCAGACAGCAGAGCGAACGGACTCCATACAATAATGGCTCGCTTGTACGGGTTTAAGAGAGAGCTAGGGCAGACATACATTCGCGTAAACTTTAAACCCACGTGTAAATGGTGGACATCAGGCCTGTTGCATGAAGGTCGCTGCACGGCAGGAGTCCAGTGGAGCTAAGTAGCACACATTCATAAGGAGATCGAATTCCATTCCTAATTCCAGCCCTCTTCTCAATTGATGATGATGAATTTTTATGGCGTAAGGGCATCTATGGGCAAAGAGCGCCATGACACAAGGTACTTTTTGACTTCTCAAGGTGCGGTCAAAGACCCATTATCCAAGCATTTCACCCTAAATAGGCCGAGCACCAGACCAGGGGAAAGCTTGTACCCACTGTATCACCGGTGGGTACTCGGCGGCACTGGGGATACCCTCTTCTCAATTCAGCCGCCGCGGTGGCTGAGTGGTTATGGCGCTCGCCTGCCGGCCCGAAAGACGCGGGTTCGATCCCGGCCGCAGGGGTCGAATTTTGATGGAGGCGAAATTCTAGAGGCCCGTGCACTGTGCGGTGTCAGTCCACGTTAAATAACCCCTGGTGGTCGAAATTTCCGTAGCCCTTCACTACGGCGTCTCTCAGAGCCTGAGTCGCTTTGGGAGGTTAAACGCCCCATAAACAAAACTATCTTCTCCATTCCTCGCGTGGTCCACACACCACCGCTGTCGCAAAGTCCGGCCGCGCACACCTCAGCAAATCCTAACAAGCAGAAAAGAATAAAAGCAGACCAATGATTCTTCTTGGCTCAAGTGAAGCCGACGGCCCGAGGTTCGTAAAAAAAAAAAGAAAAAAGCTCAAGCGGCGGGCGACCGAGGCGCCACAGAAGCGAAAGCGAACAAAACGCGGACGGGAATTCCGAGGATGACGACAGCACGGGAGGGAGGAACGGCCGCCTGGTGGATCTATCTACAGCCGCGTTTGCATGAATGCGACAGAAGTTGACTGCAGTCCCCTTTTTGAGGGGAAGTGCAAACACGTCGAGGAAGAGAGTAGAGGACGAGTCATGTCTTTCCTTCTCAAGACCTACTCTTTCCCTCAAAAAGGGGACTGGAGTCGACTTTGTCGTATTCATGTAAACGCGGCCTATGTATGACGCTGGGCAGCTCGCTTAACCGTCGACGACGCCGGCGCAGTGGTGTTGGCCGCGAGATGGCCTTGAATCCTCGTTTGGGGCTCGCTTCGGTGTGAGGCGCGTGCGAGCCCGACACACACTACGGCTCGAAAGAGAAAGGAATACAAAAAAATTAGGGGCGATCAATTCGACTGGTGCGGAGGAAATACGATAGCATGCCTCTTCCATTTGGCAGTCAACTTCACTTCTGATCCAATTCCAGCTTTTAGTTCGTCTTTCACTACACAACGTATTCCAATTGATTCATTTGCCATTGCGACTACGCGGCTAGGCACAATGTGTCGCATTCATAGCGCACCACTGCACTGGCATATGACTGTTTCAAACACAACCACCGTGTAGGGCTTGTTAGACACAGGTTGCTCCTCCCGACTATTGCGGAGAAGGCGTAGCTCATGCAAGCGTCATTTTTGCAAAGACAGTTCTTCGGGCGGCTTTATATTTTGTACGTAGGCCTCCTGTTGTCCGAGTCATTTTCGTCTTGGTCATATTCCTTTCTGCTGAGTCATTTTGTAGCGATAGCTACATTACGGTAGTATTTCGAGCCTTCAGCGTGGCGGCGCCGCCACCCTGTGGCTGTCACGTCGTGCGGATCAGCTCACCGCGGCGCGGCGCCGTGGCTGATCACGTGGTTGGTCCCGTGACCAAGTTCCACTCGGCCAACTGTAGCTATCGCGCCACTCCAGGTTTAACCAGAGCTAAACCACCACTAGTTTTTTTTTCACGCGGCGTCTCCCTCTTCTCCCTCAAGTGGAGAGGGGCAGGAGCTGAGGGGTACTGTTGACAGGGAGAGGCAAGTCTGCCTAAACACCACCGAAGAGGCGAACACTTCCCACAGATGCCAATGACACCGGACAATTTTCGCCTTTATGGCCCTCCTAATGGAACCGCATCAAAAAGAAAAAGTTTAACCTCAAACGAGCACGAACAACTCCAGAACGCGCAATCTCGCAAGCTACACTCATTACGTGCGAGGGAGAATTCACGCGTTCGGCCGTCAGTACAACCCCACGGCCATTCATTTCCTCATCCGCCTTTTCACAAGATCTGGCGCCCTCTTGTGAGAGGCGAAAATTCGTCTGCTAGTAGTGAAACCCGCCACGGTGGCTCAGTGGTTAAGACGCTCGTCTACTGATCCGAAGTATCCGGGTTCGGACCCGGCCGCGCCGGCCGCATTTCGGTGGAGGCGAAACCCAAGAGGCGCCCGTGTGCTGTGCGATGTCAGTGCACGTTAAAGATCCCATCGTGGTCGAAATTATTCCGGAGCCCTCCACTACGGCACCTCTTTCTTCCTTTCTTCTTTCAATCCATCCTTCATCCCTTCCCTTAGGCGCGGTTCCGGTGTCCGTCGATATGAGAGAGATACTGTGCCATTTCCTTTCCACAACAACCAATTTTCATTTTCCGAACCGGCCGGGGAAGAATGAATGAGTGCATGCACTCTACAAAGAGGAAATAATGGAAGAGGGCAGTGGAGAGGGACTGGCGCAGTATAGTATATACAGGTGGCCATGATCTCCGGAAAAGAGGAGTACGTTTTTTTGTTTTTCTTTTTGTTTTCTGTCCAACGCTCACCTATTCCCGCAGCTGTTTCGTACAAGGTTGCCCATGCATGAACTATAGTCGCCGAAGCGTTCCCTGGTGAGGATGGGCACAGGCAAGCCTCCGAGAACACCGGTTTCACATTGATCAAGGTGGGCTAAAAAAAAAATAAAAATAATATTACTCTGCAACACCAGCGCTTTCATTCTTGGCGGCGAAGTTTCTGCATACCGCTATGGAAGAGACTGTAAAGACGCCTGGAATGAGCGCGTCGCTTCGATTTGATTGGGGCGGAAGTGGGGAGGATCATGGGCACAGGGCTTTTTCGTTCGCAATACGCAGCATCGCACATGCTTGCGTCTAAATGAGCGCACTGGATGCGCTAAAAACTATGCCACAATACATTACTGTAACCCATTGTTTGATTAATTTTATCAAACTAACACTTTCCTTACAGCTTAAGCCAAAGCGCAACGCTATCTCTCCGTACGCGAAGGTCTTACCACGTGTACTTGGTGCCCGCTAATCGACGGCGGTGGCATGAGTAGGCGGAAAGGGGGGGGGGGGGGGAGTAACGGTATGAGGCTCCTTTAAGAACTGCCTCCGTAATCCCAGCCCCCCTTATTTCATCTATAGATAACTACAGTGCAATTATTAAGGTTGGATTTCCATGTGGTGCCACGAAGAAATGGATTTCCTGCTGCTTTTTCGCTTACGCCAGGAACACCGATCATTTATCCCGGAGTAGAAGACGAAGCTGATTTACAAAGTCAGGGCATTGTTTAACAGACCACTCCGCTTTGCGCCCTGACTGGAGTTTTTTTTTTTTATGAGGTGTTACTTCGCCTCAGTGAAATGCATACGCGTTTTAATGGCGATGAACAGTGAACACACTGCATAGATATCCCAATGCACTTTTCCTCTGTACGTGTTACTACTTGCATGTATGCACGCTACTTTCGCCTCTTTACCGCAGAGGGAACCCACGAGACGAAAACAGCCTCACCGAAGCGCGATCATATACTTGTTTCACGCAAAATAGCCGCAATGACTCTCTCCAAAATATCTTCCCGTGATCGGTGGCCGTCGATCGCGTCACGCCAATCTGGCCGCAAGATAAATTAGCTGCGGTTTAACTACTGCTGAACCTGGTTAGACAGCGAAAGCTGTGCTGTGTATCGGGATAGTAGACGCCCCTTGGCGTCTGTGACGCTGAGCGCGTTCCGCACACTGGACAAGCAGCGCGCCCACCTCGGCTGGTGGCAGTTAAATTAATGGTTGGTCACCCATTGAAAGCTGGGGCCTATTCTAGCGCCCTCTACCGGCGAATCGAAAGGTGAAAGGACAAGTGCGGTGCGCGCTGCTGTGTGCGCATGCGCCACTGCTGCCTGCCTTAACACTCTGCCCTTCGAGAAGCCAGTTTCACAGCGCAGATCTTTTAAGGTGGGGCGAGACTTTGAAAATTATGTTACAAAACTTGGCTCTACAGGACTTGTAATAAAAGCTACGGCTACGAAAATTGCAAGAAATCTTAGACGCAGCTAGCCTTAGAGCTCAAAGTAATTTGAAATGTTGATATATCTTTTATTATTTTTCTTAAAATTTACTATCCGCAGAGTGTTGCCGTTTTGTACGGAAGTAGCAACCAACTTTTTACAAAACTGGAACTAAAATTATGAAGTAAAAAAAAACAACTGTATTTAGTATGTTTTTGACATTCGTCCATGCAATAATGTTCCTACATATCTATGTTTCTTTAGTCAGTAATATACAAAAGCGTCTGGGCTTTCTATTCTAGCTGCAGTTATGTAAATGCCATTAATTAACCTCGGTGAAAATTTCGTTTGCTTACGCCTTATATAGTTCCCGAGAAAAAGGCACACAAACCACCGGAAATGTTTTGGGAAAAGCGCCAATAAAATCTCAAAACCGTTTTATTCATCAAAACTCGCCCTGACAGAGGAGCTGCAGGAGGAGCCCCAGTGACTGGAAAATGCACTAAGAACCAGGCCACATTTCATACCGAAACTGAGACCTAAGTTTATGATAAAAAACTTCCGAGCACTGAATTTCTGCAAGCATCCGAAACGAAGAGAGCACGCCTACGTGCATCCACTTTTCCGGTCAACGTGACGAAGAAAAGAGGCACAACATTATTGTTGAAACTGCGGATACCCAAGCGTAAAATATTTTCTGAAAGACAAAAAAAAAATTTATCAGATAATCGCAAAATCTCAAAATATAATACCAGCTCTCAGCTATAGACGCATCCTCACTGGCATCGCTTGCTACGGGGTGCAGTTAGATGCGGCCTTCTCTGGGTTATATCCGAAAGCAGTGCCGGAAAATCTGCCAAGAAAAGCGGCTACGTCCACTTGTAGCACAAACCAACCCTAAGGCCAGAATGAGTTGCTATGATAGCCCGATAACTAGCGGTTCTGCTGCGAAGTGTGTCTAAAACTGGAACGAGGCAGTAATCCAGCTATGCTTAATCTCACTATACCACCGCCTTACACTCCACGCTTCCGCAGGCTCTCCGCCCCAGGCAGGCGGGAAAACCGCTACATTAATTTCACCTCATTAATAACCTGTCACCAGGCCCAGGATAGTTTCGTGTGCGTATACAGAACAAAAAAAAAAAAGAAACCTCACATCGCCAGTGCGTCATCATCATTAATTATTGTTAGCACGGCTTGCTAGCTTTACACACATGCACACTTTTCGACAAGCTTCCTTTCCCGGAACTCTCCGTGAGAGAACGTAAGGAAAGTTTGCGACCCTGATGGCTGCAGATGGGCCAACAGCCGAGCCGGATCACGGTAACGAAACGAGAGGGAGGCGTTGGCCGGCGACCTCGGAGGCCCACCATGCAGATAGCGGCCCCGATCAGATCGACGCCGGCGGAACACGCTACGCGCGTCTGGCGATCGTTCAGAGAGAGCCCATATCGACACCCCACACACCACATCCACGGAAGCACGCACACGCCGCAACTCAGGTATACCGAGTAGAAATGCATATAACCAAGGCCAGTGGTAGGAAGCTTCGGCTGGTATCGGCTCCCATCGCTACAAGACAATCTAAAAATTGCCAGTGGCTTAGCTCGGCTATGCCAGGATATAACGTAGCGAAAGCCAAGGCATAGCTTTGTTAGCCCTGGTTAATCTTGATTGCAAGTCCAGCTTAGTCTGGTTGCCTGGCTAGTTGTCACGCGGTTCGTCTAGCGGTTGGTCACCTGACCAGTCACGTGGGTGATCACGTGGTGAGGTGCGACCACGGTGGGAATGCGAGCACGGCAAAACTACGAGTCCGTAACCAATGTAGCTTTCGCTACAAAACGGAAACGGACGCCGAGCACGCAGCACTCATATCCAATCTATTAAGGAGAAAATTTGTACATTTCCACGATTCCTACCCGTCGCGGTGGCTCAGTGGTTAGGATGCTCGGCTACTGATCTGGAGTTTCCGGGTTCGAACCCGACCGCGGCGGCTGCGTTTTTATGGAGGCAAAACGTGCCCGTGTGCTGTGCGATGCCAGTGCACGTTAAAGATCCCTAGGTGGCCGAAATTATTCCGGAGCCCTCCACTACGGCACCTCTCTCTTCATTTCTTCTTTCACTTCATCATTTATCATTTCCCTTACGGCGCGGTTCAGATATTGCGCCATTTCCTTTCCCCAAAAAAAACCAATTATTTCTAGTATTTCAGCACGGAAACCACCATCGGCTCGTCTCGTTACAGTTTCTTCAGTTCTTTACACGTGGGGCCAAACGCTGCCAGCGCCGCAAAGCGCGTCGACCTTGGTAAACATCAACGCCCAGGCCGCGGCCTGCACTATCCCCTAGCACTATCACCCCTCCGCCAGAGGAAACACGCCAGCGTCACGGAAACTACTAGGGAGGGGGCCTGGCCCTAATTTGGCCGCGCAGTACAATAAATGCGACCCTTGCTTGGCACGGCCTCAGCAGAACTTATCTTTTGGCTAGGAAAGAATTAAGCCCCAACTCAATGGGCACATCCTACGCGTACGCGCAGAGCGCCTGTGCGCCCAGCGCCGCGTCGCGACGGGCGTCGCAAGTGGTGTGCAGCTCCATAGCCTGTCGCTGACTCGCGCTCGTGCGCGCACTAGCACGTTGTTGCTAGACCTCATAGATTGGAACTGGCCAAAACAGTTAGACTGCCACTTGAAATCTTTAGATTTTGAAAGTAGCAAGGCAAGTTATGTAATATATAAACTGAACTGCAGTTTTAATAGTAGCTTTTCATTCAAACTGGCACGTATTTCAGTGCTTATCGCGGAGAGATTTCCACCGCTTCTGAATGTGAACGTTCTCTGCGTGATTGAAACATGAGGAATCTTAAGAACGTTACAATCATGAAGTGCTCGTCATGAGCAATGTGCCTGCTTACCTTCACATGGTGTTCCCGGCATTATTTCCGCCGCCACCTCATTCCAGGACGCTGCCGTAACGAGCTTAATTTTGTGGTGTTTGTGGCTGGCAAGCCACAGCGAGCGGCGCCTCTCAACAGCAGCGATTAATTTTTCATTGCTTATTAGGTACGACATGATTGCGTAGGGGGCTGTCGCAGCTCGTTGACAAAAAAAATCAGTCGGCGCGCCACGGAGGCTCATTCCGTATATAGCGGGAACTGTGCACTCCCATTGGCCACAAACCAGCGAGCCACTTCCGGCGCGTGCGCCAGCGCGCCGCCAGGGCCGAAAATATCTGACATGAACAGATATCTAGCAACGCGCGCGCCTGCGCGCGCGTCTCGCTTTGCGCATGCGCAGACAGGATCCAGCGTACGCCCGTGCGCGTAGGCGCTCAGCCGGTACGCGTAGGATGCGTCCATCGAGTTGGGGCTTTAGAGCGCTTAAGCAAAATAGAAGGCTGGAGAAGAAGCCGAAATGCATCGCCGCAAGCGCACGCATGCGGTGAAGCATCACCTACGCGCATTTCACGACAGATGGCGCAACAAACTCTGTCCGTTGTTTTTGTGCGCTGGTCCTTCGGGCTTCATGGATAACCAACTAGCCCAACAGCAAGTGTTGCTAAAGTTAAAACAAGAAAAGGCATTCACCTCCACGAGGCGAGCTTGCCAGACGTCGTTACATCAGCGCAAACTTCGCACATGCTTGCAATTTCACCCCATCTGTTGTGTCAGGCCACACAAGGAGTCCCATAGAAAAGCACGGCGCGCCGCGGTACCTGCCGCTCAGGCCAGCGACACAGTCTGCGCTTCCAGATGTGCAGTGCACACGCTGGCGACAAGGCGACAGCCACTACCAGTGATCATGTGAACGCTGCTCTCTTGCTTGACTGCGCCGAGTGGCTACAAGGACTGAACAAAACTACCACTGGACGTCCAACTAATCCGTCAAAACAGGGCTATGGAAGCGCTGCTTTGCACACCTAGGCGCGCCCCGCTACGGCCAAGGTCGGCAGAGCTCGCACGGGATACGGAGAAAGACTCAGCCGACTTAGCACCAAGCAAAACCGGGACCTGAAAGAGGAGGTCCCGACCACTGACCGTTGACTAACGCGACGCCGATGCACACCAGACGTCGGGTCATTTTGGCGCAACCAATCCGCAGCGCCTGGGGCGTCATGCGAGCGGCGCACAGCCTTCTTCACCCACATGCGGGCAGCAGCCCCGTCCAGGCCGAGCACTTTGTCCAGCGTCACGACCGATGGCAAAACGCGGCATCAGAGGGCGCCGGCCGTTTCCTCAAACCAGAATAGACGGGTCGCCGGATTCTCCTTGACACGGCAGGCAAAAAGCGCTCAACCGAGAATCACTCGCACACACACAAAGAAAACGTGAAGAACGAAGCGGTGGCGCGTGTTGCGTCCGTCCTCCTCGAACCCAGTGGCGGCTCACAGGGGGTGAATTAACACTTGCGCGGAAATAGCCTGCTTGCAGACCGGGCCCCTGCTTTGCGGAGCAGAGCCGAAAAACTTTTGCCGGCAGCGACGAAGATAGCCAGCAGCAAAGTCGTGCAGTTTGAGCACTCACTCCACTAGATTGACTGCGGCCACCAAATCTGCTGTGGAGCCGAGAAGCGTTGGGAAACTCCCGCCTAACTGCTCAGGCCAAAGGAATATTTCGTTGATTAAACATGAAAAGTACTAAAATCAGTCAGTAAATCTAATAAATCAGGTCCAGTCGGGGATAAAAGTCTGTGGACCATGTGTTCCTCAAAAGAAGCCGATAGCTCTATTATCATATGGCGGCTGGACACCACACTTGTGGAGGTGAAAGTCCAAATTTTGTTCTTTCATCTCCACAAGTGTGCTGGAGAGCCACCGGTTGATAGCAGAGCTATCGACTTCATTTGAGGAATACGTGGTCTGCACACTTTTGTCCCCGACTGTACTTCCAAAGCAGCAGAAGGTTTCCTATTACTTCAGCTAGTGCAAGATCATGCTGTTTGCATTGTGCAAACAACATGCCAGTGAAACAAGTTGAAAGGACAGATAAAAGTCGCGCCTCGTTAATAAGTACACTTTGGTTCCCAACCAGACGTGTTCATAGAGGCAGTTATCTGTAAAAACGAATCATGCAGAAAAAAATTATATTCAGAAAAAAAAAAAAGCTCGGTCTTTATTGTCTGCTTCTGTGCATAGTGGCGGGCAGTGAAGTGCTAACTGGAGAAAATATTGAGCGCTCAAAACGAGTCACCATTATTTTTAATTTACTGTTGTGCAGTTTGAAGCGCATAGCGGTCTATGAGATGCAATGCATGGCATCTCATGGCGTGTTACATTTCAACATAACACGAGCTATAGAGAAAGCATCCTTAGCAGCCATTCATGCAATATGACAAATGGCAAGACCAATCAACCAGGCAATACGACACTGGAAAGCACTGAACCAAGAACAAAGTCATCATTCTATCCTTTTCACTTTTGCACTGTTTGCTGGTGTCCAGCACTTGAGGTACTAGAATGGAAATATCTGGTTAGGGCATTAGAGAGTTTGTTCTCATCGCTGTCTATATTAATGTGATCAAATTACATGGGCCCCAATGAGCTCTGAGCTTTTGAGCCCTGCCTATTATCCACACAGCAAGTTTCCATATTAACGAGGGAAAAACACAACAAAATGTTTGGTCCCCAAAAAACTGTAATTTGAGTTGCATTAATATTAATTGGGAACAATTGTATATGGTTCTGCACAGATCACAATCCTAGAACTTTCCTTAACATTACTATCGTGAGGTACAACTCAAGAAAAAAACGCAGAAGCAAGTCAAGTGAACCTCAAAGGATGCCCTCCAGGCAATGGCATAAATCGACTGCCACGCCGTCACAGCCCTTGCACATGCTGTCGTGACATGGCAGGTGGCCAGTAGGTGCAAGGGGATTAATCGCCATGTTATGAGACAGTCCGTCGCAGGCTTCGAGGGGCATCTGCTGCTGCATGCTTGGGCTGCATTCAACTACAGTTCAGTCGCCTGATGCAATGATGACTGGCTGTTTACGAGGATCGATAATCTCGCAGGAAGAGGCACAAAACTATTTCAAGGTTAAAATCCAAGCAAAAAAAATTTCAGACAAAAGCCACACCCAAGACGCAGAACAGCTTAACAATGACCACAGAAAGTGCTTGCCTTTCACGTTTACATAACCTGCACTCAGAACAACCAATTTGCAGGCATGCTTCATTGGGCGAATCCAGAACGGAGTCAAGGAAGGTTGCCTTTCATGAACATCTGTTCTGTTCCTGATGCAAAATTTTTATTACAACCAACATGCAGAACAAAAAGAATTCAACAAAGGAGTAAGCCAGGCTAGTTGGTACATTCTTTGCATGGAAACAGCGCAGCAGCGCCTGTGTGTGTGTCTTCCTTTCTTGGTCCCGTCTGCTGCGCTGCTTCCATGCAAAAAGAATTCTTTTGCTGGATTGTGGAACCCACTGAAATTGCTACACGTGTAGTGCTAAATTCAGTCAAAAGTACATTTTCTGCCTCTCTCCACTATTCTCATTATGCCATTACCGAGGAAAAAGCAAGCTAAACCCTGTATATGGACAATAAATAATTATAATGTATCCTGTATGTGGTGCTCACGCTTTAAAACAAAAAAAAGTGAACAAGTAGTAAGGTATGTTCTGCCTGGATTATGAACCAAATCATGCTCTCAAGCAGACAATCGCATTGCTGGCAGCTTGGTTTACAGTGGATGCAATACTGCTTACACACTGTACCAGATGTCACTGTAAATCACAAAGGAAAACACTACAGTCAAAGGTATAAAAATGACCCTTTAGGGAGGCAGCATTCATCGGTTTCATTTTCATAAGCAGACAGCAATGGCAAGTTTAGCATGCTTTCAGAGATATTTGAAAACTGCGATACTGCAAAAAGAAAAAATGGACATCACTGAGTTGAACACGAGGTAGTACAGAAGGTAAAACACCCGTCTGGAATATCAGAGCTGTGGACTCGAAACTATGAAAGCAGCTGCTAAAGCCATGGTGATTACCAAGGCAGGTAAGGGCGAAGGAATTCCATGAGTGTACCAGCATGTGCTTACACCTGGCCCATTTTGAAAGAGCCCATTTCAAAAAGTTTCATGTGTGCGGTCACAAACAGGTCCAAGGCACGCAGCTCAATGTTTTGGACACATTTGCCCCCTGAGTGACAGTCTTGAGGGGTGCATGCATGGTTCCAGCAAGTGGCCAGGCAACTTCAGGTATCTTAGCATAAGACAGCCTGATATACTAAACGAAAAAAAAAAAAAACTTTCTCCACAAACAGCGGCTACTAGAAATTTGCTGCTTACAGCAACCTTACCCTTTAGAGTTGTCATTCAAATCCCCAGTTAGGAAGTGGTACTTCGTCCAGACTGATTAACCTTAGAGGCGTACATAAATGATGAGTTTTTAAGTTGGAATAAAATGCCGTACCTGAAGAAACTATGCACTTGACTCATGCTATACAGTGGCTAGAAAAAGATGCATTACAGAACAGGAGTAGTCGGCGCATCACCAAAGATATGTAAATATCTTGACCTTTTGTTTCATATAATGAATAATGCAATACTATGATGAAGCCTTTAGAGCTAATCATCACATCAAACAAGTAGAGGTTGAGTGGAAATTACAATTTTTAGGTACCAATGATCAGAATGTTAAACCCAATTAAATACATCAAACCAGGGCATGTTTCATATACTGAATTAAATAGAAGATATTCAGCATGTGCTGGTCTCATCAATTTTGGGATTTATGCTGACCAAAATTTTGGGGGTAAAAATCAGGTGTTTTCATGGAGAGAAGTTAGGGTTTCTCAAAAATTATTCCACAATTTTGGTGTTGTCATGTTAACTTTTCGAACAATAAGAATAAAATGAGGGCACTTGCTTCACTGTGGGCTGTAATGAAATTCAATTTGTGTACAAGTTAGCTGCAGCGACAAGCTGAAGTTTAGAAATGTCCCAAAGTCTCTGGCATGATTCATGTGTCTACGACAGACCACACAGGAGTTTGCACCTACTCTATGCAAACAATTTAGAGCCATCCCACATCTATTTTTGAGTGCACGTCTGGTTTACAGAAGTAATGACTACAGTGATGCAGTGCCCCTTGAAATAGCGCCAATAAGGTATCAGGTCTGCTAGCACTCGGGTTCTGGGCACTCAGTCACTACAGATACTCTCCGACTTCCTGTACAGTCCAGCCACGTTTAGCAGAACAAACTTTAAAAAGTACTTGTATAAACATCTGCAATTAAAACAGAGGAACTTTTTAGCATGTGTTCTGTATAGTTTCAGTGCAGTACCTTCTACTGCACTATGAAATCACAAATAGCAAAGGGGGCTTTCTGGGCGGTAATTGCCTTTTTTAAACAGAAGCTATTTTACAGATGAAAAAAAAACTGGTTGGATGCATAAAAAAACACCCAAAATCAGACTTTAACAGAAAACGAAGGTGCTTAAGCTTGATTATGGGCAAGAATGCGACACGTGCGATTTATTACATCGATTTTGACGATTACCAACACTGACGTAGACTGCCAGGCATTGTTAAGGCTCTGGCACGAACTCAGCAATAGGAGCTGTTTTTTCAACTGAAATTTCGTTTACTGCCAGTGTGCCTGAGAAAATCCCGCTAAAGAGGCGTCACGATACCGCGAGAGGTCAATCATGTTCAAGCGCTAAGCTAGAAGGGCTGACATCTGCAGAAAAAAACAATGTGTCACATATGTCGAAGTATACGTAGCGCTGTTACGGACAGCAGCATCTATTTAAAACTTTCCTAGCTTATTGGCACAACTGTTTATACATGCAGAAAAAAAAATGCAACAGCGCGCCTAGAACGAAACAAGCACACACCTTAACTAAGATGTCAAATAGAGGGAAAAAGAAACGAAGCGTTTCCAAGAAGCCGCAAACATCAGCAGCCTGTCAATCAGCCGGATAATGGGGGCTACCACTAAACTGAAAGCAGATCTTGTACAGTACCCTGACGCCCCGTGGGAGAAAATGTCACCACGATGAGCAAGGCCGTTGCCACCCGGCACCTATCACCCGAGATTTGAGTTTCAAATCTTGCAAGAGCTCGTGTTAGGCAACGTTCTGCAACAACAGATGCAAACGATAGCACAGCGCAAAGGAAATGATGCAGAGAGCGGGGCGTACCTCTAAACAAAACAAATAGTGAATATGAATAACTATGTCTACCACTGCAGAGACGGCACACACGAAAACTTCGGCGCAGTCTGCAGCTAACAGCGTAACCGCGTTTACTAAAAATCCCCGGTCACTGAGTCCATGCAACCAGGTTAACAAGCTGAGAGCTGCTGCTTGGACGAACAAAGCGTTTTCCTCCAATGCGACCCAGAAGTAGTACATACGCCTTGCGCGCTCGTAAAAGCGCACTTTCCAACGTAGCGGCACTCGTGTCACTTACAGCGACACGTTGCCGCAGTCATTACAAGCGACGATCACACCAAGCTAACATAGGAGTGCTTTCGTTAATAATTTGGGGAACAAAACGAGGGTCAGGCCGAACCCGAGGCCCCACGCGAAAATCGATAGGACACACAGCAGCATCGAAGTGCGCTACGCATGGAAGCCGCACTGGGAGGCCTGACCACAGCACAGGAACGGCGCAGCATGGATCGCAAGCGCGGCCGCATGATGAGTCACACGGCATGATTTTCAGCGAGGCGGAAAAGAAACGAGTGTCCCCATTCATTCTGGGTTCGACAACGCTGCGAGCCTGCGCTCGCCGAGGCCGTCGATAAATGAAAATAAACACTCACCCGAGCGAGCGGTGCAGTCACATCGTGCTCACGGGTCTCCCTCGCGTCTGTGCCATCCGAACAGCTGGCTCGGCTCCAGGCGAGCGTAGCGGCGATGTGAATGGAATTTAATTGCGGGCAGAGACGCGATTGCAGGATTATCCCGGAATGAACCTGTTTTCCGCGTAACCCTAACACAGCCGAGCCATCGCGGAGGAAAGCGCCTTTGCTTGCATGGGCGGGTCCTCCTCGCCGCCGGTCTCGTGAGCAACGAGGCATTGCGAGATGCGGCGAGAGCTCTTATCACTATTTTATTTTTTTGATCAGTTTACACAAAGCTAGTTTCGGTTTCGTTTTCGAAAGAGCTTGTGGAAAATTGCGTGAAATTGTGCAGTTGTGCTAGTTAAAACATCGGATATGTGAAGCAAAAGGCGGGAACATCATGTACGTTGTCACGAATGTAATGCAAAGATGTGCTGTACATTTATCAGAATATGAATGACAGTGTCATAGTATAGAGATCGGCTGCATGTGCATGAGCTATATTATCAGTACACTCGAATTCTCAGCATTCACGGAAACTCCTGTGTTATCGGGCGCTTCCTTCTTCTGATTAATTCCCTGCACTGCACGCGGTTTTGGGACAGACGCGTTCACTGCCTTCAAACGAAAACGGGTTGTGAGTATGGTTTGATCGAGAGAAAGCATAGACGTATGTGTTATCCTGGGTTCTCGAAATAGAAACTTAATGCATGAAGTGTGATGCCGTTGTCGCCCCAAGCTTTGATTCCTGCCGTGAAAACCCACATACATCCGCCACGGCGCCTGCTGCCGCTAGTGCCGCTGTTGCGTCAGTGCCGCCATCTGTGATCTGCCCCGGGAGCTTCGAGTCATCTCATAGCCCGCGAGATTTGTAGTCTTGCCTGACGTTTTACGGTTTCCCGAACTTTACTCTGAATTATATTAACAGAATGCAAAAGCTACCGCGTCTACCCTGAGTATCAAGTTATTTATTTATTATTTATTATGCGCGAAGACATCACGAATCTATGCAAAGGAAAGATAGATGTAGTGAATGCAAAAAGCAAAGGCCGTGAAGCAAATTGCTTAGCTGCTCTTCTTGGCGAGCCGAAGATTGCCAGCATGTATTAAGTCCGAACAGCATTTGCTGTTGTCGTGGTATATTTTCAGTTGCAGGCATAATACACCAAAGCATAAAACAACCCAATGCATCATCAAGATTGTAAGCTGGCCTTCAGCTTGCCTGAGATGTGCACGGCAGCGCACCCTGATAACTCGACGACATCGATAAATAGGAGAAGGGGTGGTAGAGGTGGCTTGAAGGCCATTTATTGTTGACTACCAGCCTCAGAAGAAGTTTGGTTCGACACCATGTTTTGATTTTGATGTTTGGTAAAAAAAATACCACTGGTTACTGTAAGGCTTCGAGCCAAACGCATTGACCAGCTATCAGCCGACGTCAACAGGCGCAGCTCAGATGTGGAGTTGCGCTGCCGTTTGACTAGAGAAAACAAAAACAAAAAACAAAGGCGATCATATGATGTGATGCGACAAACCTGCATCAGCAGTCATCATCAGCGGCAGAAAACGCCTAACTGCGTCCACTGCAGGGCAACGTTCTTTCCGATATCTTTCCAACTAAATACCCTGTCCTGTGGCAGCAGCGGCCATCATATCCCCACAAATTTCCTAATTTCATCCGCCCACCTGAGTTTCTGCCGCTCCCTGCTACGATTGCCTTTTCTTGGAATACACTCCGTTACACTTGGCGACCCCCGGTTATCATGCTTTCGCATTACTTGTCTTGCCCTTTACAACATCTTGGTTTGTTCCCTGACCCACTCTGCTCTCTTCCTGTCTCTCAGCGTTACACCTATCCTTTTCCTTTCCATAGTTTACGGCCTTGTCCTCATTTTAAAAAGGCCATGACATGGCCTACCAACAAATCGTGGATTTACTTTGCGGGTACTAGCCACGGCGTGATTATGCGTATACTTTAAAAACTATAGGGCTGTACGCGTGCATTTGAGCTATAAATTGCGAAGTTACCGGCACTAAGCCCATCCCCCTGGCACTCTGATAGACCGACAGCGCCGTCATCTGCTGCCACGCGCACTGCCGATGCGAAGCAGAGCGTGCGACACATTGCGGTGAAGATAGAAAGGGGAAGGAAACAGGCCTTTGTTGCTTTTGTTCCCCTGTCGTGACTTCCCCTTCACCCATTCACCCCTCCGCACCCCTAGCCCGAACAAGGTGCAACAAACTCTCATATGCTCAGTGCACGCAGTGCACAGTTCAGTCGTTCAGTCGCGAGCTAGCACGTGACCGTCGGTTTACGTCGTCATGGTATAGCGTACTACAGTCATCTGTCGCGAGCTTTCAGGAGGACATTCAAAAATTCAATCTCAAGTTACTCGCTGCACCAAATGCGCTCACATTTTGCCCAGTTATTCTGAGATGCAAGCGAACAAAATGCAATAAAAATATTATGTCCGAAAAATGGGGTCACGACCCCTTTAAGGTCTACCCTTATGTACGATGCAAGTATCACTCTGGTCAAATGCTACACTGTTGTCAGCGCTGGGTTGGGGGGGGGGGGGGGGTGGGGGGGGGGGCTAAGGTGCTGCAGCCCAGGGCCTGACCTCGGACAGTAGGAAAAGGGGGCCCATTTATTCTAACCTGCTTAGTATATGGAACCATGGGCAACGGAACTTCGAGCGACATGTATGAAGCGAGAGTCCTGACGAGAGTCAGGAAACAACACTCCAAGAACCGACTCTTTTGTTTCCTGTTAGTTTGGCTTCAAGTAATCATGTTCCCACCCACAAAGTGTGCCTCGAGAGGACGAATGAGACGGCTTCTCGTTGAGGCAACAGAGGAAGGAAGGAAGGCCTCAGACGTTGCTGGCACATACCCACTACGGGGGAGTGGCCAAGACACAGGCGATTAATTACTGGATACAGGAAAGTTTTGACGGGAAAAGGAGTGGTAATAGTATGTAGTCTGATAGATTGGAAGACGGAAGGACAGGGGTCCTGTTAACTTGGAGATCGAGGACGGGACAATGGCTTAATGTGCATAATAGTATACAATGCCTGTAGTGCTTCAATGTCGTACTGATTGAGAGCGGGAAAAGGAATTAGAATGGAAGTCGCTGCGTTTTTTGAAGAAAATTTTTCACAGCAGGGCGCACACTCCTGTCGCTTCGTCCAAGCAAAGAAGCGCCAATCGAAAGAACTACCGTGGAGGACACAGGCAAGCCCAGTTGATGAAGAGGCACGTTGCGAGATTCTCCGAAGTGACCCTGCTAAGTGGCCGGACGTTATTACTGACAGCTTTCGGAGTGCATGCCTTGAGAAAGGGCCATTGTATTTTCAAAATCGGGCAGAAAATTTTCTGTCTTCTGAAAGGCAATAAAAAACTCAGAAACGCTATTTGTAACTTCACCTCCTCCGCGATCTATCCTTCGAACAGCCTATATCTGATTTCGCCAAAGCGAAGGCGCCAAATCTGCCATTTTAAAAGAGGACTGTTTGCTCTATACATGAATAGTTCCAATAAGTTCGTTGTGTCGTCTTCCAGCCTCTACGTTGCAAATGAAACGCTGAGCAGTGTAATTCAATATAAGCAAATCTTCGTTGTTCGTCTCTTGTTTGTTCTTCTTGCGATATTTAGCGTGCTTATAAAGAACTGTATTTTTGTTGTTTTTGATAGTGCCACGTTTATTTGGTGTCGTCCTTGCTTGCCTTACCTTTAACGAAAATATTTTCAATTAATGTTTTGTAGTTACCGTTGGTAATTTTCATGTGTATTCTTGTGCATTTTTGTGGTGTTTGTATTGCCTTAAGTATTTTATATATCTATCGCATATTTATAGAGTAACGTGTATAACGATTACTGTAGTCTGATGCTTGAATTTTAATAAAGAATGCATTGGATGCAACCATGCGTCTCATCACGGGATTAAACTTAGTGAGCAAGCAAAGCCTAGCTTCAGAAGGATCGACATCTGAGCTGTGTTGACTTTGCTACGTTAAAGGGGCTGTGAAGGGGCTCTAATAAAGTTGCGGCATGCCTGGAATATTGAATCACGCCGCTTCACGAATAGTGTCCAGCAAGGATTTTTTAAATGCGCTTTGTAGAAGCTGAGTTATCTGTAGTTAAAAATTGTCAGCGTCTTCGCGCCTTTCCCTCTCCTCTCGTCACTCTTTGCACGCTGGAAGGTAGGCGCTCCTTCGCCGACCCCCCTCTGGGTGCAGAGCTTCCCGACCCGCCAGAGATACGCGGCTTATTGGCCTCGGCCACGGTAGCTGCCCGACGTATGAACGAATCTAACCAATGGCCACCTCTCACCATGTCTACGCCGATGAGGGGGACGGAGGAGGGCGCGGGCATGAAAAAGTCGCCGGGAAGGGCTCGCCAACTTTGAGGTGCGATTGTGGGTCGTCTGCTGTGTGTAGAAGAGTATTATTTGGCTCTGGTTTTCATGGCAACGCAGTGCAGTGATTAAGTGAGTTAATATGCTCTCCTCGGAAGGCGGTTAAGAGCCCCTTTAAGGATGCGGTAAGGATATGTGTACCACTTCCGCGCTGTTTCTCTTTGGCTAACACACTTGCAAGTGCAATAGAAACTCCGCAATTTATGGTTAAAGCTTTTGCCAAGTTATCTCTCAATGAAAAAAAGGCATTACTCTGGACTGTCAGACGGGTGGTTTATGTGGTTTTCAATTTAGTTTCGAATCAGTATTACATGCAATGGAAGCGACTAGGATAAACCGCTGGATTTAAAAACAAAAAACAAAGGTGTTCTGAATTTTCCCATCCAGCGCATTTATTTTCAACCCCATCAAAAAAAAAATATATAACGAGCTTTGTTCATAACTGTTGTCTCGACTCTATATGGCGGAGATGCTACAACCTGTGTATCTTTACCCGAATAAAAAAATGCGCTCTCAGTTTAGAGATACCTACTTATGATATTAAAACAAAATAATATATTAATTTCTTTTCAATATCACATTACTTGGTTGTTGTTTTTTCACATTGAATATGTTACTGGAGGTGCGAAACGGCGCATTAACTAAAAAATCACGAAATTGGTACAAGGCATATTAAATTTCACTTTGTGCAAAAAATGCGGCGCTAGTTCTTACAAATTATGCTGTAAAATGTGTGTCGGGTGTTTTCACGCCAACTGTGCCTCACAAAATTCAGTGTTATTTAATCATTTCTGTTTTTGGCCTGTGACGGCCATATTTAGGTTCATCATGACATCATGCCTCTTTCTGCACGCTCGACGCATTGCGAAGTCATCGTGCAAGAGCGTGACAAGGAATCTGAGTGCAGTGGAAGAATCCTGTTGCAAGAGGAGGGCAACGATTACTTCAGATAAGACTGATCGGTTGACAGGTGGAAAGCTCCGTTAAGCACTGTATGGATGTCTTAGCCGTGCTACAGCAGCTTTCCGAGCTGTGTTGTCCGACCTGAATCATCGGCACGCAGCAAACTTGAAAATAAATGGTTTTCTCACAGCCTCTGCCACTGCCATGCTCTTGGGTCCTCCTTTCCTTAAATTCCCAGGATGACTGGAATTAGCGAAAGCCATCCTGCGTGCCCTAGAAGCGTTATCCTTGTAACCCGATGCAATAACCTGTCTTTTTTTCTGAATTCTTTGGCACCCTCATTAATGAATATTTGTTATGTTGAATGGTACGCCCACAGTTTAAATTTATGCAATGGCCAGTGGGCTGTTATGTTGCATGTGCCAGTTTCCGAAAGCAGGATACCAGTGTGCGAAAGCTGGATATCAGTGTTTGAAATCTGGATATGCCTGCGTCTGAAAGCTGGATACAAATGTTCGAAAGCTGGATGCCAGTGTTCGAAAGCTGGGAACTCAATCCGAGGCCTTTACTGGCCCATGTCGCGGATCGAACGCCAGGCCTGCGTTGGCCCCTCGATCGGCTGAACGTTGGCCCAAAACTGGCCTGAAAGTGGGGCCAATGTGTCAAAGTGGTAGCGCTTTGCTTAAATGCCAATGTAGGACCGCCGTTCATGCTAATTTTTGCCAATGATCGCCCGATGTTCGCCCAATGGTGTTGTGCTGCCTGGGTTGTTCGTCTTGAGTGCACTAAACTTTTCCTTAAAGCGTAGCTTTTGCTGAAAACAGAATGCAGATTAATCACAAAGTGAACATATGTGTTGGTGTTTACAACAGCACGCGTTTCAAGCAAGTTTTTTTGTTTTCCTTATAATAATAATAATAATAATAATAATAATAATAATAATAATAATAATAATAATAATAATAATAATAATAATAATAATAATAATAATAATAATAATAATAATAATAATAATAATAATAATAATAATAATAATAATAATCCCGTTGATCGCACTTCGTTCTTTTTAATTTGGTGCGATTAAAATGAAACGTGGCATATTTCCAGTAGCGTAGCAGGCGACGGGGGGGGGGGGGTTGTATAGGGAAAGGGGGCCTGCATGCGCATTAGCCCAGGGCCCCCATTTTTTTTTTAATCCGGCCCTGCTACAAACCATGCTTGGCGCTAGAGGTCTGTACGGGGCGATGTCTATAGACTGGTCCCGGTCATACTCGCCGCTACTTCGGTCTGCACTATGAACCCGACCGCGACCCGCTATCAGTTTCTAATGGCCAGCCCCGCCAGGCACGGTGCTCTTTCGGTCGTAGCCGTGCAGGTCAATTTGCGTTTCATGACGAAACGTCGCTCTTAAAAGAGAGAGAGAGAGGTACAACAAGTAGTAAACAGACATCTGCGTAGCAACTGAAAAAGTTGCAGAAAGCAAGAACATGTCTTTGAGCCAGCGACGGGTGCCTACTCAAGCTGGGCACCACCAAAAAAAGTTGGGTTATAAGAAGAGCACTGCAATCCATTCTTTTCAGTGGCTCGTGAAGAACACTTCAGGAGATACATTTCTAATAACAACGGCTTTAGCGCTAGTGTAACCTCTTCCCCTCATAAGGGCATTAGGAGGATGAGCGCACTAAGACCGCATTGTAGCGGAATTTACTTACATGGCGAGCAGACTTCGTAAATCAGTGAGAAACATGAATTCATATCGTTTTCAAATAAGCAGAGAGCTGCCCCTTGAGCAGAGCATGTAGTTTTTAAAGTCCAAACACTCTCCAGATCCCAAGAGAAGGATTCGCGACCCCAAGGACCACATACGCAAGGGTCCTCCGAAAATAGTGTCTTCAATTAGTCAGCTTTCCTTAGGTCAGAAACGCAGGCGAAGATACATACTACTGAAGTGGAAAGCGTCATGTCTACTTGTGAATGTCAATGTACCCGGTAACCTTGGAATGTGTACATATGCAAATAAAATTTTTTTCCAATCACTTGACAGTGAAGGAACTCGTCGAAATTTTGTGATGAGTTCGGCATTGCTTTGGGCCCCGCAAACAAAAGCATATTATTCTTGAGGTCATGCGGAACGAGGGCATAGCGGCTGAGGAAGCCAGTGAGGCCTGGGCTGAGATCAAAGGACGCCGTGAGCGCGAGGAGGTCAAAGAACGCCATGAGCACGAAGAGGCAGAAAAAAAAAAATTGGCGGTGGTTTAGCTTTGGTAAAACCTGGAGTGACGCGATAGCTACAGCGGGCCAAGTGGAACTTGGTCACGTGATCAACCACACGACGAACCACGTGATCAGCCACGGCGCCGCGCCGCCGGCAGCTGCTCCGCACCACGGGACATCGTGGCGGCGCCGCCACCGCCACGCTGAAGGCTCGAAATGCTACCGTAATGCAGCTATCGCTACAAAACAAAAGCGCCGTGAGAACGAGTTTGAGAGACAAAAGCGTCGCGAGAGCGAAGAACATGAATGGTAGGGGCGCCATGCCCACGAACTTCCAAAGCAAGTTGATCGAGCTGGAGCTTGCAGTTCGTAAGAAGAGACTGAAGAGATATGAATCATTAACTGCCACAGTTCAAGGTGACAGTGCGAAATTGTCAGACGAACTTCTGCCGTTTGCCGTCGCCGGGGATATGGCAAAGTATCTGGGTGAGTTTCAGGGCGTCTGTCAGGAAAGTCACATAGGGCGGGATCGTTGGGCACAGAAGTTGATGGCCCCTCTTTCCAGCGAATCGTCTGGCGTTGTCAAGCTTCTGTTGGACGGCAGCTTGACGAAGTATGACGAGCTGAAAAGGCTTTTTACTGACGAGATACAGCTTGTCACCGGTGGACCTTCGCGAAAGATACCGGCACGGGCAAAATAGCTCCAAATCGTTTTTTTTTTTTTAAGATTTTGCGTACGAGTTTAAAGCCGGCATATTAGAATGGCTCGAAGGTGCGAATGGTCCGCACGATCGTGACAATGAGTTAGTGAGCGCAGCTGTAGAGCAGCCCTGCCAGTGCGCCACAGAGGAAAGTAGTTTGAACGTGCCAGATGTAACTGCTGCTGTAGCATTGGAAGATGCCCCGCATTCGAAAACTGAGGAGACCTGCCTACCTTCGGATAATGTATCCAGAGCATCGGAGAATGTTATAACAGCGGTCTCACCCGTTGTGACTGGAGCGGAGTTTAAGGAAAGTGCATCCTCTAGCGTGTCAAGAGCAGGTGTTGCACAGCGTGACGCAGAGGATGTCCGGCTGGACATTCGTGGAAATGCCAGTGCTGACGTAAGCGAAATCAAAGAGGATGACATATCGTGTTGTGCATCGCATTCAACATAAATGCAGAGACCTGAGACTTTCAATAAACAGAAGCGGACCTATATACAGTTTGCGGACGCTGAGTAGCAGCAACACCGTAAATGCGAGAAAGGACCACCTTTGCTTACAATCGACTGAAATATATCAGCAGCATGAAGGCAGCTTGCTGATAGCGTTCATAACAGGCGAGAGCACTGTTTCGTCAGCGCCTGAAGAAGCTAAGGCGCTGGACGACAGTGGAGCACAGGGCCTTCCAGACGGCAGGGGGGTTGTAGACGTCATTTCATCCGAGATGAATCAGGACGAAAGTCCACTCAGGGACGCCGAGGAGGAAGAGTGCAGGTTTTAGGAGTTTAGTAAAGGCACCAGAGACAGGCCTGAGCCTTGTATACCACAGGTGAATTGGCTGACAATAAGAGTGATATTGTCAGAGAACAGGAACCTAGGTGACCTAGGCTACGGAAGCAGCAGCTAGAGCAACAGTATTGCCACCGAAAGATGAAATGCAGGCACAAGAAAGAGTGGTGCCGCCGAAAAGAGACGAAGGGCAAGCGCTCGAAAACGGGTTGCCACCATCGGAAGCATCAGCATCATCGGCAAAATCACAGCAGTAATATCCGTCACATTGTCAGCGCTGAAACTAGCTTCAGAATCGGAGATAAAGAAATACGCGAATGCTGAAAGTCCCCTCCTTGTGGCCGAAAATAGTGCAGTCATGGTACCGGGGATATATAAACTTAAGAGCGGAATGCGGAGACATTGAGGTAGAGAAATTTTTATCTTGGCTGTGCAGTGCCTCTCTACCTCAATCGCGCCGGAAGCAAGCAAGTATGCTAACAACATACTATTCTGTTATAGAGGAGATCTGAAAGATTTAATATTTTGGACCGATAATATTAATGTATCTTGCTTACAAGATTAATGCTAACATAGTCGCTAAGAATACCAGAAAGCTTAAAGTTAAATCCAATCCAATCCGATTTTTCTTCTTCACCCACGTCTAGAGACAGTGGTGTTGCGGCCAATGGACAAAAATCCGAAGAATAGGACATGCCAGTGTCCACTGGTCGTCTACTTCACAGCGACACACCAGTGAAAATACACAACAAAAATACCAAAATCAGGAACAGAAGCAATACAACAAATATATTAGTAACACTTTACACACCAGAAATCATAACTGAAAAGCAACAGCATTATCACACTGAAAGAGTAATCTATATAAATAGCCAATAAATATGTTCAAATAGTTTACGTCCAGAGGACAAGATATAAAGAATGTGGAAAAAGAAATATATATGCATAATCAATGATTAAGGAAGTTTGGAAGTTGAAAACGCAGCATCTTGTCACCATATTTCGTGCAACTGCGCAGAACCACCCAAATCTAATAAAGGCGAGAGTCCCGAATGTTTCTATTTGGTGTAAGAGACGATATACTCTCAAGCAATTGGTTTTTATTTATGATTTCCTTATTATGAGGCATATTTAGAGAATGCTTAGAAAGTTCAGGGAGCGCGACTAATTTTAATTTCCTTAAAAGTGGTTCGCAATGAGTCAGATATAGAACATTCAAGATTACTCGCGCGCCCTTTTTTATATTATCTTGTCACGCGACGCTGAAAAAACGACGAAAAATTGGGGGGCGCGGAGAAGAATCTTGCCATCTTCGTGGTAACGCAACAGGCGCAGCTCGACTCACCTTTGTAAATAAACCCGTAGAAGCGTGGTGGAGGTGCTGGGAGATCACCACGGACCCTTCTCGGCTTCGAAGTTTCGCCGGACTGCCACCTTTGTCCATGACTGATCCAGGAAGGCGACGCACGGCAGCCAGGAGCGGCAGCGCTTACTTGGCAGCACTACCGTGAGCCACGGACATTTTCTGGAAATGCTGGGGAAGACGTGGACGAGTGGCTCACCAGTTATCAGCGGGTGAGTAAATGCAATCGCTGGGATGCCACCGTTAAGCTGGCAATGACGTTTTGATTTTGAACGGTACTGCGTTGCCATGGCTGCATAACCATGAAGCATCTTAACGAGTTGAGACCACTTCGTGGAAGAGATCCGCAACTGTATTGGGGATACTTGTGCAAAACTAAAATGAGCTGAGCAGAATTTGCTACAGCGAGCGCAAGTTCCCAGTGAGACGTGCACGACATACTTTCATTAAGGTACTGAAGCCCTGCAAAATGGTTAATCCCCGGATGTCCGAAGAAGACGGAGTTGGTCATCTACTCAAGCGTATCGCGGAAGACGTGTACAGTTTTGTAATCAGCAAAGACAACTTTGACCCTTCCACAGAGGTCATCAAACACTGCCACACTGTTGAAGCACTTACGCTTACTCCGAAGTTCGGTCGCTTGCCCAATGTCGCCACTGTTAATCGCGTGGATTACCGTGAGCCTACAAAACTTCCTGACGTGATTCGACAAATCGTTCGTAATGAGTCCTCCCGGCATCAAGATATTTTGCGCCGCAGGGAAGTCTGGTATAACCACTGCTCTCAGCAGGCAGCTCTGGTCCAGCACTCCTCTGCTTGGGTGCTACTTGCGTAAGCGACAGCCTGTTGATTCCCGGAGTGGCGACGTATGAGCACAGCACCCTCCTCGAAGCCGCTGGTGTCAGTGCGAAGTTCAGTGGGAGCTGTCAGGCAGAAATGGCGCAGTATGGACCGCAAGGTAATAAAGAAGTTGAGCTGGCGAAACACAGTATAACATTCGGCGATCTACTTGAAAGGAATGTCTTCCTGCAAGAGACCTGTGAGAGGGTAGGCTAAGTCAGCAAACTGGGAAATGAAGCGCCGAAAGTGAGAGCAGTCCCAAGAAGATTCTGAGTTCTTTAAAATACTTCGGCTCTTTGGCGCATTTGACAGCGTCAATCTTCTGTTGGTCGGGCGTGACGCCATCCTTGTCAATCAGACGGTCAAGCACAACAACTTGGCGTTGCCCGAAGTGGCATTTCTTAGTGTTCAGCACGAGACCCACGCTCTCTCGCTACAGTCAAGACCAACCGCTAAGTGGCTGTTGAGGTCGGCGAAGGGCCTCCCAAAATTAACATCAGCCAGATAACACATGCAAACTTACCGCTTCAGTCCATGCAAGAGTACCCATAAAAAGAGCGTTGTATAGGCCGAATGTCATCATATTAAATTCATACAACCTGTCTGGGGTCACGAACACCGCCTTCTCTTTGTCTTTCGGGTGTATCGGGATCTGCCAGTATCTGGACCTTAAATCAGCAGAGAAAAAGTAGGAAGCGGTCTAGGGGCAGTGAATGGCACGATTAATACGTGGGTGCGGGTACACATCCTTCTTTTTGACAGTTAAGGCGGCGGAAGTGGACACAAAATCGCCGCGTGCCACCTTTATTTTTCACTAGCATCAGAGGGCCGGCCCACGGGCTTGATGGCTCCTGTATAATTCCTTGTTGCAACATGCGACGTACCTGTTTATCAATTGTCTTACGTTCTGCAAGAGAGCGAGACGCGGCACGGCGTCTGTCGAATCGGGTGTGCAGATCCGGAATTGATCATGGGATATGGGTTCGGGAAAGTGGAGTCGACAGAGGTTGACCTAGAGCGAAGTGGAACACGTCCACGTGCTTAAAAAAAAACGCATCAATATTCGATGGTCGTCGGTGTGTAAGGATTTGTTGCTCGTGGCCAGGAAATGAGAGTCGTCAGGTCGCGGCGTCTATGGCCGGACGAGCAACGCTGTCACTAAGCGCGGCGACAGGTACAGAAAGGCGCTCTTCAATGCCGGCGAGTTTCAAACCACGTGATGATATGGCAGGTTCGTTGGACTGATTAACAGTCCAAAGCGTGGCATGCCCCCCCCCCCCTCACTCGAACGACGCCACGGGGCAGCAGTACACTCTTCTTCGGGCAGGCAAGGGAAGCGGGTTCCACCAGAGCGTCGAAGGCATCGAAAACTGCGCTCTAAGATACAAGTGGGACGAAAGTGGCGGTCATAGCTGGAACGACGGTATCTTCGGAGACAGAAAACGTTTTGGGATCCTGTAGCGAGTCTTCTAATAGGGCCGATAGAAGACTATAGGGCTTATGATAGCTTGCCACTGCTGAAGTCGAGAGTTGCGCCGCACTATTGTAAAAAGTCAACACACAGTATAGTGTCGTGCGTAGAACGAGGGAGCACCGTGAATTCATTTCTAACAGGTGGCCAGCAATCGCTACATTTGCATAACAAATACCAAGCGGGACCAACGATGCGCCCTCTACGCCACGAAATATGACAACACTATCCCAACCGAACATTATTTTACGACCGAGGCGGTTCGTGATATCTAAACTCACCACCGACACTGCGTCACCAGTACCCAGTCATAACGCAAACACCCCCCCCCCCCCCCTAATACTTCCAGGCGGGTCTCTAACATAACGACGGGCACAGTAATCGGCAGTATCGATGACTTTGCGACCGCACCTACATCAGCCGTACCCGCTAGTTTCCCTGTGGTGGTGACGGACGGCGTGGAGCAGGCGATCGTCGGGAGCGATGAGCGGGCGGAGTCGGGCACCGGTAAAAGGCACGAGAGTCGTTTGGAATGGTGCTTAGCGGCAGAAGCCCTGAGGAGATGTGAAGGTCGGGTCACGAACGGCCGCATCGTCGGCCCGCATCGGGCCGATGATTCGGCCATTGGCGCTGGTAGCGTGAAGTCTGTCCCTGGCAGTGGAAGAACCGGGATAGGTGTTCGAGCATACCGCAGCGGTAACACACTGGTGGGTCGCGAGTACGCTCGGGATAACAGCCGTCGTAGACAGGGTCGAAACGGCCATCAAAGTCCAGTCGCTGGCGGCGTTGCGCAGTAGGTGGTGCGCTGTAGTAGAAACGTGTGAGCAGACCAGGGTCGTGAGAGTCGTTGCGAGGCTCACGGCGAGGGTTGTGATTGGTACAACCACAAGGCGCACCCTCAGCAAGTCTGAACGCAATTACACCATGACCGAGCAAGAGTGTCTCGTCGGGAGGCATCTTTACAGTAATCACAGACCGTCATTCTCTGTGCTGGCTTGTGAATCTTTGCGACCACTGCGGTCGGTTGGCCTGCTGGGCATTACGCCTCGAGGAGTTGAACTTTGCAGCGTAGTACAAAAGTGGCTGCAAGCACGCCGACGCTGACTGCATCTCGCGGCTGCCACTCGCGACTACTCATTGCGATGAAGAAAACTTCAACTACTATCTTACCGCCGTTTCCTTACAGTTTCCGTGAATTGAGACTTTCCACAGAGAACAACGCCGAGATAAGCACTTGGTACGGCTTCTCGAGGAAGCCCGTGATCCGATATCTGTAAGCCCTTTCTGCATTCGCGACAGTTTACTCTACCAAACGAATTAATCGTCTGGAGGTGCGCGCTTTCATTTGGCGGTCCGGCTAGCCTGTATTTCTCTGTTATATGCGCAATGCACGATGACGCCATGGCTAGGCACTTGGCGTTTTTAATGACACTTACCCGAATTAAGGAACGTTTTTACTGGCCAAACATGCGTCGCACGACTCAGCGTTACGTGACCTCTTGTGTGCAGTGCCAGCGTTTCAAACTTCCAACTTCTCCGCCAGGACGCTTGCTTCCGATGACACCTCCGAGCACACCGTATGAGCAAGTGGGTCTTGACCTCTTATGGCCGTTTCACCACTCGTCCAAAGGCAACCGCTGGGTCATCGTGTGCGGTGATCACCTACCACGCTAGTGTGAAACTGCCGCCATACCTTCTTCCACCTCAGCTGAAGTCTTCCTCTTTATTCTTCATGCTGTCGTCCTCCGCCATTGACGTCCTCACGTCATTATCAGTGACCGTGGCCGCCAATTTACGGCAGTTGTTGTGGAGCAGCTTCTGCGCCTTTGTTCTTGCCGTTCCATCAATCAACACCGTACCACACCCAGACCAATGGCCTCGAACATACAAACCAGACAGTGAAGAACATGCTTGCGATGTATGCCGACTCCAGTCATGAGAACTGGAACGATGTACTCCCCTTCATATGCCTGTAACACCGCGAGGCATGAGACAAGTCTTTACAGCCCATTTTTTCTTCTGTATGCCCGTCGGCCTCGAAGTTCTCTCGAAACCACCTAACAGTTCTCTCTGGACACCGAGACTTCTATTTCAAGCACACACTGCCACGCTGAAGAGGCTCGAGGGCTCGCCCGGCTATGCACTCTGGCCTTGTAGGACCGCCCTAAGCAGCGCTACGACCATCGGCACAAGGATGTCTGCTACCTGCCCGGCGACTAATATATGGCTGTGGACGTCTCTCCGTAAGCGTGGTTTGTCCCAGAAGCTGATGTCGCACTACAGAGGCCCCTTTATTGTGCTCTCGGATCAATGACATGAACTACGTGGTGTCTGTCAGCCTTCACAAGGTCGCCCCTCTCGGAAAAGACAAGTTGTGCATATTGCATGGATGGAGCTCTGCCATTCTGAGGACTCTTTCTGACTGGCCCAGGGGTTTCGGGAAGTGTCACGCGACGCTGAAGAGATGAATAAGTGGTGGATGCGGAAGAAGAAGCTCGCCATTTTCGCGCTAACACAGCAGTTTCGGGTCGACTCACCCCTGTAAATAAACCCGTAATAATAAGTAATTGATTTATATTTATTAAAGTGGTCGTCCCGCAGGATAAATAACCGTAACTGACTATCGACATAAAGAGCGAGATACAAATAACTTTTTATCTTCCAGGGAGGCCATGTCTCAAAATGGAAAGTACTCCAGATACTCGGGATATTCTTCCCTCTGTCGTGTCGACTTGTGGATCCGAAAACATGTGCTGTTCAAATAACACTCCCAAACTTTTAATAACAGGCCAACGAGAATAACAAGAAAAACTTATCCACCAGAATAACAGGCAGGTTTTGGGAACGGATAGCCTACAGTAGACCACATTCACACCACCAATACGGCAGAGGAGAAATATTGATGTAATAACCAGTTCTTTGCATAACGAATATATCAGGCGTGCTCTGCTTAGGCACTGAGGCATATAAGTACTCGGGCACATTGCCTGTTTCATCTCCATTTTGTTTGCCAGTTTGTCTTAGTACCTAAGTACATAGCGCCCAATACATTGAAGATGTACAGCTATCGAGCCACCTTTGTTGCTTTAGGGTTATAAAGTGGTGACGGAAGTCCGGTAGACATAAACTCAACTGAAGGCTGCCCGAAGGAACTTTACAAAGTGACTCACGCCCACGAACATCTGAACAACTCGGTGGCGGCGATAGCAACATGCGTGCTCGGCGGGCGTCGAACAAAATGCGTGCCACTATCGGCCGGGCTTAATTTTGAGCTGACAACGAACTTTCGAGACACAGCGTGCAAAGTAAGGATAACAGTCTGGAACAGCCTAGTATGTGCTCTGCATGGCTTCGATCATTCGAGATAAATCTGGTCTTATCTCGCGTCACTAAAAAAGTGATACAGCCGCGTGCCGGCAGCATAGAACATGAACAAATAAACTGTATAAACTTTGCCGCATTACGCCCTCTGAAACAAGCATGAAACAAGCATCGACCCGATGCTATCCAACTAAAAGAAAATTGGCCAAAGTTAAACCCTCAGAATGAAAATCAATCACTGAGAACGCAAAGAGAGTGTCCATTAGCGCACATAACAAGGCTTTAGGCGCAACACATGTAAACGAACTCTGGGCGTGCGCAGCGCCTCCGCGATGCTGTTGCTGCGTCGGGGCCCACTTCGTATTCAGGATGTCCAAGACGAAGAGTGATTTTGCACAGGCCGAAGTAGTGGCTTAAAAGCTTCTCGCTTACACAATCCCTTTTCACGACGCGTTCGCGTGTCGATAACATGGTATAGGGCTTTGGCAAGGTCTAATGCGAAACTAACGTCTCATCACGCACTCTGGAAGCAATCAAATAAAGAAACAGCACTCACTCCCCCGCCGCCGGCACAGTGATTTTTTACTTTCGCTGGCATAGAACGGAATGTTGTCACCATTGCCTGCAACTTCACAGTCTTGTAAGCGGAGCGCCATACGCAACAGCTGTGTCACTGCAGGGAGGGGCTTCATGCCGAGAACGGCAGTCTCGCATGCGTATAATAAAACGGTTTTGGCTGAAACTTTAGACGTGCTATCTCAGGACACTGGAACGCAACTAAAATTGCACAAAATAGGATAGTCATTGAACGCCAATGCCTCTAATTTTTGAATACAATCATGCACGCTAACTGCAGTGAATAAAAAGTTATTTATGAATCTTAGTTAATTACTCAGGTTACTATGATATTTCTTACTGTTTGCGCCCGCCTGGCCACATAACCCATTTGAAAAAAATGACTGAATAGTAGAGCTCTTTGGTATTTTTTTTTCAATTCCGTAAATTATGATTTTGAATACCTTGTATAAATTCAGTTAATGCGCGAGAGAAAAATTGGCAGACAATTACTGTTCTCGGTATTGCGGTTTTTCAGCGTAGCTGCTACGGTATTTCAACAATGCAGAGGCGACCGCAGACGGGGCCCGCAGTGGCGAGCGGAGGCGGACATGGAATTCGAGTTCGGCAGCACGCACAGCGATCCGCCGCCGCCGATGTTGTAGCCGAGCCTCTCCTCGAGGAATTATCACTGGAAATATTTGCAAATCAGATTAGAGCTTTAGTTACTTCACAACGAAGCAGAGCATGTCAGCTCAAGCTAATGCCATTGGTCGAAAATTCATCGCCTGACAGGGGCTATTGCAGTTGCTTGGATTTCAGTTATGTTACGCAATTCAGCACCTCATTAGCCGTCTCCCCTCTTCTCCTCAATATTCCAATAATTTAGAGGAAATGCGACCATCAATAGCGCGCGTAGCGCTCTCACGTAACAGAGCACATTCCACATTATTTGCTCCTTAACACAAAACGTCGCACTTCGCGCAATGAGAAAAAACTATCGTAAACGGGAGAAGTATGTAATTCCGCACATGCTAATTAAAACGGTGAGGGAAAAAGGCCGCGTGGAACGGCCGACACAGCCACCGTTCAACGCAATAATTTATATTGGGAGCCAATTCAGAGAGATTAAGGGAGAGACGATCGCCGGGCCCGCCGATCTATATAGTAGTACATTAATCAAGCCGTCGACGCATGTGTGCAATCCCTGTAACGCTGTCGAAAATGAGGATGAAGTGGTTTTAATAAAAACAGTAATAAAAGTAAAGGAAATGATCTTTGCTAGCCCCGGCACCTGCCATCGATACTGAAGCACATGAGCTGGGGCAGCGGAAATAGACGATAGCAGACAGAAGGATAAATGAAATGAAAGAGGTGAGGGGACAGGAAGAGAGGATAGGGGCGGTCGAAAAAACCAAGCGCGAAATTTTTGGTAGCGGGTAGGCGGCGCCTAGGAAAGGAGTACGTGCCGCAACCAGCGTCAAGCTGCGCCTCCCTCCCCTTTTCTGGAGGGTTCGAAGCATCTCGAACCGCAGTGCCGCGCGCGCCACTTCGCCAAGGCCGCGGGGAGGTGGTGGTGAAAACATTTATAAGGAAGGGACAGGAGGTATGCTTGGATCAGCTCGCAATGTACCGATCCTTAGAAGCACTAGGTGGAGGTCTACTTTGGGACTCTAGTAGGGGTAGCCGTGGCCCGGGCGCACCCGACTAAGACCTGTTCGCCCTGTAAGTCGTGGCAGCCGAGCAAGGTCACCTCCCAGTTCTGCCGGGTTGGGCTGGGGATAGCGGGAATAGCCGAGTATGAGGGGCAGGCACACACCATGTGATTGGTGTGCGAAGACAACAAGAAGGCGGCGATACATCATTTGCCAATTTCTAACGGAACGTCAAACCTACATCCGCATCCAAGATAGCATGGTCAATATCTACTCGGCAAGCGGGACACCTCCTCCCCCCCCCCCCCCCACCCCAGGCGCGGTACTTTCCCCACTGCTCTTCAATCCGGCTATGATGCACCTGCCGGCCCAACTGGGAGGTGTCTCTGGCGTACAGCACGCCCTGTGCGCCGATGCCATCACCCTGTGGGCCACGCATGGCAGCATAGGGGACATTTAAACCAGCCTGCAAATAGCGGCGACGGTAGTAGACCGCTAGGTCCACCACTACGGTCTTCAAAGTTCCATTCAAAAATCAGAATTTGTGCACCTCCACGGGGACAGGAGGACCGGGGTAGTGAGCTTAGATGCGTTAGCGGGAGCCTGAGCTTTCGAACGCGTTCCAGGGTGGTGGTGGTTACAAATTTATTGCCCCAAAATAGAAGGGATTAGTTGGGGCTGGGACGAGTCCAGGGTAGCCTTCAGTCGGGGGCGACCTCTTGAGCTCGCGTGATGAGGGCCAGCTGGGTTGTTTGTCTTGAACTGGCCAAGAGCTTGTCCCATTCCTCCGCCGAGGGAGCTGGCAAGAGTGTCGTCGTCGGGGGTTTGCTAGCACATTCTCATAATATATGGTCTTGGTGGCGTGCGTCCCGTCACCGCAGTGCGGGCATGCAGGGTAGTATTCCCCGTTTGTGATTAAACATAAGCGGCAGGAGCTAAGAAAGGCCTTTGTTGGAGTCTGAGTGTCGCGTCTTGAGTCCTGTCCAGGTCGGGGTGAGGGGCAGAATACGTGCATTTAGCTCCCGATAAATGTTTGTAATCACCGCGCACGAGCGAGGCACCTCGACGGGGGCGTCTGTTCCTTGGTGGTTACCCATACAAAAAAGTCCTATGGGAGTCTATGGAAAAAGCTATGTCCGTCTATGCTTTTATGAACGTCTATAAGCACCCATAGAGGTGCTTATTGACAGCTATTGAAAAATCTATGCCACTAAAGCTATAGCTTTGAAACCATACAATTGTCTTAAGCTCACTATAGAAAAATATATCAGCCTGTATAGACAGCTATAGACAGAAATAGGAAAGGTCTCTAGCTATTTGGGCCAAAATTCTACAGCCGGCCATAGGACATTTTTGTATGGGTAAACCCCTGGGTAGATGGCCGATGCCCTTGTTTCCGGAGTTATCCGCGTGAGCCGGAACCCATACGGGATTGTTGTTGGGATCGACAGTTCGGTTGCGCAGAATTCGCATTGCGAGCGCGCTTACAGAGTTTTTGGCGAAGTTTTGAATGGCGCTCTTAGAGTCGCTTAGAATAGTTTTGGTGCGGGAATCAGCGATGGCCATTGCGATAGCTGCTTCCTCTGCCTCGTGTATAGAGCTAGCGTGAAGGGTTGTGGCGTTAACAAGGGCTGACTTTGGAGTGGCCATACTTGCCACGCATGTTCCGCATTTGATGTGTTGAGCTGCATCCACGTACGCTGCTCGTGGCTCGTTGTCGTACTGTTTCTCAAGGGCCTGCGCCCTTGCTTTCCATCGGGCTTCGTGTCTGCCTGGCAGCATGTTCTTGGCTACTGGTTTAACAACTAGCCTACTAGTAATGACGACCGGTAAATGTGATGCTGCACACATCTCCTCGATGGGGTGGATGTGTGGAGTACGTCGAGAATTACGCGTCCCGCAACAGTGCGCGACAAGCGGGTCACCTGTGCCGTCTCATGGGCTTCGATTATCTCAGCCCGGTATTGCACTACCTCCTGGATCGGCCTTGTCTGTAGCGCGTCTTTACTATCCTGTCTTTCTATCCCATCTTTCAACTCTCCTACTATCTGCACGTGGTAGCGATTGTGGCTCGGCTTGAGGCAGTGAGCAGGCCTGTGCATTTTCGTTTTCTTTCTTCCTGGCAACAACAGACAGACAGACAGCTCAGCGAGCGTGTTAAAAATTCCCAACTGCAGCAGTCGATCTGAGTTGGCGTATGCCGGCAGGCCAAAGAACGCCTGTTATGCTGTTCTAATGATGCTATTAAGCGCTTCTTCGTCCCTGCGACGCAGCTCGGCTTCTGTCATGCACCTGCGACGGGTGGCAATGCGCCTCACCAGCCCGCCTATCTGGTGCGCCGTGACACGTAGCCGGCGGATCGCTTCCGCGTTGTGAGCATTATTCAGAATCAACATGCCAAGAACCCTGATTATGGCTACCGGGGGTATTGGATGGTTGTCAGTGTGCAAGTCGATGGGCTCCCGAGGTTCGGGTGCTGCCTGTGAGGCTTGTTTGTTCCCGATAACTAAGAGTTCTGATTTAGTCGGGGAACATGGAAGGCCGTTCCCCTGCACGCAAGAGTGTACCGTGTCGACAGCTCGTCGTTGTAATGACTCTGAAATTATCTCCATCGGATCCGGAGCAGGTCCATATGGTGATATCGTCGGCGTATATAAAATGCCGTATATGTGAGATAATATCTAACAAACGTGGGAGGCCGCTCATAGTTATGTTGAAAAGAAAAGGTGAAAGTACAGCGGCTTGCGGGAATCCTCTGGTGCCCAGTGTAATTTTGTCGCTACTTTTGTCCCTGAAATGCAGTGTAGCCGCGCGCTCGTTCATAAAGGTGGCGATGTAGTCGTATGTTCGTTTTCCCACGTTCATCAGTGACAGGTGAGGTAGGATGAAAGCGTGTGACATATTTTTAAAGGCCTTACTCACAACAAGTCCCGGGATGCTACGTGTGGCTCTTGTGCGATTTGGATCTAGAATGTCTTGCTGTATCTGTCACATACTGTCCTGAGTCGACAGACCTGCTCAAGACCCAAACATGAAGGGGGGAACGTGTCTTCCGCGAAATTGGGCAGAGGTTTCCAACCTCGACTCTTTTTCCCGGTTTAGGAATGAAAATGATTTTTGCGTGCTTTCATTCGTCGGGGATGCTGCCTTCTGTCCAGTATCTGCAGAAGAGGTCTGTAAGGGCCTCTACTGATTTGTCCTCTAAATCGCGCAGCATCTCATTGCTGATGCGATCTACCGAGGTTGCCGAGGTGGTGTAACTTTGATTAGGAGCAGCTCTGGTCTCCGCTACGGTAAAGACTATCCCTGTGAGTAGTATCCGACCCTGAATACCTATATGGCGTGGGTTTGTCTTGGGAGTTGTTTGTGGGTACTGATTTTTTAATGTGATCATGAGCTCTTGTGTTGTTTGTGGGTACTGATTTTTTATTGTGATCATGAGCTCTTGTACGATCCTATGTAGGGTCTTGTGAGACTCGGTATTAGTACGCTTAAAAATTCGACTATCCCGACTTGAAAGGGATACCGAGGCATACACGTGGGAACTTAGCCCCAGAGCAGTGACTTTAGACTTGCGACCGCTTGAATGGGCAACTGGGCAATAAGAACACATGGTTTCTACTCAAGCATTTACTCGATCCTACAAAAACGCGCTCCAAAACAACTTTTTCCTTCTCTCTTTTGTTTTCCGCGGTTCAGCCCCGCATGACCTGTCTTCACGCTATCCGCCGTTTTCCAAAGGTCGCCCTGCACATGCGCGCCTCTTCTCCAGCTCCACTGGCTGAAAACCGCAAACTTCTACTGCGCACGCGCAGTTCATGTTAGTGATCGGCCCATGCGACCGATCACGGCAGCTGCCAAGCAAACTTTCCACTTCGCAGGCGCAGCTGGCTCCTCGTGAAACCAGGTGGCGCCTGCGTCACCCTACAGTGGAAAGCAGCGGGGCTGATTTATCGAAGGCATCGGGGTTTAAGGACAGTGAAGGGAAAGTAGATTTTAAGCGGGTAGAAGTAACCAAGAGAAGGTTATCTGATTGGTGGCTAAAATTAAGACAGGAGTAAAATTTCATAAGTCATGGCTAGGTGGCTTGAACCACTGCCCGATTTAAAGGATGTGGGGATACACGCGAATCCCCTGTCCTATGGTAACGGCCGCGCGTAATTATCACGCGATGTTATGCGCGCGCTGTTCGGGAGGTTTTCGAGGGAGGGCACTCACGCCGCCCCCGCTTCCTTTCGCGCCCCCGCAGCGACACCGCCGGGCCCGTGGGTCTTCTGGCGGGAGCCGCGCACACGCGCGGACGCAGATCTGCCACGGAGACCGTGTGTGAACTGACCGCCGCGCGCCGCGAGCGAGGAGCCACGCGAGGTGAGCGGAACCTTCCGCAGATCTGCCACGGAGACCGTGTGTGAACTGACCGCCGCGCGCCGCGAGCGAGGAGCCACGCGAGGTGAGCGGAACCTTCCTCCCCCACCATTTTGTGTGCGTTCCACCCTTTTTGTGGCTGTCACCCCCGTACGCGAGCGGAACACTCCCTCGTTGCGGCGGTTGTTTTGTTGCTTGCTGCTAATTGTATTGCTCGGGAGCAATAAACGCTCATCCGAGTAGCATACTCGTGTTTGTCCCCTCTGGCCCGAACTCGCCGTGGTTGCGACTTACCGCACCGCGGGTTGGGGGAAACAGCTCTGACTGCTAGGGCCGGCACGCTGGTGTTAGAGAGCGACCACTGCTTCTAGCCCTTTGAGCGTTATTACAAGAATAACCCGCATAAGGGTTAAGCCGCATCCATCCATCCATCCATCCATCCATCCATCCATCCATCCATCCATCCATCCATCCATCCATCCATCCATCCATCCATCCATCCATCCATCCATCCATCCATCCATCCATCCATCCATCCATCCATCCGTCCGTCCGTCCGTCCATCCATCCATCCATCCATCCATCCATCCATCCATCCATCCATCCATCCATCCATCCATCCATCCATCCATCCATCCATCCATCCATCCATCCATCCAAAGTGTTTGTTTTCAACCAGGAGCACAGGAGCAGATGAATTTTCACCACTCGCCAGAAGGCGCCACATTTATTGGAAATGGTGGGTTACTTTTCTCCTTGCGCTCTCTTCACTGCCCCGTCTTTCGTCCTCCTGTGCGCTCTGTCTTCGCTCTCTTTTATCCTCCGATGAGCTCGTTCGCTCAGTTACGCCGAGGCCGGCACTGAGGCACGCCGCTTAACGCAGGAACGGGCGCCTTAGAGCTGTGCCTTAAGAAGAGAATTGCTGACGCCAAACCGATTGCCCTGCTCTTTTCCTTCTTCCGACCACGTCTTTTCGCATGTGGAAAATTATGTAGCCCGTCGACATGCGTTACCATTCAATAAACTGCCTTCCTACACCACCCTCGTCCCTCCAGCGGGAATGACACGGTATCGTACGTCGTCGGCAAGCACCAGCGCGTGCTTCACTCCAGAAGCCCGTGTGACAAGAGGTGTGGCCAATGTGCAGTTTACGACGGCCTGTTTTACTCACACGCGCCTCCAAAACACAGCAGTGAACACCTGAGCTCTTTCCAAGAAAATGAATGCTTGAGAGCTGGTGTTCACGTGAAAGTATTATACTCGCCATACCTTTCTCGAAAGACGCCTCTTTATGGGTGGCTTAACATCCGAAAGCGACTCTGGCTATGAGGGACGCCGTAGTGATCGGCTCCGTAAGTTTCGACTACTTAGGGTCCTTTAACGCGCACTGACATCGCACAGTACCCGGGCCTCTAGAATTTCACCTTCTTCGAAATTCGAGCACCGCGGCCGAGATGGAACCCATGTCTTTCGGGTCAGGAGCCGAGCGCCATAAGCGCTGAGCCACCACGGCGGCCAAAAATGAAAATCGATTTTTGAGGAAAGGAACTCGCAGTATCTGCCTCACATCTCGGTGTACACCTGAACCGCGCCATAAGAGAAGGGAGAAAGGAGGGAGGTAGAGAAAAAAGGAAGAGGAAAAAAAAATGAAAATTGGATTTTGGGGAAAGGAAATGGAGCAGTATCTGTCTCACATATCGGAGGACACCTGAACCGTGCCGTAGGGGAAGGTATAAAGGATGGAGTGAAAGAACAAAGAGGCACCGTAGTGAAGGGCTCCGGAATAATTTCGACCACCTGGGTATCTTTAATGTGCACTGACATCGCACAGCACACGGGTGCCTTAGCGTTTCGCGTCCATCGAAACGCGGCTGCCGCGGTCAGGTTCGAACCCGGGAACTCCGGATCAGTAGGCGAGCGCCCTAACCACTGAGCCACCGCGGCGGGTCAAAGGAAGAGGAGAGAGAGAGAGAGAGAGAGAGAAACTTTATTGTTGGAGAGGAAGTCGGGGCACGCCCCTGGGTCTCCGCACGATCCTACTGCACTCAAGTGTTTATGTCCCTAAGGTCCATAACACTGACAGCCCGGCCGGTGGCGATTGTCTGCACGGCCGGGTCCTCCGAGCGCAGCAGGGTCTCCCAGTCCTCCCAGGTCTTGAAGTCATCTAGGCCGCGCGGGGGAGGGTCCGCCGGGCAGAGGGAGGGGATGTGGAGGGAAGAGGCGAATGGTTCTGGGCACAAGGTGCAGGCAGGAGTGGGGAAGGAGGGGTGATAGTGGGCTAGGGTCAGGGGTGAGGGGAGTGTGTGTGTGTGTGTAGTTTGCGCCAGAGTATTGCGTGTTTGTTATCTAGGGAGGGGTGGGGCGGGGGGTAGAGCTGGCGCGAGGCTCTGTAGGCCTGCGTCATCTCGCTGAATGAGTGCATTCGCTCCCTCGCGAATCCCCGATCCGAGGCCACCTGAACCCGGTTTAAAGAATCTCGGGCTAAAAGGTTGGCGGGCTCGTTTCCGGGATTCTCGGAGTGCGCAGGCACCCATATAAGCTCTACATGGCGGGGTGGGGGTGCATCGGGCGAGCCCAGTATGCCAAAAGCAGGGACATGGACTCGGCCTCGCGCAAAATTTAGAATTGCAGTTTTAGAGTCTGTTAAAATGTACTGGGCTTCCGTGCGGGTGATGGCAATTGCGATGGCGGCTTCTTCTGCAGCCTCTGGGGTGGTGTCAGGGGGAGAGGTAGTGTGAGGAGGGCGGATGAAGAGCAGTCCACCACGGCTGCGGTTGCTTCGTCACTCGTGCAGGCGGAGTCCACCCATACGGCGTCCGGCTCGGAGCCGTACACTTGGTGGAGTGCCTTCGCACGGGCTCTGCGGCGCTGCTCATGTTGGGAGGGGTGCATATTTTTTGGCAGTGGCTTGATGACCAGCTCTCGGTGAAGGGATCGAGGAATGGGGAGGAGGGTTGGGTCGTTGGCTGGTATTCTGATTCAGAGGGAGTCCAAGATATACCGGCCTGTGGAGGTTTGTGTAAGCCTTATGTATTGGGCCTGTCGATGGGTCTCCACGAGTTCCCCGATCGTGTTGTGGAGGCCCAGGCCTTGTAATCTGTCTGTGGAGGTGTTGAGGGGAAGATGAAGTGCGACTTTGAATGCCTTGCGGATCAATGCATCCAAAGTATTTATGTCGTGTTTAGATAGTTCTAGGTATGGGGTAGTGTAGAGCACACGGCTGAGGACAAAGGCATGAATGAGGCGACAGAGGTCGCGCTCCTTCATGCCTCTATGATGGCCTTAAACTCTGCGGATGAGATGCGATATCGCGCCTGCAACCTGCTTGAGTTTCTTCAGGGTGGTGGTGTTTTTGCCCTCGTTCTGGATATGCAGGCCCAATACGCGGAGGGTTTCAACCTCCAGTACCGGGTCCCCATTCAGTTCGATGGCAATGGGGGAGCGGGGGGAGCGTTGGTTCTTAGGCCGGATGAGGAGCAGTTCGGACTTCTCTGGGGAACAAGACAGTCCGATGTTCTGTGCATAAGTTTGGGTGAGTGTGGCTTCTTCCTGTAAGGTGTTGTCTATGTCGCCGTCACTGCCGTGGGTGGCCCACAGTGTGATGTCGTCGGCGTAAAGAGTGTGCTTAAGGTGGGGAATAGTTGCCAATTTTCGGGCGAGGGGGATGAGGGTGATGTTAAAGAGGAAGGGGGAGAGGACGGACCCTTGAGGGGTTCCGATACTCTGAAGCGTGTAGGAGGGGGAAGAGAGAGGACCAAAATGTATCCCAGCCGTGCGGTCAGTGAGGAATGCTTGAATGTAGGTGTACGTGCGCGCACCCACATTCAATGGAGATAGGGCAGTCATGATCGCCTGATGTTCGATGCGACCAAAAGCTTTGGAGAGATCCAAAGCTAAGACTGCCTTTGTGTGACCAGGCAGAAGCGGGTCGAAAATCTCATGTGTGAGTTGCAGCATGGCGTCCTTTGCGGACAGCTGGGGGCGGAATCCCACCATGCTATGCGGGTATAGATTGTTGTCCGCCATGTGCGTTGTGAGTCTTGCTAACACAACATGCTCGAAGAGCTTTCCGAGGCATGAGGTTAGTGAAATCGGGCGGTTTTGAAGTGTAAGTGTTTTGTTGGGTTTGGGTATGAATATTACCTTCGCGTGGTGCCAGGACTGCGGGAGGATACCCTCCCTCCAGCACTGGTTGATGTATTGCGTAATTTGGGTGATCGATCGTTCGTCCACATTACGGAGCATGGAGTTTGTGATTTGGTCTGCACCAGCTGCGGAGTTGGTTCGGAGAGTCAGGAGGGCCGCTCTGACTTCCGTCTCAGTGATTTCTGTGTCGGGTGTTGGATTGGCTGGTCCTGTGTAGGTGGGTAGAGGTGTGGGGGCACCCGGAGAGGTCTATGTGTTCTGAGGTGTGTTTATGAGGGCCTCGGGATTGTCAATTATATTGGTGTGTGAGGCGTGTCGCGTGGTGTTGTGTTGATGATTTGGTGTTTGTGGGGTCGATGAGGTGTCGGAGGACTTGCCATGCGGGTTTGCTGGACAGGTTTCCGGCGATGCCGTCGCATATCTGTCCCCAGTTGGATCGGCAGAGCTCCTTCGAGTGTTGTTGGATTTGTGTCTGCAGCACGGCCAGCCGCTTTTTAAGTGTCTTGTTATATTTATTGCCTTTCCAGCGTTCCAAGAGGTGGGCTAGGTGTGTGCCCAGGGTAGGGGTTTCGGTGGTTGTTTTAATGTGTTGCGTGTTGTGGTGAACGTCCTGCTTGAGTGTTTGCACCCAGGCGTCGATCACTGTGATAGGAGTGTCTGGGTCCATGGGCGGTGCGTGCAGCGCGAAGTGCATCCCAGTTAACCAGTTTATGTGTTGTATAGGAGTGACGGGGTGGTTTGTACGGGACAGTGATTTGTATAATGTAATGATGACTGCCCAATGTATGTTGAGTTCTGTTCCAGGTAACACCGCGGATGTAGTGGCTCAGCGTCAGGTCCAGACTGGTGTCCATGCTGACACTGTTGCCGATCCGCGTGGGCATCTGAAACGTGTTGAAAACAGTGAGCTGGAGGTCCTGCAGGAGCAGCCACAGCCTGCGACCTCGATGTGTCGTGGTTGTGTATCCCCAGTCAGTATGCTTACTGTTGAAGTCCCCACCAATTAGTAGAGGATGTTTCCCTGCTAGGTGGTGTAGCTCTCGCAGAAGTGATTCTAACGAGGCCATCGGCTGGGACGGGGGGTGGTATATATTTGCTATAAAGGTTGAAGGAAGTGCATGTGTGTTATGTATAAGTTCAGTGATCACGCAGGGTGTCTCAGACGTGATGTGATGAGTTTTATAGGTGAGGCTGCGGTGGATGAGTGTGGACGCCCTGGGTTTGCTAGTGGTGTCTGAGTGTGTAGATGTGTAGCTGGGGAGGGTTTCCCGGTGTGCAGTCTCCTGGAGAAGAATTATATGAGGAGTGGGCGTGAGGGTGGGAAGGAGAAGGTGCAGAGGAGCGCGCTTGGCCCGGAAACCGTGGCAGTTCCAAGTTAAAATAGGGAGAGAATTAGTGTTCCGCCCCGCCATATTGGAGAGTCGGGGGGTTGAGGAGGAGAGTGAGACGGGTGTCAATTGGTATGTGTTCAGCAAAGGGGGTTTGTGCTTGCGGAGGTAGGGGGGAGGAGTGGAGGTGGTCTGAATTTGGGTGAAGCGATGGGAAGTTGACCGGGAAGCCGTCGAGCTGCGTCCGTTGGTTGTGCTTTGTTGATCACGGCGAGACAGCCGCGATTTAGACGGAGGAGAGAGAGCGTTCCTTGGGGACGCTAATTTACGGCCCCGTGCTTTGCAGTTCCCAGTTCCGGTCATATGTGGGCCCACACAGAGAATGCAGCTGGGGGGTACATGATGGCAGATCTTCTTTGGGATGGAATTTCCCGCAGCGGGGACATTTATGATGTCTTGGGTGGACACACACATCCACCCGGTGGCCTGGGACGCGGCAGTTCGTGCATGCGTCTATATGCCCTCGGTACGGTGTTTAATGAGCTCCATCATGTTGGTAAGCATAGCGTACATGCGCTGCTCAAATTTTTCGGTGAGGGTGGCGGCAAGGTGATTGAATATGGCCTCAAGGCGGGCGTCTAGCTCTTTTAGTTTGTGGTCAAATTTGGCATCCAGTGCAGCGAATTTAGCGTCTATTTCTAGGGGTATGGGAAGCGGTGTGGCGTCTGAGGTGCGCTGCTTCTTTGCAGGAGGGGTGCTCGAAGTGTCGGTGGATGGGGATGTCGGGTTAACGAGAGGGGGTGCGGGTTGAGTAGGCAGAGAACGGGTGGGGCTGCTTAAAAGGGAGGAGAGACGGCTTACCTCGTCGCGCAAGGCCCGGAGTTCCTGGTCTCTCGAATCTTCTTGGGAGGACTGGGGTGGCGGGGGATGACGGGTGGCGTTGCCGGAAACGCGGTCTGCCCAAGTGAGACGTGAGGAGTTTTTGCTGCTGTTTTGTCGGTTTCTGGAACTTGACCGGGAAGCCGTCGAGCTGCGTCCGTTGGTTGTGCTTTGTTGATCACGGCGAGACAGCCGCGATTTAGACGGAGGAGAGAGAACGTTCCTCGGGGACGCTAGTTTGCGGCCCCGTGCTTTGTAGTTCCCAGTTCCGGTCATATGTGGGCCCCCACAGAGAACGCAGCTGGGGGTACATGATGGCACACCTTCTTTGGGATGGGATTTCCCGCAGCGGGGACATTTATGAGATCTTGGGTGGACACACACATACACCCGGTGGCCTGGGACGCGGCAGTTCGTGCAGGCGTCTATATGCCCTCGGTTCGGTGTACACCTGTGGAGGGCTCCTCCATAAAGAATGGCGCGTGGCACAGGTCCAGCACGAAAGGTGACCAGAATGGAACGCGTGGCCCCCATTCGGCGGGTGTCCATGATGGGGGCTTCCGGGTTGCCGGTGATGAGGTCCTGGAGAAGAGCTGTCAGGGTCTCATTCCAGTGTGCATTGGAGATTACTCCGCGTACCGCTCCGTCCGGTGGCGCTATATGCGCCATCATATGTGCTCCGCTGGCGTAGAGGGAGAGGAGGTGTCACCTCGCGGGATATTATATATATATATATATATATATATATATATATATATATATATATATATATATATATATATATATATATATATATATATATATATATATATATATATATATATATATATATGCGCTTCGCCTCAGTCTATTGTAAATGGCTCATACCTCATACCTGATTTAATATCTGCACGGGGCCTTGGACCTAAGATATTAATAATAATAATTGGTTTTTGGGGAAAGGAAATGGCGCAGTATCTGTCTCATATATCGTTGGACACCTGAACCGCGCCATAAGGGAAAGGATAAAGGAGGGAGTTAAAGAAGAAAGGAAGAGAGAGGTGCAGTAGTGGAAAGCTCCGGAAAAATTTCGACCACCTGGGGATCTTTAACGTGCACTGACATCGCACAGCACACGGGCGCCTTAGCGTTTTTCCTCCATAAAAACGCAAGCGCCGCGGTCGGGTTCGAACCCGGGAACTCCGGACAGTAGTCGAGCGCCCTAATCACTGAGCCTCCGCGGCGGGTTGACCTAAGCTATTAAACTTATTTTTTGGAATATGGTGGAGTGCTTGTCTTGAAGCACTCTGGCACGGGTCGGCACGGTATTACACTGCCTCCGGGATCGGCCCGGGGCATATTAGCGCGGCGCGTCTTTCCTTTCACTCTTTGCTCTCATATCCTTTACCCCTCCTACTTTCAGCGCGCGGCAGGGAGCGTGGCTCGGCTTGAGCCAGTAGGCAGGCCCATGCTCTTTCCTTTTCCCTCTTCCTCTCAGAAACATCAGTCAGTCCGTCAGTGTATTGTATTCGTTATGTATTGTAGTCGTTAAGTCGCCTTGTGTTAAGTCGCTATGTCGCTAAGTTAAACTTCCATTAATCATAAGTATAAAATAAGTACAAAAGAAGCAAGCTGCCTTCCGGCGCACTCCCCTTTGTAAAAGTGAGTGCTGTAGAGGATAGCTTACTTCATTTTTGCTCCCATGAAAGCATATTTGTGTTCACAGTGGAAAAACCGATCCACATGCACGAGGACGAAATCATCGATTCCGACCGCGGACAGAGCACCACGTGACCTAATGTCCCTTACTCCGCCTCGCCCGCGGGTGGCAGCGGTTCGTATGCACATGGCGGACGGCGAGAGCGGACAGGCACGGGAAAACTAGTTGTCGTAAGCCCTTTCCTCCGTCGCCACCGCCCTCCTCGCAAGTCCCTCCCTAGAGAGAGGCAAGGTCCGCACCCCAAAACTGCATCAGCTCAAAGAAAATTGGCAGGCGGCGGAACAGTGCCAACCACACCGATTTAATCGCACAAAAGCTCCTCGCTGTAGCGAAAGAGAAAATAAGCGAAAATGCCAATAATTGAGGTTATTCAGGGCGCTGGCTCGGAAATGAGCGCGCTGTCTCAAGAGTTGTACTGCTGAAATCGAGCAGCAGACTGTTAGTAGTGTGTAACCTGTGCGTCAGTTTTGTAGCGAGAGCTACACTGGGCTTCCAGTGGAGCATTTTGATGGCAGGGAGAGGCCAGTTGTGCGTATGCGCCGTTACCATGGCAACCGGAGAGAAGCAGCAGGTGCGGCGTGTGCTTCGCCGTCGCCGCGGCCGCGCGTTCGCTCCACCGTCGGAGCCGCGCGTGGCGTCACGCGGATGAGCAGTTGTGCGCATACGCCGATACCATGGTAACCAGAGAGACCCCACAGGTGCGTCGCGCGCTTCATCGCCGCCTCGCCGCTCTATCACCCGAACCACGCGACGCATGCGCAGCATGGCGTACAATACGCGGAGATGTAATGAGCGGCTGTATCACAACGTTTGATATGGATGCAGAGAAGCAGAGTCTAGCCACAGCTAAAGGGCCGTATAGACAAGAGAAGATTAACTCTTCTGATCTTGAGGTTGTCGCCTGGCAGTTGGCTACTCAACAAAGAAAATGAGCGTAAGATAGCGAAGGGAGCAGCGGAGACGCCCGAACAGAGAGAGGAACGGCTTCCCAAACGGAGATGCCAGACTGCCGAGCGTAATAGACGGCGCATAGCCGATATGTCTCTCATTACTATACATACAGTGACCATTACAAGCTTAGCCAGGGAAACCTACCTCTCGCTTCGTATATCTTGGCATAGCCGAGTTAAGCCACTGCCAATTTTTTTTTTTGGTTTGGGTGGATGAGCGGCAGCCAGTGACGTCGGGTCACGTGGTGCTGTGTCGGCGCCCGAACGAAATGGATTTCGTCCGTCGGGTGGATGGGCCTTAAGTAACAAGGTGGCTTAGTTGCACCCGTTATATACAGTTATTTGTGCGAAAAGCTGGTACATTCGTCGAACGTTAGCCAAATACACTGCTGTGATATCGGCCGGAATTAAAGATACTTGTATATAAGGCGCATCATCTTGGACGTTTGCACTGGAAAAGAACTACTACAAACAACCGTGCACACGACTAGTGAATGAGAAAATACGTAGCCTTCGGCGGCGACACTGGATATTTGTTTAGGCATATTTATTGGCTCACATGCGGACGTCATCAAAACACCACAAGGCGAGTAACACAGGACATGGAATAACAGACACAAGAGTGGCGAGAGTCACGGGGTGCGGCGCGTAGTCGGAATGGGGAGGCCCGCCGCGTACGTGCGCATGTCCCGCCGGGTTAGCGCTGCCTGTCCCTGGGCAGAGGCAGCGCGGGCCCAAAGGGAGGCCGGTCGGGCTTGGAGGACAGCGACGACTGCACGGGCCGCAGGCAGTTGCCGTAGAACAGCGTAGGGTTCTTCTCGTCGCGGAACATGGGCGCGCAGGCCAGGCCCTCGCAGCAGGCGTTCCGAGGACTGCACTGCGGGGACACGACAACCGGAAGCTCAAGCTGACAGCCTTGCACCCAATGCGACATCTGGATCTCGCGCAAATGTTCACAAAGAAACCGGTCCCGCAATGGTCTTTAGAAGAGGAGGTGCACAGCCAAAAGGGCTGCCCATTGAACGACGTTGTCAACAAACGCGGAAGATTTGTACGCATTGTACAGATTTTGTTCCCGTTAAAAGCGATCTTGGGACACACAGAAATATTCTTTACACAAGGGTAATTTTGATGTGCAACGTTTCTGCAGGAGCTTCTTCATGAAAAGCAAGGCGGGAGAATATAATGGATCGGTTCGGGTACTCACAGGCCAGGTCAGGAAGAGGAGCGCTTTTGTTACCCGGCTGGAACTCAGGGATTATGATAGGCAAAACGAGGCTTACTCGTTTTTTTTATTTCTTTCTCAAAATACGTTTTTGTGCGGATGACCCTTCCTACGCCTCTCGATTTTTTGGCTGATTCTCTCAAGCGTACGTGCCACTATAGACTCTCGCAGAACATCCACAAGTCGATCGAACGCCTAACATTGGACTGAGTAAGGCGCAGTGGCCGCTATATGTCGTGAAGTACGATGCTCCTGAAGGAGACCGTCGGGCTCCTGAAGGTGACGCTACATTTCTACTGGGCTACGTTTCCCCTTTGGCTCAGTAGCCGCCACTGTAGTTCGTAAGGCAAGCGTGTTATCTTGACTAAATGTCCGTGTGTACCTAAGTTAACCGGCTCAGAGTCATACGCACAAATTTTCAAGAGGCGAAGCTTAATTTTCAACGGCGAGTTGTTTAGGGACACAATTTTTAGCACATTGTAAGATTGCACCATAACATTCAATACATCCGCAGATCCTTCCTCGGAACGCCTGTAGCTGTCTGCTATTTATTGTCAAAGACGCACCCAAGTGATGGCTCAGTGGTTAAGGCGCTCGTCTACTGAGTCAGAGTTTTCGGGTTCAAACCCGACCGCGGCGGCCGAGTTTCGATGCAGGCGAAACGCAAATGGTGCCGGTGTGCTGTGCGATGTAAGAGCCCATTAAGGATCCCCACGTGGTCGAAGTTATTCCGGAGACGTCCACTACAGCACATCTTTCGTGCTTTCTTTTTTCACTCCCCCTTTATCCCTTCCATTACGGCGCGGATCAGGTGTCATTTTGTTTCGTCAAGGACCAATTTTCATTTCATTTCATTAGGTTTTATACGGCAGCCTTAATCACTCGGAGTGAGCGCAGGGCCAACTTTAAAAGCATGATTTTGCAATGCATAGCAAGGTTAGGCCATTTCCACAATTATGTTTACAACAGTTGCTTACAATAATTGCCTTTTCGTCGTCAAGTAACACTTCTTGACTAAAAAGGATCGACATTACGTGCATTACAAGGGGTATCCCTTTACTCATTATCTCAAGGGCATGCGCGTAACCATGTGGTGTCCTTTATTCTTCCCATCTCTTCTTTCCTTAAGCCTCCTTCCCCCAAAGCAGGGACATGTGTCTGGTTAACCTACTCACCCTTCCTTCCCTTGTTTTCTTTCCCTCTCACGCTGTGGCTGGCAGGTGGATGCGGGAATTTTCATCCACGCGTACAACGGTGTCCTTACATAGCTACAACAGGACACGACATGTACAGTCTTCGTTCTCTTATGCCAATTCCCATCTAATGTGGCGCCGTCATTTTGAGCTAGCCAGGAAACACGTCGTTTTATTCGTTTAGCTTACCCGCGGTCTTACGCTCCAATTCTCTCCAATTCTCTCGACTATCGACTGAAAGTCAGAGTCTGAATTTTCACTTTTGAAAAAGACGGGTGGATGCTTAGACGCAATGCAAGGAGCAGAAATGAGCGGGTCGTGACGATATACAGTTACGATATGCACACGAAAGAAAACACGACGCGTTGAGACCGAGCAAAGCTTAGGGGAACGTGTCTCCTTAATGGCGCTGTTGGTGTAAGTGGGAAATTAGACGCGTAGTCGTTTCAGTTACCTTCCATCTAAGAATTATTACGCAAAAAATTCACCACTTAAGGCCGGCTCCCAAGGAGCGATTTTCGTGTGAAAAAGTCGAACGGCCGCCTGGAGTCCGTCCGGCAGTAGGCCGTTGTTCGCTGTCGGTCAGGTCGGCGTAGATTCATTCGCCGGACGGTCAGTCGCTAGCCGGAAGCCGCCAGTGAGAGCTGTCAGCGTCTGACGTCCGCCCGCCGCATTAGACTCTGCTAGCGAGCTAGTATAATTGGGAGAATGCACTTAGGACGAACAAGGCGACACAAGCTTTGCGCATATCGCGTACAGTGATATACTGACCGCAAGAAGCTGTCTACTGTTGCAGGCACTCTGTCCTGCTGCAGAAACCTCATTCCGGAAAGAGTTAAAGTCCAGTTGTACCAAGCGTTATTTGCACCCCACATAAATTATTTCAGTCTTATCTGGAGGTCAACAACAAAAAGAAATATGAATAAAATTAATGTGCTCCAGAAGAAAGTCTTGCGCTATGTGGCAAATGTTGGAATGCACACATCTACAAACAACTTATTTCCGAAGTATGGGACCATTCGTTTCCTGCACAGCTATGAGTATCAACTCTTAAACCGGCTTTATTTCTCACTCGTTGAATCTGCAAATTTTCTTATAACTGTTGCAACATTACAACAGCGAACAACAGATGTATTCACTAGGAACCCCCCACACTGGCTAGTTCCCTATCTCCGCAACCAAAACTAGTTTCAGCCATTAAAGTATAATGTTCCATCACTTCTAAACAAATATCCAAATGAGTTTTTTCCTCTAAGAAAGAATTTAAAAATTATTTCTGTAACCTCCACTGAACTCTTACGTGTCACCCTGATTTGCTGTATCTTGCCTTGGTTTTAAACTGACTAATTTTCATTTGACCGTGTGCTTCCATATCATTTAATGATTTTTCTTTTTTTCTATGGCCTCACTGTTTGTTTCGTGTACATATACGCTTCTGAGACCTGCTTCATTGCCCATATATTTTCAATGTGATCTTTAGTGAGGGCGGTTTCTTTCTTTTGTTGACAATCTGCGTCGACTGCTGTCTTGTAAGGTGGCCCCTGGGCCGTCGTCAAGTTGATTAGTGCAAATTTTAGTTAAGGGGACCATTCAGAGTTTGTGTTTGTACCGCTCTGGAAAATGAACTAATTGAATTGAATTGAATTAACGCCTCATTTTGGACGAGCTGGTGCATACTTGAATTGGTGAAAAAAAATATCGCCAAACCCTGCAAACCAAAAGAACGAAGACGAGACACAGGCGCTAACTCAGTCGTGAGTTGGCGCCCGTGTCTCGGCTTCGTTCTTGTGGTTTGCGCGGTTTGGTACAATTTTGTTCACCACTTCGCATATATTGATCGCAGCCGTCTAAATGCGACCAATATTTTTCTGGAATACAAAAACGCTGCTGCACCTCGCACAGCAACACCAGCAATATGCCGCGGCTAGACTATACACTCTAAACAGAAAAGAGTAAAAAGAGAATAAACTCTCCTCTAGCGCGCACCACCCTCTTAAAAAAAGGTGTAAGAGGACAGCTTAATCCACTTTTTACTCCGATATAGGCGTATTCGTGTTTTGAGTGTAGCTAGGCCGGGCCACGATTACCACTGCGCAGTGTGGGAAAACCCCGCGATTTCTCAGCGTCCTTCAGTGTATGTGCTGATGAAAAAGGACATAAATTGCCAAATTAACATTGAACCTAAACAGTAGTCCATCATATTTGCCGCCTTTTAATAAATGATGGCTTAACTACTAATGTAAAGCTGTTTTAAGACGTAAGCCATACTTTCCCCATTGAGCGAAAACCGGTCCATGTGTGCGTGTGTTTCTGTGTGTGGTGTGTCAACACTCTATGGTACCCATAAATGATGGCGTCCTCATGCAACCTGTCAGGTGGCGCTTAAATTACTGATTGATGGCGCTAGTTTGCTCGGAAAGAGCAACCTGGATCGCACAAATTCCCCCGGTGACAGCGCCTGCCATCCCAACCCAGCGCGGTGGCGTACCGCTTAACCGCTGCACCACTGCGTCAGGAGTGGTGCAGCGATGTATGAATGTTGAATACAGAAAGCCCAATACTGCATACAACAGCATTATCCCAGTAGATATCGCGCCACACCCTTAACGCGGAGCGCGGGCCGCGGTGCGGCGGCAACAGCCTTCCGGTAGTTAGCTCACAGATCGCTAGGGACGCGGTGGCTACGCACAACCATGCAGAGGCAGAATTGCCAGCTGCGTGGCATCGGGTTACGTCACACGACAGTGCACGGCAACTGTTCTGAAATTGAGCGGACGGGATTAAGCCTTCTCACACGTAAGTACTCTTTGTTTTGTTTTGTTTTTTCCCGCATTTTAGTGAGAATAGAATCTCGCCGTTTCTAGCAACTCTCAAAACACGGTGATGGCACGCCGGCGCATACCCAGCAATTCTGGGCGAAAGCATTTTTGAACGGGAAACCATTTATGAACGCAATTATTTCACATAATAAAAGATTTCACTGTACCAGTCTAGATACCTGCAGGTCACCCGACGACAGTCTTTATTTTTTTTTCTATTAACGTTTTTGCTATCGTCAAAAGCGTTCCCCATTGGTTTTCTGTGGGAATCTTAACTGTTCCCTGCGGCTAATGGAAACACTTGAAAACAAAGATTTAGTTACATATCAGAAGAATAGATCATTACCTTCAATATTACCGTATAAGTATCGTACAATTTCCCAATTTTCAAAAATTTTCTCCCAAACTGGTGGACATGTTCCGCCGTGCTGGTGCTGGCTGCACGAAGTTTGTCGTGCAAGTTCGCTTCATGTGGGTCGGCGTTGAGAGAAATATTACTAGTAAAAAAAAATTCGTATGATTTTCTCCGTTACAACGGCTGCTGGATTCTTTACTCATTAGGACACACAGTTTTGCAGCGTTAATGTTCGTGCGTTGCATTAGAAGCGAGAGCAAGCGGGAGCATAGGTAAGCAGCGAATTTACAGCCGTTGTCGGAAACGCCGACCCCAACAGGCTTGCTTCAGGACCATGAAGGGCAGCTTAGTTTTTTAGTGCGTTGGCTCTTATATCAGGCATTTCCTGCATTTAGTCATTGTTTGTTTGTTTGTTTGCCTCAAGTCTGCTTTGCGGCAAGCTGCTCACCTGCCCACCGGGTGATGAGCAACCTGCCCATTTGGATGTGGGCAGCCTACCAAAGTGTGTGTGTTTGTATGTAAAAATATACACCTTGCAAACCTGCCCACCATCGCGAAAGGGGGCTCGGGATAAGCATTCTGGATCTCCAACTCATCACTTAAAAGCGGCATCACTAAGATAAAATAGACTTAGCAGGGCTATCGAACTTAACAAATAAGCGCAAGGTAGCAGACAAGTAAGTTTAGTACGGAGACAACCGCACATATTCTAAAGAATGGAGATAGACAAAAACCAGATGTATGCGTTAAGAGAGAAGGAGGGCAATGTCATTATCAATATGGATAAGATAGTTAAAATAGCCGAAGAGTTCTACACAAACCTGTACAGTACCCAATGTAATCACAACGTTAATGAGAGACACAGTAGCACACAGCAATGCATCATCCCGCCAGTAACGAAAGAGGAAGTAAAAAAAGCCTTAAAAGCAGTGGAACGAGAAAAAGCAGCTGGTGACGATTAGGTAACAGCAGATTTCTTGCAAGACGGAGGGGAGATTGGTACTACAAAAACTAGGCACCCTGTATACGAAATGCCTTATGACCTCGTCCGTAACAGAAGCAGGTAATCGCTAATAGAGTCAGGAAAACCTAAGACTTTAATCAACCAAATGATCAGGCAAGCTTTCGCAAATGATATTCCACAATAGATCATAATCACACTATCCATCAAGTGATAGAGAAATGCGCAGAATATAACCAACGCCTACATACAGCCTTCATTGTTTACGAGAGAGCATTCGACTCTGTGGAAACCTCAGCAGTCATACAGGCATTGCGTAATCAGTATATATATATATATATATATATATATATATATATATATATATATATATATATATATATATATATATATATATCAACTGCACAGCTACCATATGCCTCCTTAGTCAGCAGTAAAATTCCAATAAGGAAGGGCGTCAGGCAAAGAGACATGATCTCGCCAATGCTATTCACCGCGTGCTTACAGGAGGTATTCCGAGGCCTGATTTGCGAACAGTTGGGGATAAGGGTTAATAGAGAATATCTAAATAATCTGCGATTCGCTGGTGACATTGCCTTGCTTAGTCACTCAGGAGGTGAACTGAAAATCATGATCAATGAGTTAGACAGGAAAGAGGAGAACACTGGGTCTAAAAAATAACATGCCGGAAACCAAAGCAATGTTCAACAGTCTAGCAAGGGAACAGGAGTTCACAATTGGTAGCGAGGCGTTGGAAGTGGTAAACAATATATTCCTTAGGGCAGGCAGCGACCTCTGATCCGGATCATGAGAGGGGAATAACTAAAAGAATAAGAATGGGGTGGAGCGCTTATGGCAGCTTCTCTCAGATCATGAATGACCGTTTTCGAGTGCTCCTCAAGAGAAAAGTATACAACAGCTGTATCTAACCGGTACTTACCTACGGGGCGGAAACGTGGAGGCTAACGAAAACAACGCAGCGAGCGGAAAGAAAAATGATATGTGTAAACTTAAGAGACCGGAAGCGGGTAGAGTGGGCGAGGAAACAAACGCGGGTTAATGACATCATAGTCGAAATCAAGAGGAAGAAGTGGGCTTGGGCAGGGCATGTAATGTGAAGGCAAGACAACCGCTTGTCCTTAAATGTAACGGAGTGAATTCCAAGAGAAGGCAAGCGTAGCAGGGGCGGCCGAAAGTTAGGTGGCCGGATGAGATAAAGAAGTTTGCGGGCATACGGTGGGCGCAGCTGGCAAAGGGCAGGGTTAATTGGAGAGACTTTGGAGAGGTCTTTGACCTGCAGTGTGTGCAGTCAGGCTGACGACGACGACGATGTGAAGCTGTCCTCTAGCGTACTTTCTTTTATAGAAGAGACTGCGCTTGAAGACAACTTGCTATTTGTTTACTCATTTCTGTTCAAAGTGCAGAGGACTGCCAGGGATCTATGGACATAAAGAAGAGAATGACCATTTCAGCATATAGGATGGGGAATAACGCATTAACGCTTTCCGAGCAATTGTCTCCCTTGAACACTGAATCTTAAAGCTGAAACTGAAGTGAAAAGTGAAGCGCTAGCGCATCTAATTTGCCTTTGGCCAAATTAAGGCAATCAAGCATCATTTTTTTTATTGCTAGCGTTACTAACTTCTCTAAGGTGAGACGAACTCTCCTTCGCACCTGTTCAAAGTTTACACGCATTCCCACTATACGAGCTTCCTGGACTGTATATTTTGGACAAAGGCTGTACATACGCACCTTGAAGCGCTTTACATTTATCATCAGTCTGTGTAGAACGGAAATGACAAGGGTGGCGAAGGAAAGCGTAAAATTCACAAGAAGTAGGTGCCGCCTTTTCCGAAAGCAACCAGGTGCCGGGGGTTTGCTTCTTAGACGTACAGTGCAACCCTTACTTAAGGAACCCCTAAAGACAAAAAGGCCCCGAGAGGTTAGGGCTGGGGCTGCTCTTACCTTACAGACGCTTACAGTTCAAGTGGGGCTCCATGTGCTCCGTTACCCAAGAAAGAAATTGCGTTGTCTGGTTACTTTCGTGTCATAAATGCAATAAATGTTTTTTAACTTTGCCATAATGACAGATTTTCCTGTTGCTTTGTTCTATTTTTTTGTAGCATTGTACTTGTTTCTATAGTACTTTTCTATCGTCTGTAGTCAGGTAGCACTTCTTTGTAGTAAGTACACGAAATGCTGTTGTTTTTAGAAACATTTCTGTTGTTACTTAAAGGTCCTTGCAAACACTTCACAAAATATCTCTTGTGACGACAGAAACTTTTCTATTCTGTTTTTTGAATGGGTACGCATTGTGTTATTTATTTATTTTTTTATTTATTAGTTACCTGCATCGCCCCGCAGGGCATTACAGCAGGGGGTACAGACTTCATTTATAGGTATAAAGCAATTATTGCAGTGCATGGAAAAATGCTTCGTTAGATGTAATACATACAATGCTCTATGGCAAACTGTTCCAGTCCCGAACAGTTCTAACAAAAAAAGAATAACGCAAGACGTCACCCTTGCAAGAAAATTCTCTGACCTTCAAGCAGTGGTCCAGTCGCTTTGATATATAATAAGGTGCCTGGATATATTGTTCGCGGTTTATGCCAGTTTTTGAATAATAAATCTCATGGAAAAATTTCAATCTGATGTACCTTCTACGGTCCTTCAACTCTTGCCAGTTAAGTTTTCATTTGCTTTCCGTCATACTAACTTGCCAATTATATTTACCAAGAACAAATCTAACTGCCCTATTCTGAATTTTCTCTAATTTTTCTACACACTCAGACGTGTGTGGGTCCCAGCAAACACATCCATATTCAAGTATGGAGCGTACATAACTGAAATACAGCTGTGTTTTTAAGTTACTTAATAAATGGCTAAAATTCCGCCGTACAAATCCCAAACGTGACGCTGCTTTATTCGCAATATAATTAATGTGCTTATTCCATCGTAAGTCCGATGTAAAAAAGACGCCTAGATATTTAAATGACTTGCTTATGTTGAGAGTAAAATCATTAATTCTATACCTATACGGATGATTAGCACGTTTTCTTGTGAAGGTGACGTGAACAGTTTTGTTTATATTTAAGGACATGTCCCAACGTACACACCAGTCTGCCCCAGTATCTAAATCAGTTTGCAGGATTTGTGAATCAGAAGTGGAATTTACTACTCTATAAACAACACAATCCTCGGCAAACATTCTGAATGAAGACTGTATGCCAACTGAAATATCCTTAATATACAGCAAAAACAAAAGTGGTCCCAATACTGAGCCTTGGGGAACTCCCGACGTAACTGGTGCATACTGTGAAGAAATAACGTTCAGAACAACAGCCTGCCTTCGTAACGACAGATATTCTGCAATCCACGCAATTACTTTACAATCCAGGTTATACGCTTTCAATTTGGAGAGAAGACTGTGCGAGACAACATCAAATGCTTTGCGGAAATCCAAGAAAACGCAGTCCACAATTTGTTGCTTATCGATTGCCGATGCCAAATTATGAACGAACTCTACCAGCTGCGTACTGCAGGAAAATCCACGCCTGAAACCATGTTGACTAGTGCATAGGAGATTGTGTTTGGTGAGATGGGCCATAACGCAACTATATATTACATGCTCCATAATTTTACCGGTTATGCTGGTTAAGGAAACGGGTCTGTAATTCTGAACGGAGTTTCGCATACCACTCTTATGTATGGGCACGACACGCGCTACCTTCCAATCAGCAGGCAAGTCGGTTTCATTAAGAGACTTCTGGAACAGCCGGGTGAAATACAGACATAATGTATCCGCACAATTCCTTAAAATTGCGGCAGGAATGTCATCAGGGCCACAAGCCTTAGCCTGATTCAAATCCTTCAATAATTTACGCACACCGTCAACACAAAAAGTAACTTCCGGCATGCAATCTATTTCAAGAGGTAATGCAAAACAGACAGAACGCGAACTAGGTGGCAAAAACACAGATGAAAAATAACGGCTAAACATTTCAACTTTAGCCTCATCATCATGGATGATTATCTCATCATTTTTCAGAGCAGGTACTGAGCTGTCATCCTTACCATTACGCTTCACATATCTCCAAAATTCTTTGGTATCTCTGACAAGTGTTTCTCCTAAATTCGAAAAATACATGTCTTTAGCGATGTGAGACTTCTATCTGAATTTATTTTTTATTGTTTTCAGCAAGGCTAAACACTCTGGCGATTTAGACAACTTGTATCTTCGATACATTGTATATAGTTCTTTGCTTCCTGACGTTTCTGCTTACCGCCATTTCTGTATCGGCGCAGGATCCACAACTTGATGGAATTTCGTGTCACCGAGCTTCCGTAAGAACCACTGTACTATCGTTTCAGTTTCATGCTTCTGCTAAGCTCGTATAACAAACAGGGTGATATCCGAATAACATCCACTGCGGCGACGCTGAGTCTGCAGCTCTATACATCTGCAGACAAAAGTTCCACCATTGACGCTGCACAGTAGTGCTCGGAATATGCCATTCCAAAGCATGTGTATGTTTGCGCCAAAAAAATGAGTCGAAGCAATGGAGAAACAAAAAGTGGATGACGTAATGGCCCAGAGCAAAACACACGGTCCGGCGCCTCACCTGTTGCCGTTCTGTGCGGCACGCCTGACTGTGCGCTCTCAGCATTGCGGAGCCGAGAACAATGGCGAAGACCCAGAGGGAGGCGGAGGGTTTCATCTGCGAAAGGCAAAGAAGAAAAAAAAGTAAAAAGTAAAAAGGACAGTCAGTGACACAAACAGCTTCGAGTAAAAAAAAGAAGGAATAACAAATTCGTCCGAAGCACTCCATGATTCCCATACAGGGACACAGGTCACGTCAAGGGACACACAGTGGATTGAGAACAACGCTTAAGATTTCGAGGACGCCAATGCAGAAAAGCAAACACAAAGCGGCTAGAAGATTCGCACAGAGGGAAATGCCGCTCGGCGAAACCGTGGCAGATGTCCACAACTCGCGGACGCTTTAGAAACCGGCATCTGATCCAGTTGCTCCAATACCAATTTCAATTTTATTTCGCATTTTTTATAAGGTTACAAAAAATGCGAGGGCAAGCAACAAGAAGCTGCTGATTAGCAGCTTGACCAAGGTTAGTGCTGTTTTCTTTTTAACTAAGGGCTGTATATTTCAGCGTACTAAACAATTTGAGGCGTGTTTAACTACCTCGAGTAAAAAGAAAACGACTAGGTCTTGTTGCCTACTTCCCTACAAGGTGTCGGTAAATTCTAAAAAAAAAATATCCTCGTGCCATTGTTATACCCCCTGTAATGCAAATTTTAGCAACAGAAGGCTGAGCAACCCTACCTTAATGTGCTCTCCGGGAAGTGTTAGTCAAGGCCTTTGCTGCTAGTTCGGTTTTGAACCATTCCATGTCAACTAACCCTGACTTTGCGCTCAACCGTCAATTTTCAAAAAAAAAAAGTCATGGCTTATTGCGTTCCAATGACAAATATGACCCCAACTTGTTTTTTGGCGAAAAAAGTTTTACCTGCTGTGGCCACCATCTTAAGCTTTCAAGTGATAGCAAAACCTAGTGTTACAAAAAAATTCAAAATAAACTTTTTACTCATAAGTACGAAACTTTTTTTCATATAAATAAAAGATATTGTCCTTTGATAGGCAATGAAGTTAAATGAATTTCTTTTATTTTTAAATAAAAACACAGAAGGCGCAAAATATGAAATTTTAGAAACCTTTATCAAATTGTATATTTTCATAGTAGTCATTCCAACTATTTTTCTGAGTAGTCTAGCAGGAAAAAAAGCCAATAAAAATGTTTCGGAGGTCAAGAACCAAAAGCGTCACAACAAAAAGATCCTAATTTGAGAAAACTTGCCTTTTGAGGCGCATTCAGCTGTCAATTGCGTTGTGAGGTATTCCTTGTAAAAACATGAATGATAGTAATTTGCGCAGTATCATTCAATGACATTTATTTCTGGAAGTTTAATCAGAAATATTTGTTTCAAGCGAGAAAATAATTTGGGACGTTGAGTCCCTGCGTTTTAGAGTCGATCTCGCTTCTTCGCCTCGACGCTCGGAGTCCGCACATTTAGATCCTGTCTCGCACTTTTTGCGCCCTCAGCCGCACGACGAGCTGCACTTCGAGTTCTCGCTCGCGATATCATACCTGCCGCGAAGCGTTCGCTAGTTCCGGTATCTCATGGCGGTTGAGTGCAGTGAAGTGGTTCATTATTTCTAACGCCTGACGTCAACGCATCTACATACAAGCTGTACAGTGGGATTAGTAAGAAGAGCAGGGTTGCGCCCGACGCCGAACACTATGCGAACGCGACAGTCATACTCTTGTCGCGTTCTCTGATAGCATGCAGTTCCCGCCCGACGTCGGTTGACCGCAGACTCTTAGCGGTTAAAGGAAGGACCGCAAGTGTACCCCTTCAGTGCGGTTAAGATGCTAATAGTGCGTAGAAATTCAACATCCCCACACTATTCTCTGTCATGGCACATATTCCGCATGAAGCAGGGCGGTAATGCTCTACATGGCGCCCTTAAAGCCGGTGTTCACTTCAAGTCGTATAAAACGTTTGTGGTTTATGAAGATTTAACGTCCCAAAACGACTCAGGCTATGAGGAACGCCGTAGTGAAGGACTGCGGAAATTTCGACCACTTGGGGTTCTTTAGCTTGCACTGAAATCGCACAGAATACGGGCCTCGGGCATTTCACCTCCACCTAAATTCGACCGGCGCGGCCGGGATCGATCCCGCGTCTTTCGGGTCAGCAGTTGAGCGCCATAAGCACTGAGCCACCGTGGCGGCTCGGTTGTTAACGCTCAAAAAACTTTCAAAAACAACCTAAACAGCAATGTTCATCAATGAACACCCGTTTTTTCCACCGCGCCAGTCTCTTCAGCATTCATTCTTGATGATTGTTTGGACGATTGTGCCTTGTTTTACGTGTCACTCATTGTAACATACCGCCACGCTGTAATGCCCTCTGGGAGCAATGTATGACCATGAATAAATAAATGAATAAATAAAGGGAAGCGGCAGACTCCAAGGAACGATGACACATGCCGAGCATGCAATCCATTCCTCAACCATCACTACAAGCGTGCTTTGCCCAACTATCTCAAGTAATGCGGAGAAGCACTTCTTACGCTCTACGAATGGTAGTCATGCTTCGAGATGAGAACGACGGTTGCTTTGTCCTCAATCGCATGGATATTCCTGCCTGCCATGGCTAACGGAACAAAAAAAAAGAGTTCAAAGAAAAACTATGCTGACCGGGAAATTTGAAGGTCAATAGGGAAGGCTTTTTCTGGGCAGCGGACGTAGTTAGAATCGTGAAGATGTTTAGCACAGCCCGTGAGCAGGGGGAGGGTGGCATTGTAGGAGTGGGAGCGAAATAGATAAAAATGCAAAAATACTTGTTGCACAAGCCCGCGCAGTAAGCAGGAAAGAGGTAAAAATTAGTGTTTACAGCGCGGTGATACTAAGCATAGAGAATAAATAAATGAACGATACGAGACAGCGCAAACTTCACAAGGACACAGAAAGGAACGGCGAGACACTGGGACTTTCTGCCTCCTTCGTGATGTTTGTGCTATGTTGCTTCTTGGTGAACAGCCAACTAGCCCAAGAAGTGTTATTCAAACGAACGATGGGTTTGTTCAAAAGTAAGTTAACCTAGTATGCAGCTCCAAAGGCAAAGAACGGTTTGCACAAGGTAACGACTCTTATTTAATTTTGACTCATACGAAAAAGAGAAGGGTTAATGTCAACCGTCTTGCCAGGTGGTCGATAGCTTCGCCAGTCACGTTTGGGTAAACTACTGAAAGAACGGCTGTCTTGCCTCAACTCGATCCTGGTATTATTTATTATTTATTTATTTAATTGATTTATAGATAATGCGATCTAGTACAGATCATAGCAGGGTGGGGGAGAAAAAACAAAATACAACCATATCAACACACTCAAATTCATAACATTTGCAGGCACTTTTCAAACATCAGCAAAGAATTATGATTAACAGTTTCGCTATTCAGTTTGTTTATTTCAGTAATTGTCCTCGGAAAAAAAAGAATATTTAAAGCAGTTATTTCGCTCGTTCAAATGGGTTATTGTTAGTGCATGCCTTTGTCTCGTGTTATAACCTGAGGAGTAAGCAAAATAATTAGAAGTATTATCTTTATAATGATTTTTATAAACTGGCTGTCTAGCACTAAGTCGCATTAAAGTTCAATCTCCCCCTCCTCAATGCCACACAATGTGCGCTGAGTACTTCGTCGCCGCTGTCGTACTAGCGAATTCAGGGCGTTTTTTCGCCTCTCTAGTGCTGCCACACGCTGCTTACTGACCGCGCTATCTGCCTCAAAGCGCCGACTGGCCCTGACGTATTGCTGTTTGCGTCGACAAACCGCTTGTGTCGGGAGTCGAAAGACTCAACACCTGTTCGATAAACCGTGCATGGTTGCCCATATATCCCGAGGGACAAATGGACCGCAGATGAGCGAAAATTTTGTGACAGCTGGGCTGAAGCCTGCTTTACTGTGTCAGAGAGCAATTTGTCTTTTATGAGAAAGAAAATAATCGTAGCAGCTAGGGTGATCAAAAAGACCCACTAGAAAAGCAACATGAGACACGTTCACGGAAAGCAACCGTCAACGACAGCGTTCTCTGCTTTAGACAAACCTGGCTTCTGAAGGTATGGCCTTTGAGTACGCATCAAAGCGAAACCGCCAATCGCGCCATCTACGAACGTTGTTTTGGATAGAATGGTTTATTTTAGTTTAGTCCTAAAAAAAGCGCATCTATTATCAGTGTGCGTATTCATAAACAAAGAAGAAGCACATAGAAATAGTGAAAAAAATCGCACCCCAAATTTTCACCTAATAGTTTTGTGCACCAAAACGTGCGTGGATGTGCACTAACTGCGCGATTCGGGCGAATGGGTGCAGAATGATCGTTTAGCATCACGTGAAGACACGACAACACGAACACATACCACAAGCGCCGACTCGCAAACGGATTTTTTTGATTCGGAGAACGTTACTGATGTGCTTTCGTTTCCTGAACAACAACAGCAACAAATTACAAAACAAAACGCAACTCATCATCCTCAGTGATGACAAAAGCCACAAACAGCCCCGCTGAGGTGCGAGCATGAAGCGACGAAGCAAGACATCTTTGACGGATAAATAGTTGACTTTTTTATCATTCAGGATTATAGAGATGGATCAGTTACTCAAAGGTCTGTGTCATGGTGAATATGGAAGGCTTCCGAAATTTCATATCTCAGTTGGTCTTTATGCTTGCCGAAGATGACGGTGTTTGAAAACTCAGGAGTGCATGAAATATTGCTCCAATGAAAGGCACGATTGCAATCAACCAATCAATCATTTTTTCGTGTATCTGACGCAGTTTTGTCGTTATTTTGACCGACTGAGTTAGGACTTCAGATTAGGCAGTGAGAATACGCTTGCACTCATCGCAGGTTTAAATAAGAGCCGGCAAAAAGCCCACTCAGTAGAATATGACCTACGCGGTCTACGTGAGATTGCCCGTCCACAGAAAATGCAGTGTTTGGTGGTGAAACACACAGGAAAAGTCATTCAAAGACTAATGTTGCAATCGTCAAAAAAAAAAAAAAACGCGGATGCAGCGCGGAATCATATGCAAAAGTACCACATGTATCTCAACCCGCACGGCCATCTTCCTTTAAGATCCGCAAATGAGAATCCGTGTTTTTCACAAGGCCGCTGTGCGCATGCGCGCCACATCTCCTCCAGCTAGACTGGTTGAAAAGAAAACCGCCAGCTCCCACTGTGCATGCGCAGTTCACGTTAGTTACAGACGCATGCGACAGATGGCGACAGCTGTCAAGCACACGCCATGTCGCAGATGCAGCTTGCTGCTCGTGGAAGCAGGTCGCGCCTGCGTCTCCCACGCGCGTTTGTTTTCAACCAGTAGGAGACGAATCTTCGCCATTTACCAGAGGGCGCCACATATTGTAAAGAAAGTCAAATTTGCCGATTAGAGCTGTAGGCACAGGGCGTGCAGCAGTCGATTGTTTTCCGATTTTCTCTGGGCATAGCCGGTTTCCTGTTCCGCCTGAGGCGGACTGATCCTCTTTATTAGTTCCCTTGCCCCCTCTCACTGCATATATCCACACTTGTATATTCCTTTTTATTTCTTTTTCGACGCTATCGACACATTCGTCGCAAAACAGTGGGGATGAAAAGGGGCCGACAAAACGGAAATGGGGAAATTGATTATGGAGGACGTCGGCGGTTGTTCACCTCGTAACAGACGCGTCCGCATAGTGTGCATTGCCCGGGTGACGGCGACTGCTTTTTTACGCGTCGCTGGTCGCCCGACCGAGCGACGCCCCGGGAAGCGCCCGAGCAACGGCGCCTGGAGAGGAGGCGCGTATGAGGGCGCTTCACTGCGTAGCATCGTCGGCGATGGTAAAATTTTTTGCCCACTGCTGCGCCCTCGTAGGGTTGTTTGCTCACAGAACGCTTACGCCGACCGATATTGCGCGATAGTTTCACAGCTCACTGATCGGACCCAAACCACGGCTTTCCTACTCTTCTTTGTGCAAAACATCTGCAGAGTGCAATATCAGGAAGTAATCTTCGGTCACGTAAGGATGCGGGCTAGCGTCACAGGCTCCACCTATCTGTTCCGGCCCTTCCAGCCCACCGTTACAAAACTTTCTTTAGGAAGACTATAAACTGTCTATATAACTGTGTTTATAAAGTCCATGCACTTTAAATAGGCAAATCCTGTAGGCAATACAAATCCTATAGACAGTATATAGACAATTTATAGACTTATGGCCATACACATTTGGTAGACTTTTGTCTATAGACAGTACATAGACGATGAATAGACAAAAGGAAATATCTACGAAGGAAATGGGGTCTAAAAGAAGTCTATAGACAGTCTGTGCACCATTTTATAACGGCAAGCTTCCCCTCGCCCATGCGCCAACCTGAAGAATTGCTTCTTACAATGCCCGCTGGTACTATCTGCACCGTTCTTCTCTAAGCTTCTCCCCACCTACTGGAGTGCGAGGCCAGAATCGGCTTGGCTTTAGTCGGCTACAGCTCGAGAACGAAGCAGCAATTGTCTATAATACAAAATGCGTCAGCGGCTTCGACCTATAATCATGACGTCCCGATTAACAGCCTTGCGCCTTCCGGTCACTCGCGATGGCGTGCTAGCTGGTGCAAAGCGGTTGTGTCTGACTGTCGAGGAGCAGCTGACCTCTGGGCTCCAAGCGATAGACATCGCGGACACTGAACCAGTCTTCTACAATAAAATGATCTATTTGTACTGGTGACCGCGGCTATTTTCATTGCTTTAAGTTCCAAAACAAATATGTACGAGAGCTCCTTGACTTGGGGTAGACTACAGTCAATTTACATGCCATGCAACCGCAGCAAACTGAACCTTCGGCTTATTATTCTAAAGAAGAAAAAAGTGCCCATCCCTGGTGACTGATACGTCCGGGCTAATGCGAGTTAGCTTGTCTGCTACAAACATTGACTTTTGCACCCTAAACAGGACTAGCAATACGAACAGGCTGTTAGCGCTAAAACGCCCCTTATCTAGCTTTAACTGAAATATTTGTAATCAGAGTCTGATGTTGGAAGTAAGCGGCCTTTCCATTTTTCCCATTCGCGTGAGCTCTGGCTACATTTGCGTCCTAATGGTACTTTTAAGAGAGAGCACTTGAAGAAATAGTGAAAGCGGTGTTCCCAAAACCCACCTTGAACATCTTCCGAAGACAAGTGCACGTTAAGAGTTCGAACCAGCGCACCAAAGTGGCCCCCTCAGTTTTCATGCCAGTTACAAGCTAGCCCAGTAGTACAGTAAATACGAACGGTGCTATTTTCGTCTGTATTGAGAAGAGTGGTTATAATAAGCCTTGCCGGCGGATAAACAATTACCGCTGTGGTTGGGTTTTTTTCACAACGAAGAAGCAGTTAAGCATAATTACTTAAAGTCTGTATATTAACAGAAAACTGGTAATTCATTCCTAGAAAATAAAAATCACCAAAAAACTGAAAACTTAAATAAACAGCGAAATAAGTCCGTCGAAATTGAAAAAATAAATTCCAACACCAGTTATTAGTCCACAGAGAACTCCATAGGCATAAGCTCGACGTATTCTGCTCTACAGTCTCGCCGCTATAGGAAATACAAGCGTCTATATAAGTAAAATTATATTTTTAATTATTATTACTCCTATTGCTATGCTCATTTTCATGGGAAACTTTTTATAAACTGCCAGTGCCTGATATCGTGTATACCATATTGTACAACTGCTGGCATCAACGATTGCCATTAAAAGCATTGCAAAGACAGTTTGGGCATCAGATCGATATTGATTTTTATCAAACAAATATCAAGCTAGTCTTTTTTGCCTTTGGCTTTGGTAACCTTCGAGCTCCTGTGCCCATTTCCAAGTCGTGACGAGCAAGCGCTGCGACGTTAAGTTAGCTTTCCTGCACACACTACCAATCGTGATGCCATTTCCCTGGTGGACCTTGCGCCACAATGAACAACATAAGTACGACATATGAGCGTATCCTGTCAAAAACCACAAAGTAAAAATGAAAACAACAGCAAAATCGACACCAAGGCGGTAAATGAGCGACATTTTCACTCCTCTATTGCATTTTTTCTTGCCCCCAAAGATTAAGAGTATCAGTGCGCGTTTACAATGCCTCTGGAAAAAAAAAAAGGTTTTCGCACATCTCTGGAGATATTTCGTAGTGTGACACGTGGGATCCCGCAAGGACAACGCGAGATATGCACCCCAAGAGGGCAAGTCACCACAACTAGGGCGCATCGCGTATCACAAGGATGCCTCTGCCAGCCGTAGCACGGCGCCCTACCCTCAACAATACGCTGACCCACCCAGAAGTGCACATTCCGGCACTCACCTGTGTGTGGAGACGGCGGCCTTCGAAGGCAAACTCTTCTTTTCCAAACGAACAAAAAAGAGCGCCCTTCCTTTTTTTTTTCCCCACAGTGCTCGAGATAAAGAGGAGAGAGGCCGGTGGTACGGCAGCAGAAGGCTGACCTGGCCGGACTTTCTCAGGACAGACGAAGAACAAGAGGACGGCGCCACGAGCCGAATAACGAACACAGCCCTTCGAAGATTGGCTTTGGAGAAAGCTCAATAGGACGACGACGTTTGCGAATTTGGACGCACGAGGAACGGGCCAGCGAGCAGGCTGCAGCGGACGAGACAGGAGAAAAGACAGCAGTGGCCGCTCGCGAGGTGAACAAAGGCTAAAGTCTGGGGGCCGCGCAAACAACTGGATTCCTCGGCCTCCCGCTGACGTGGTTTGGCCGGGCGTGCTCAGCGGGCGCTCACTCCAAGTCCACGACCCGCCGCCGCCGAGGCCCGCGCGCACTTCGCGGCTGCAGCCGGCGGGCAGAACGCCCCGCTGCTTCCTCGCGGCGGTCGGCGGAGGAGGAGGCAGAAGCCGAACTTGAAACCTTATATCATCACGGGCGAGGAGGACGGACAAGCCTTGGCAAGGGCGAAATGCAAAAGGGAGGGAGCAAGACGGAACCGACGGCGGCGCTAGAACGAGAGCGACCGGACGACGGTCGCGCCGAATGACCTCACGCGCAGCCCCGTCACTTCCGCTCATTCGCATTGCAGGAGAAGCGGTGCGCTGGGCGAATTCCTGAAACGGCCATAATCGGAGCATTCCTGAGCGCCAGTGCGGGGCACATGGGCGATTGATGCGATAAGAGGGGCTGGCGTGCGGGGGGTCCGGAGATGCACTCGTTATGTTATACCCGCCGAAGAGGCACCTTTGAATGCGTCGGATCACTGATAAAAATGTGCGAATTAAGATGAGCAGAGTGCGCGAAACATGGAGATGTGACGCAACCGATGACGTCGAAGAACGTGTACGAATCGATGTGCAAGCCGGCGCTGTGCCACGGAGAAAGGAAGTCGCAGCGAAGGAGAGAGAACGCCGTGCGTGTGATACGCGGAGAACCAGCTTGTCTAACTCGAGGAAATGGCTGAGCAATACATTGTTTGAGGCGAGCGCCGAGATTTGAAGAGTATAAATAAACGTGCGCGCATAATAAAAATGCTCTCTTAACGGCGTGAAACACGTTTTTGAGCTCAGTTGAGGGCTATTGGCTGCTATTGTTTGGGGGCCTGAGGCTTTGTCAAGCTGTCATCACGACGACTTTCTTCTGCTCTGCTCCCTCATCCTATATATACATTGAGAGTAAATAAACATTATTATTATTATTATTATTATTATTATTATTATTATTAAACATAACTGAACTGAGACGCAGAGCAGAACGCAGGAAAAGTTACCCCGTTTTGCTTCATTAACATTGGCCAGCCAGGAACCGTGAAACAAGTAAGCTGCATGGGAAAACCGGTGGTTTGTTGGTAGCGGAAGTAAAAAAAAATGCTAAATGCAGGAAACTCGTACTTATGTCGTATTCGGCGTGAGTTCAGGTTGTTGCGAGCTACATGTAGGATTAGCCCTGCGTATTCTGCCGGTAATTTCACCGCGCACCGAAGCGGCACTTAAGTGTTAAATAAGGTCCTCAGATCAGGCACATACGTGAAACGTGACTGATGTACGCAGGCACACATAACAGTCAATAGTCAACTCCTGCTGTCACCATCTGGTATCCTGATCATAGCCCTGGAGGAAATTTAAAAGAAGGCGTGAACCCTCCTTTCTACATGACTTATTACCGCGCGGGTAGACAATGTCCCGAAAGGAACTTGAGGAAAGCAAACAACACACGCCTTTCCGCGTTGTACACTGGACAGCACATAAGAAAATGCTCTACATCACCGCACACACCACATGTGGAACACAGCGGAGACGGTGTCAGGCCCGTCTTATACATACACGCAGGGGTGCGAGCAGAGCTTGTGCGAAGTAGCGTCGCTTGGGATCTTTTTATCCCATAGTCCCACATGGCTTGTCGGGTGAACTCCACAGGGGCCGAGCCTCATTTCTCTGAAGGGTGCCTCTTCTTGATGGACTACCTGACAGCTCTTTATGGGCGAGGCTGTCCGCATTCTCCAATTGACGTACTTTAGAGCGGGCTCACAAAAAGAAAGAAAAAGAAATTTCCTGCCCCGCCACTTGGCTCCGACAGAGAGCGCAAAATTACCGAGGGTGGTGCATATGCATTGCGGGCCCCGTCCTTTGCATAATCTGTATTGGAGCAAGAAAAAGTTCACGTCATTTCGAGACACTGCAGCCAGGATTCGTCATTGGAACAAGAAAGTAGATCGACTGTTTCTGACAGAGCTTGGCGGCGTTCATTTCAAAGCGCCCTCATGCTGCGTTTCCGCTTGATAGTATTTGTAATTCAGATACACGGGAAGAGGAAAAATGTGTCGCATTCATGTTAACCGCACCGATTTATGACCTGAGCTGTTTCACCTGTATTTCTGCCGCTATTGCAACTCGCGTGATTCACAGAACAGCACATGTCTGCAGCTCCCGAGATTTCTACTTCGTTCACACTGCTCTGAAGTATCTTTTGTCATCACGTGACAGATTTTAGCGTCATGCACGCTCCACGCTGATTCGCGCGACGAACGATGGTGATTCCCTCATACAGCAAACGATCTAGACCTTGGCCGGGTACAACGTGGCCGACTTTTTAGCTTCTCGGAACCGTAAGGCACGAAACGTGGAAGGGTTTGGAGTGGTGCTTCCTGCAGTTAGCATGTTCTTCCAGCGCGAAAGACAAAAGTTAAGGTCATACTCGTTGCTACCGACGAGTAATATTATGGTAGTGCCATTAGCAAAACAGGAGGGACAGACAGGGCTGGAACCGCGCGAGCACCAGATGCGCGTTCGACGCGGAGACAGGTTACGAATGATTCAGAAAGTTCGCCTTCGTTTGCTCATGTGGTGGAAGCCTGGAAACACAATAGTAGGTGCGATTAGCAATCTGGAAGGCTTACACCACTTGGCGACCGCGCTGATCGATGTGCCTCGCAAGTCGCGACTACTTAAGTGCCAGCAGCTCTCTGCACCCCCCCCCCCCCCTCTCTCTCTCCTGTGCTTTGCCATAGATGTTCAGTTTAAAGACAACGCGTAACTGGTTCCCACATTCACTTGTAGTCGCCAGATTAGGCTGAAAAGCAGCAGTGAATCTCAATTCTCGATTATCCTCCAGGAAGTACATGATCAAAACGAAAATGAAAATTGGTTTTTGAGCAAAGGAAATAGCGCAGTAGTTGTGTCACATATCACGGTCCCGTTGTGGAGGGCTCTGGAATAATTTCGACCACCTGGGGATCTTTAACGTGCACTGACATCGCACAGCACACGGGCGCCTTATCGTTTTTCCTCCATAAAAACGCAGCCGCCACGGTCGGGTTCGAACCAGGGAACACCGGATCAGCAGCCGAGCGCCCTACCCACTTAGCCACCACGGCGGGTCACGTACAATAAAAAAAAAATCTAGAGAACCGCGTCAAAAATATCACTAAATATTTTGTAGTTTTTTTCGTAATGGCAGAATTTTCTGTTGTTTTGGGACATTTTCTGCAGCGTTTTTCTGTTGTCTGTGGTCCTCTAGTAGTTCTGTAGCACTTTTATGTAGTGAATGCACAAAATTTTGCTCTTAATTACTACTAAAATTTCTTTTGTTACTACAAGTTCTCGTCAAAAACCCCACAGGAAGTCTGTGGTGTGCGCATGAACACACGTTCATGCGCACACACGAACACAAACGTGCACACACCCACACATGGACACACGCGCACACACGAACACACACACACACATGCACACACACACGGACACACGCGCACGCTAACACACGCACACATACACACACACGTTCACGCGCACACACGAACACAGACGCGCACCCCCCCACACACACACACATTGATACATGTAGCTGAAAGACGCCAACAGTTACAGAAACCATGGAGCATAGGGAATGTATTTTTTTTTGTGGTGTGGATCAGAGGGAGATCATGCGTCTAAACACTTCAGCGCTTAGAGATAATTCCTTAGAAGGCACAACAAAAAACACCTACAAGCTGCAGGTGGGGCGCGAACTCTATGACTTCTGAAATTCAGTCCCGTGTTCTACCAATTGAGCTGCGGTGACGGCTGTCCACTCTTGCGTACTTGAAACAAACAAACAAACAAACAAACAAACAAACAAACAAAACCGACAGATAGACAGACACAGGCGGACGGACAGACAACAGCTCAAACAAGCAACAAACACATAACATACGAGAAACACAACGAACAAATTTTGCCACCAGATACGATAAGACTGTCCATTAATATTTTTTCATTACATAATATGGTTTCTTCACATCACCAAGTTCCCTTGTCATCATTTTTCTGTGTTTTCTATAGTGTTATATCCAACTGATCTTTCAATTTTGTTGTCATTATATTACGCTGCTATGCGTGTATTGTGTTACATTAGCAAATTTTGGAATACTGCGAAATGCTACAGCATTCATGTATGTCTATGGGGACGGCAGGCCTTTGCCAGATGTTGCAAGGCGCCTTTAGCCTGTCCTCCTTCGATTTTGCAGCCTGTGTAAGTACTGACAAAAATTAAATAAAGGATGAAATAAAAAGGAAAAGGAAAAAATAAAGGAAAAATAAAGAAGGGAAGGAAGAAAGAAAGAAAGAGGGAAAGAAAGAAAGAGAGAAAGAAGCGAAGAAAGAAAGGAAGAAAGGAAGAAAGAAGCGAAGAAAGAAAGGATGAAAGAAAGAAAGGAAGAAAGAAAGAAAGAAAGAAAGAAAGAAAGAAAGAAAGAAAGAAAGAAAGAAAGAAAGAAAGAAAGAAAGAAAGAAAATCCTGCTGGGGTGTGCATGGCTAGCTGATACGGGAAGCTTTCGTGCGCCATAGCAAGTTTGAAGAAGAAAGCAGTTTAGAACAACAGGAGTGAGAAGGAAAAGGCAGAAACTTTGTTCTTGGTTAACGGTAAGCGAGGAACACCACAGCATCAGACCATGAAACCGTTGAAAAATGATGACACAAGCGGCGGCGTGTTTTTACATGCTGCGATGTGCTGGAAGGAACTGGGACTGTAGTGCGCCGGCGAACGCGAACAACCGAGAAATGCCAAGGCTACTCAGTGTCGAGGAGAAACAATATGGCGCGACATATTGCCGCATAGTGGAGGGGCCCGGCGCCAAATAAAGTATCGGTGGAAGACCATGCTACGAGCCTCTTCCTCTGCGTGCATCGGTCTGGTATGCGAGATATTACGCTCAACAAACAGAACAATTAAGGAAGGAAGGGACGAAGAATTTGCGGAAACAGATTAGATGAAGGCGTACTATTATTCTGGATACTATTATTTCGATGTTACTATACCGATGCTTCAGATGAAGCTGGCACACTCTTCATACCTTTAGGTGGACGTCACGGTGGTGGTCCAATTGCACAGGTTCGTCGCGTACGGTCAACATCGAACGTGGTGATATATTTATGATAGAAAACGTGTAAGGACTCGAGTACTGATACCTTAGGAGTGCAGAGACTCATTTCGACGGAGTTCTCAACCTAAGCCGCAGTGTACTACACCAGGTGTCTCAAGAAAGACGTTCAGAAATTTTCAAAAATAGGCTTTTTGGGGTAAAAATATGGCGTTTGGGGCACAATATTACCAGTGTTGGCGGACAACAGAACACCAGTTAATCTTCTTAAGTAGTAAGCTGGTTAACTAACTTTTAATAGCTAAGTTTATAAATTTTAGATTTAGGTGCCTATTGTAATTAGAGATTTCTAGTCGGTCGTTAGTAATAGCCATATCAGTTTTTTTAGAATATTGAAAACTCGATTATCCTTGGCGCTGTGCATGAATAAAGTTTGGCTCCACCATGCCAAAATACATGCATACAGGCAAAGCAAACCTTTCCAGTGCATGTAACTAGTTAAAAAAGCCAAGTTATGTCCAGCCACAGCGGCAAGGCTAATCGCGTTTTCAAAATTATGAAAACTGTAATGGCTATCTCCAACGACCTGCCACAAATGTCTGTTCGCAACTGGACGCCTATGTCTACTATTTAAAAAGTCAATTATTAAAAAGTAAACAGCTTGCTGTTTAAGAAGATTCACCGCCTTTCTGGTGTCTGCCAACACTGGTAATACTATCCCGCGAAAGCCATATTTTTACCCCAAAAACCTATTGTTGAAAACTTTTGACAGTATTCTTTTGAAACACCTGGTGTATGCGTCACCGCCCATTCTCAATCGGCCTCCAACGGTGAGCACAGTTCACAGCGTCTGAGTAACGGTGCAACAGTTGCAGGGAGTGTTGCACTTCGGATGTCAATTGGACACCAAGAAGGTTGCGGACAGCACTCCGCGGCAAGAAAAAAAGCTCCGCAGCCTTGTTTCCCAGAGCGGGTTAAAGTATAGAATTCCTGCCTTACACGGTCATGTAAGTGCGTGCGGAAAACAAAGAGAGCCCTTGCAACACGTGGAGGCCGAAATGCGAGAAGCTCAGACAGCGCAGAATGCGGAGGTGCTCACCAACCAATTCTATACATGCGTCAAGAGTCGACTGTGATGGCGTCAGATATCCCCATGTTGCTACCTTGGTGTACATGTGGGAATAAGTGGTTTTAACTGGACTTTGCGGCCATTTTTTCTTACTTCTCTTTCTTCCGTGGGCAGGTCGTGATGACGTCACAAGGTAACGTTACCTGCCTCGACAAATCAGTGAATTTTGTAACACGCCGCCATTTTTAAGGAATGCCGGATCTAATGTTATCGCACTAAAAAAATATTACCTGTGCTGCTGCCAGTCTTGAATACGTTACAGAAAATAAGTAACCGATTCCAATTACTCCATCTGAATTGTAACCGATTACAGTGGTGAATTACCGCCCCAGAAAAGTAACTTAATAAATACAGAACAGGAATCCGATTACTTCTGCGTTCCTTTTCTTCGAACGTTACCGTCATAACACAAACTCACTCAAACTACAAAACTTGCGCGATTTGTTTGATGTTTTTTTTTTACGCTTTGGTATATTTAAACGAGAGTTGTTGTTCAAAATAATTGTCATCGCTGATTTTGCAACGTTTCCTCGTGATGACATCAGTCGCTCCACTGAACACTTTCGATGCAAGCGCTGTAGGGCAAGACGTTATGCACTAACTGAAAGTTTCGCAAAGCTTTGATGCCAGTTTCTACGACCTCTATGAAGCGCCGCGTTTCGTTCCGAGCAGTTTATGCGTGTACTTTAATTCTACCTAGAATTCACAGCGATCACCTTCGGTGATCAGTTTTAGGTGCACAAGTCTGAATATCTATAGGTTCCTCAGTTGCTCCAGTGCTGTTCGAGGTGTACCTGCCAGCAATGGACCAAATTATTTAAAAAAAACATCTTATTGGCGTACATGTGAGGAAGGTGTATCGCTGTGTGGACGATTGCTTTGCGTTCTTACAAGAGATGCAACGTGACAGCATGGCGACTACCAGTATTGAAATCCTACGCATCTACAACACATCGCCAGGTGGACTTACCTGCCAGTTTCCTGTTGACAACGCGATACAGTTTTTAGATGTCCTCGTCAAGTTACAGATGTACTAGCCCATGCCCAAGAACAGTGCACTACCTTTCGATAGCCCTTATTGTAAGCTGATAAACGAGATAAATGAGAGAAAATGAGCTGGCAGCTCTCAGTAAATCTTGCCCGCACCTTTTGTGTCAAAGCTTTGATGACCATGTGGCTCGCCTGTTTAGTGCTGCCTATCCAAGTAAATTTCTTTCCAGCACTTGTCAAAGCCTGCTCTAAAAAACAACAGACGCAATGAACCAAAGCATGAACCGAACTGCCGGGTTATTCGCCAGTTCCACAGGTTGTCGCACAATGTTAAGGAGATGACAAATATTTATCACATATACGTGGTTTTCTCTGCCCCGTACAAGTTTGGCGAGGTCTGGGCAATGCTTGGTGATCGAAAGCACAAATCATGGTCTAAGAAGCACGTCACCAAGTGCACAAAACGCAAGAGCAAACTTAGGTATAAGATGCCTCTCGCATGGAATACTCTTTAAATTGGACAAACCAGACGAAGCTATTGAGATACGGCCTAAGAACACAACTTGAGCGTAAAAAAGAAATCTGGCAGTTTCTTGGCATGCCATTGTAAAGGCTGTGATTGTAAACGCTCTTAAACTAAGCCAAGTTTCTTCAATTCGCCAAAAACAAACTGCAGCGAGAGATTATTCAAGCTTTTTTTATTTCTAAAGAGAGAGAGAATTGTATCAGCACACCCTCGGTGTCACTCCTTCATTAAGCGCTGCGATTTCTGGATGAACACATGGTCTTTTTTTAAAAGGTGAATCCTGCTGTCTTTTCTGCGATCTTCATGTGGTGATTACCCTTTGTGTGGGGTCGTCTATTATGTTTTTTGACACTGCTTTGCTTTGAATGGTTTTCACTGTCTACACTGGTTCCTAGTTTTCGCATTTTCTCTTTTTCTCTTTTGAGGCAGCCTGGCTAAGAGGTTTAGCTCATTCTTTGATAAACACACGTTATTTCTTGTTAATACAAGGTTATAAGCAGTTTTTTCGATTTTTGTTTTTTTGCTGTTTAGAACTATGGCGTGTGCTGTTGATAACCATGCACGGAGAAATAAGGTTTATCGCTTGATCGTGTGACAGATGTTGTGCACGGGTGATGGTTGTACCTAAATATTACGTCCCTTTGAAGCTAAATAAATCAGTTGGTAGTGAGTTCCCGTCTTGTACGTATTCCTTCTCATCGTCCACGCTACTTGCCGCTGTTTCTGACAGTGCTAAGAAAAAGCAGTTTTTTTTATTACAATTAATTAGGTAGGCACGACCACTGCAAGAAGCATCCACAGAAGGAACAAAGACCGGAAGAAGCGCAACAGATCAGGAACCCATGCGCACTTTCGTGTGCTGCTGTACCGTTTGACGCAATCGCATCGTGACGCACTCTTAACCAAGCAGCCTTTTTTAGAAAGAAGAAAATGATTATAAGTAATCGGTTACAGAAAAAACAGTAACTGAATTTCTCCAAAATGTTACCGTTCGAGAAAAGCAATCAGTTGATTACAATATCACACAAAAATGTAAAGAATTAAAAGTAATCGATTACAAGTAATCAGTTCCGGACAACTCTGGCTGCAGCACCGTCACGACCTAGACATCACAAATACATTTAACATTTGCGCTCAATGTCTCGCATTGTTTAGCGACATTCAAGTACGCACTTATGTCAGTAAAGTATGAGGAATAATTGAAACCAGGTGCTCCTTGGTTGGGGTTTCCAAAATACCAAGCACTATAGCTGCTAGTGGCACTTCCGCAGGACTAGGCTGGTGTGATGTGTGTGTGTGGGGAGGGGCGCTCATTGCTCACTGCAAATGGCGAGGCGACCCTGCTGGACCACTCAATAAGAAGTTGAATTTGGGTAACACTTTGGAGGAACTATTATTCTTAAATTAATATTCCAGTTATTTCATTTTAGCAGTTTTACAAGATGATTAAGCGCTAGTTGACCTCCAATTGTCTTCAGTGCGCTATCGCAATTCTATCTGCTCATCGTGATGTGCCACGAATGAACTCACTCTTCTACGTGACGTCACAGTCACTTATATCTTCTTTTTTTTTTTGTTCGCAAGTGTACGCCTGGCAGGTTCCCGAGCGCGCCAGTACTTTTCAACCATGAATAGCAAACGCAGGGGAAAAGTTATTAGACACCTTTAGCATACCGTGCTACCGTCAGCGTTATCGGAGTACCGGAAGCTTGCCCACCTCTATTGCGCATGCACAGTTCGCCTCGAGAGCGCCAGGCGGCGCCAAGTAACCGGCAGCTGCACGCACGCTTGCCGCATCGGGACTAATCAGCGCGTGCTCACGGGCAGCGGGAGGGAACCCGGTACTGCGTTAACGGCAACACGGTGTGCTAAAGATGCCTACTGAAGTGAGGTGGTGACCGCTGTGCAACGTCTCACGGAGGAAAGAAGACCGAAGGGGGAGAAAGCGAGAGACCCCGTCGGATCGATGATAACATGTGACTCACTCCTTGTCCTTGCATCAGCTGGATTCTCCGGGTAATTTGAACGCGCCATGCCGCGTCTCGCAACACGAATGATGCGACAAATCCGCGGCAAAAAAAAAAAAAGAAAGCGATCTGTTTTGTGGGCGCCATCCACCACAGGACAGGAGGCACACTGCTCGCTTCAGCCCTTACTTTTTACTTGTTTAGAAACATTCGGTGGACTGGGACCATCGGCGTAGAGTACAAGGAAGCGGAAGCTTGAATGCGCATATCTATTAACTGTATAGAGCGATGGGAGATAACAATAAGACTGAAGATAAGATTAGCTGCCACGGCTGGAGCAGGGAAGGGCTGATTGGAGATCCTTATGAGAGGCCTTCGTCCCAAAGTGGATGCAACCTATCCGATCATGATCGTCATAATATATGAACTGCGAGTTCATAACGTGTGTAGTGCTCAAAATCTATGTGCAGGTGTATATAGCTTGTAATTACCACTTGCTTCTCGGTCTTTCCCTTGGGTGTGACTTTAGGCCCTTTCCAGTTTTTTTACGGCGCGAATGCGTTGAAGTAGCCGCGGTTGCATTCTGCGGAATCAGACGGCGGTCTGTCTCCATGAATGTTTTCCTGCAGTGCCCACTGCTACCTCGAGGCAATTAATTTCACAGTGAGAGCCGGAATTAATATCGCATGAGTAGCAGCTCTCCTCTTTGATTGCTTTGCCAATACCAGCATGTGGCCCGAGAGGCGATAACAATACCGGATGTTTCACCTAATATGTTCTGCAATTTTTAAAAAGAGGTCTTTTGAGTTACAAGAAAGATTTTTCGGCAAAGTACTCTCAGCTCTGAAAGGCATCAGAATACAACCAAGACGTGCTAACTAGTAGGCTGGTTAACTAATATAGAGAATCAATTTTTAGGGCTGTACATACGTCTCTCAAGCCTGCTTTGTGGCAGGCGGCCTACCCGCCCACCCGCTTACCGGGTTGTTGGCAACGTGCCGGGTGTGTTCAGCTGGGTGATGGGTACTGTCGCCAGTAAAAAAGATTAGCACACATTAGGAACACCGGGGCGCCGGAATGACAACGCGAGGCGCTGCGGGTGACGAAGAGGCTGATAACGAGAGTGCTGGGGCGTTCCCATTCTACAGTATTAGGGGGGTTCAGCGGACTGTCACGGCCAAGCAAAATTTTTCTGTCTCATCCTCTCTCTCTTTTTAACGCAGCCTTGCTCCCGCTGGAACTGGTGAAGAATAGGATTGTTGTTTTTTTTACTTGTTTTGCAGTTATTTTTGCGAGCAGCTTCAGCCGCGCTGCGCTTGGCAACTGCTTGAACAGCTCCGCATCCAGGAGCAGCTATGGCCTCCCAATGGAGCAGATTTGAATATAATTGAAAATATATATGGGTTAATGAAAAAGCGGCTAGCTGAAAGGCAGCTGCACGAGTCATCACCAGATATGCTTTGAGCGTCGGTTCAAGAGGAATGGAGCAGGCTCCAGGCTCCTCCTGACCTTGCAAGCAGCCTATTCAACTCCTTCCCTGCGCGCCTTCAAAGGGTTGTTAAGGTCGGTGGGGCTTATGCACGCCATTAGTGCAACGACGTGTTTGCTCTCGCAGCACGACAGAGAGCTGGCTAACCTCCTTACTTCTTTTCCCGAATTGATGGGATAGTGCTCCTGTTAATATTGTTACTACACTTTCCCAACAACGTGACTTGTGTGAATCAGTTGCATTGGGAAAGTAAACTCTATCTGTTTTTCGAGCTTGTGGAATTCTGGCTAAAAGTAGCGCTATCATCTATTGTTCCCGCGAGTTCCTTTTGACAAACCATCGCGGACATAAAAAAACAGAAATAAAAAGAAGCCATCTTTGCTCATGATAACCAAGCTGTAATAAATGCCGCATGCACAGTCATGTAGTGTCGACAATTCGACGCTCAGGCGGTGGCACGCTTGATAAAGCTTACTCCCCCCCCCCCCCCCCCCCCCTCCCTATGCTGCAAAAATAGAAACGGCCCGATAGGCAGGTCTGCAAACCGCAGCGCCGCGTGGTGAGGTATACAAATTCTGCTCGCCAGTGATTTGTGCTAATATTTTTTACCGGCGACTGTACACTTGGGTGAAGGCTTTTTTATGGTTTATGGGGGGTTTAACGTCCCAAAGCGACTCGGGCTATGAGAGACGCCGTAGTGAAGGGCTCCGGGAATTATGACCACCTGGGGTTCTTTAACGTGCACTGACATCGCACAGTACGCGGGCATCTAGAATTTCGCCTCCATCGAAATTCGACCACCGTCTTTCGGGCCAGCAGTCTTGGGTGAAGGCCTCTAGGGTAAAAACCTCTAGGCCTTTGGGGTAAAGGCCTGACGGTAAATGCGCTTCTGGTGAAGTTTTTTAGGTATACAAGCGATTTAGGTTAAGCCTCTTGGTAAACGGCATTTATCTCGTAAAGAAGTTCAGTGCTAACTAGTGCTACTGCACGACATTCCGCTTTTAGACATGCTAAACCGTCGGCCGTTTTTTAAATGAAGCTTCAGCTCTAAAGTGGGCAGCCATATTGTGAAAGGATCATGGTGGTCGTGTACGCGCAAGGGGTTTAATGGGTCACGTGCTGATGAAGCCAATTTGTGCAAAGGACGCGGTCTCCGGGTAGCAAGCCTTTAACCTCTGAGGCTGCAAATTGTGCGAATGCAGGACAACGAGAAATGTAACGGTTTAATAGGCCTAGAACATCTAGAAAAGTTGGCATTGCGTTGATATAATAGTAAGAATATAATAAGACGTATTACTCAAATTTGGCTTGTTATTAATTTTTCCAGCAAGGTCGCCTCGTCATTTGCAGTGAGCAATCAGCCCCCATCCCCACACACAAATCGCATCAGTGTAGTGCCGCGGAAGTGCCATTAGCAGCTATAGTGCAAAGTTTCCTGGAAACTCCAAACCAAACAGCACTTGGCTTCATATTATTCCTCATACTTTACTGAAATAAGTGCATACTGGAATGTCAGCTATGTCGCCAAAATGTCACGAAGTCTTCAATGCGAGAACATTGAACATAAATGTGAAATGTATTTGCGATGCCTACACCGAGACTAGTCTGCAGCCAGAGTTGTACGTAACTGATTGCTTGTAATCGAATAATTTTAATTAATTGCGTTTTCATGTGATATTGTAATCAACTGATATATTTTCTCGAACGGTAACGTTTGGGGAAATTCAGTTGGCAGCAGTGACAGTGCTGCACGCAGAAGCTGATTTCAAATTTACACCTTGTAGGAACGCCGGGGGAGTTTTTAACTCGACAGCAAAGCCTTGCTATGAAGCACGGGAATCATCATCGTGTCATCAGCTAGCCATTCCTGCATACTTGGTCTGGTCATCGCGTCAAGCGCTCTTAGCCGGACCTCGTGACAAGCTTGACCCCGTGACACCCGACCGAAATCTATAAAGCCTGGACATCGACAGCGATCTGCTCATTCGCAGCAGTGACAGCGCTGCACGCCGAAGCTAATATCAAATCTACTCCTTGCAGGAACGCCGGGGGAGTTTTGTAGCGAAAGCTACATTACGGTAGCATTTCGAGCCTTCAGCGTGGCGGCGCTGCCACCCCGTGGCTGCGCCCCCACGCTGTCTTGTGTTTGGCCACGTGGTGCAGAGCAGCTGCCGGCGCCGTGGCTCATCACGTGGTTCGTTACGTGTTGGTCACGTGGCCAAGTTTTACTCAGCCAGCTGTAGCTATCGCGTCAGTCAACGTTTTACCAGAGCTAAACTATCGCCATTTTTTTCATTCGACTGCAAAGCAACGCTATCAAGCACGGGAATCATCATCGTGTCATCAGCTAGCCGTCCCTGCATACTTGGTCTGATCATCGTGTCAAGCGCTCTTGGCCGGACCACGTGACAAGCTGGACCCCATGACACCCGACCGACATCTATAAAGCCCGGACATCGACAGCGATCTGCTCACTGGCAGCAGTGACACCGCTTCACGCAGACGCTAGTTGCACATCTACACCTTGCAGGTTAGTGCATAGATCAGTTTTGGGAATCTGGTTTTATTTCTCTCGCTGTAACTGCTGCCTTGAGTATTCTTTAGCCTGCCGTCATTGCATTTTTTTTTTACATTGCTAAAGAAGTTGCCAAGTTACTTCTGTATTTTAGAGAGGAAGTGAAGGCAGAATTGAAAAGCTTGAAGGACGCACTTGAGTGGAGTTTCAGATCCGAAATGAGGAATGTGAAAAGTTCTGTTGACGAAATGAAAGAAAGCATGGACTTCATGAGCAGGTCGCTTGACGAGACAAACCAGCGGCTTGAAGTAAGCTTGAGCGAAAAGAAAGAACTGAAAAAGGAGAACCAAATACAAGATGAAAAGTTGAGCTGGTTGGTGCATGATCTTCCAGCGTCCTGCTCCGCCTGTTCCTTCTTGTCTCGCGCCGTGCTGTTCCCGACACGAGAACCAAATGCTTCAGCAAAAGCTAATCAAGGCCGAGAAGGATCTGGCGGAAACTCAAGCAGCGCTCCTTAAGCCTGAACAGTGTTCGGGAAACAGAAACCTAGAAATAAAAGGAGTTATGAAGGAGCCAAATGAAGATCTTGCGGAGGCGCTTGAGAAAATTGATGAAGGAACTGGCGAACCCATCAAACGAAATGACATTTATGTGTGTCACTGTGTGCCGACCAAAATGCAATCAAGAAAAAACATTATCATTCAATTTCAACGCCGTGAAAAACATGACAAATTTCTTCAGTTCAGTAAAAAGAAACGATGATCAAATACTACCCTAGAACTGACTTCAGATGAGCAATTTTCATAAACGAACCCCTATGCCCAGCTACAAAAAAAAAACTGCTGGGCAATGCTTCTGCCCGCAAGTACGGGCACGGCTGGAAATTCGTCTTGATACGAAACGATTCGATCTTTGCGCGGCGCGCTGCGTCATCCCCAGTCATTTCGATTACTCGAGAAACTGATCTACACAAGATCAGCAGCGACGCGCAGGACACTGGCACCAGCAGTCGGCACGAACCGCGATGCTTTTGTGTAGGAAAGTCTTCTGATACTTATCGATTTTAATTTCAGAAATGGCCAGTGCTTTCACTTTTGCCGAAGACAAACAAAACAACACAGCCAAGTGTCTTAAACTGCTGCATTTCAATGCGATATCAATAGAGTCAAAAAAGAATGAGATATCTGCATTGCTTAAATCCTGCCATTGCAACTTTGATGTCTTTTTGTTTTTACGGAGACGTGGTACAACCAAAACTTTGAATTTTTTATGCTACTAGAATATCACCATTTCTGTTTAAATCGCGTAGACACGAGAGGAGGTGGCATGCTATTACTAAAGTCGTTATCGCATTGTGAAATTTTAAATGAATATAGCCTTATCACAGACGACTACGAAATGCTTAGCTGAAAAAGGATAAAAATTTGTTTGCTGTGGTGTAACGTTCTCCAGCCGGTAATGTTCGCTTATTCTTCGAGTTCTTTGAACGCTTCCTTTCTTGCAGAAATGACTCGGCATTTACATTAACAATTGGAGGGGATTCTAATATAGATCTATCCAAAACGTCTACCCAAGGCATAGAATTTCAATCACTACTCGAGTGCAATGGTTTCTATAATGTCATATCAGTACCAACACGAGTCACTTCATCATCGTCATCCTTACTTGACTTTTTCGTTACAAACTCATCTGATAAGAAAGTAAAGTCAGGAGCTCTAACCTGCGAGATTAGCGTCCACCTCCCCATATTTTTGTTCTCACGGCGCAAAGAGCCCACGTGTAAACAGGCACAGCTGAGCATGTATCGCTCCATATCACCTGAAGCATTAGCATATTTCAAGGAAATGATTAAACAGAATGATTGCACAGGCATTTGTGACATTTTAGATACGAACACAGCACATGAGACATCTTTAGCCAGATTCCAATCAATATATGCTTATTGTTTCCCTCTTAAACCTTATTGTCAGCCTAGAAATGCTCGGAACCTATGGATTACAGTGGAGTGAATGAGGAAAATAAACCAGAATAAATTTTATCGGCGTTTAATAGAAACACGCGATCCGGTAAAGCGGCTGGAATACAAAGCATTTCGCAATAAACTAAGCAGCGAAAAATACAAATAAAAAAGACTACTACCACCGTATTTTTGACGTACACTGTCTACGGAAGAGCGACAAACTATGGAAGAAATTAAATTATTAAACCCAACGAGCACCCCGCGCATTAAAAGCCTTATTATAAATGACAAGGAGACACATGGGACAGAACTTGCCAACTGTTTTAACAATTTTTTGCCGAAATAGATGGAAACAACGGGCATAGCAGATCAGCCACTCAAATACCAATAAATGTTAAAAGCATATTCCTTCAACAACCTGTGCAAGCGAAGTCAGTACCGTACCGTATTTCAAAGCCTTAACAACAGTCGTAGCACGGACGCAGATGGTTTAGAGATAAGGCCTATTAAATATGTTACTGATCATAGTTCAGCTTTGCTAGCACATATATTTAACTCAGCAGTCTCAGCAGGTGTGTTCTCAAAGAACATGCAATTAGCCCGTGTTATTGTAATTCATATGGTAGGTGACAGGAACAATATAAATAACTACCGTCCAATTTCCATTTAACCAATATTCTCTTAAGGGCTAGAAAAAAACAATTAATGTTCGAATGGATAATTTTTATCAAAAAACATAGTCTGTTGACTAAATATCAGTTTGGATTCAGGGAAAGGCGTTCCACAGAAAGTGCTTTGCTGAAACAAAAAGAGATTATCTTAGAAAGTAAGGAAAAAAAACTAATGACCTTTGGAATCTATATAGATTTCAGCAAAGCCTTTGATCGTGTTAGTCACAATATATTAATAGACAAGCTAGAAATGTATGGTTTCCGTGGTACGTGCACTCGACTAATCCGTTGATACTTATCCTCACGCTCACAGTTCATTGAAATTAATGACCTTTTCCATTTCCTTGTTCCATTTCGTGCTCAGTTACTGCGCACTGGTGTGCACAACATTTAAGTAAACTAATCTTACCACAAAAAAAAGCTCTTCGGGCAATAGGAAATGTTCCATCAACGCTCATACTAAAACTCTGTTCTACAAACACAAATTAATAAAGCCGATAACATATACCAGTACAAACCAATAAAAAGCTACACTAGAGCGACACTTGTAATGCGAAGGCAAGATAACCGCTGGTCCTTAAGGGTAACGGAGTGGATTCCAAGAGAAAGTAAGCGTAGCAGGGGGCGGCAGATGGTTAGGTGGGCGGATGAGATTAAGAAGTTTGCAGGCAAAGGGTGGATGCAGCTGGCAAAGGATAGGGTTAATTGGAGAGACATGGGAGAGGCCTTTGCCCTGCAGTGGGTGTAGTAAGGCTGATGATGATAATGATGATGATGATGAGCAATACAGGGCAAGTTAGTACACACCTTTCACTCCCTAATATACACAAACAAGCATAAGCACACCCTCATCGCCGTAAACTGCCTTGGAATGTTCCTGTCATGCGCAGAGGTTATGGCCGCCAACGCGTTGAATACACACTCCACCACACACTCAATGACTTCGCAAAGCATGATATAGACATTACGGCTCTTAACAAAGATGACACAATGCATTTGTTTGTTAACGACCATTAGTGTAACATGAGACTAATCTTTTATACTTTTTCACGGTGATTTATTTCTTCTTCTCCTTGTAAAATGAAGAAAAAATTGAGCGGTTACAGTGCTTTCATTGTTGCCACAGTGGTTGGAGCTTTGTAAAACTGCTATTGTGCAGCTTTTTCTCCTACCGCTTTTTTTCGCCGTGTATATTTTATTTTGGTGAAAATAAAATTGAATTGATTGATTGATTGATCTATAGATTGATTGATATAGCATTGACGTGTCTTGCGAGGTTCATCTTCGCCACTTGCAATCAAAGTAGCCAACTCAACGCCGAGACTCAGAGAAGGAAGGATCTTCCCACGAGTGCGGAGTGCCATTCGCGATGAAGGTGCGATTCTGACAGCATTCCAACCTTTTGACCAGCCGCAACGGTATCTGCTCCCCAGAACCTCGGGAAACTGCACTCTGCTATCGTAATCCGCTTTTTTTCACAAGATGTAGCGCCCTCTTGTGAGTGGCGAAGATTCGACAGCATTAGTCATGACAGTCTTCTTGCGAAAATTCAGAGATATGGTATCAGGGGCCAAGTGGTAGAGATAATTCGTTCTTATCTGTCGCACTGATATCAATATGTCGATATCAATGGATGCCCTCGCACATGACTCAAATCTAAACTGGCGTACCGCAAGGGAGTATCCTAGGTCCACTTCTGTTTAATTTATACATCAATGATATTACCACTATTAATAAGAATGCATACTTTATAATATACTCGGATGACACAAGCATATTCTTCAGTGGTTACAACCTCGATGATCTCATTATCCCTGCAAATACGACGCTTTCAGCGCTTGTCCACTGGGTAAACTCTTATACTCTACAGATAAAATGTTTCGAAAACGAAAGCAATGTTCTTTCGTCAGAAAGGAAAAATATTAAGTTTCTCCAGACAACTTTGCTATGCCTCGAGTAGTATAGAAATTGTTAACACTTTTAAAACATCAGGAATCTGGTTTACGGAAAAAACTGCTCTGGGACACACATATTGATCATATATGCCTTAAGGTTGCTCGTGTAGTTGGCGTACTATAGCGGTATCGCCATTTTTTCTCTACCTAAATTAAAGTGCTTCTGTTTAAAACTTTCTTGATGTCATATTTGCATTACTGCTACCTAGTTTGGGGAGCTGCTCCAAAGACCACTCTTCAAAATATTTACCTCCCTCAAAAGAAGACCTTAAGAATTACTTTTAACCAACCTTATGATTATCCTTCCGCAGCCCTTTTTCACAATAGTAACGTGCCGAGAATATGTAGTCTCTATGATATATGTCTGTCCTTGCGCTACAAACAGGAAACACGGGACAAAATTTCAACAATATCTCAAATCGCTAATTTGGAGCTCCTAGTACCTACATACCCGCTACGCCGTCTGCGGCACTACGCCCTTAACACGCCACGAACTAACTACGGGATACAGATGCTTGAATATTATCTACCCGCACTACTCAATCGTCTCTTTGATGCAGGCGTTGACATTAATATATGCAGCAATGCGGACCTCAGGGCGTTCTTCCACTAAATAATTCTTTTTCTTTATGGTTTGTGGTTATGTATACGGTCGAAATATGCAGGCTCGTTGAATGCTTAGCGTAACCCGTCTGTTGGAAATTCTTTTTTATGCGATGTCAGTGTGTTCACTGCTATGAAGTTAAGTGCTATAATATCTGTATACAAAATGTTTAAATTTTGCTTTCAGTGCATGCTTTGAATTTTGTATATTACTTGTTCTTTATGATATATTGCGCGATTAGTTTGTGTTTCCGCTCTTCATTCATACACTGCGAATTATGCCTTAGGTTTATGTATGCCTTTCTTGTTTGCATGTCACCAATGGCGCCACTGTTGCTGGATGTTGTGGGCCTCGGTAGCTTATCAAGCTACAGATTTTTTTCCCGGGGCCCACTGCTCTCTGTAGCAAGAAATAAATAAACTGAACTGAAATTGAACTTAGTGAAATTAGGAGGACAGGGGAGGCGTATACAGTACTGAAGGATGGGCAAAAACTGTGCTATCGCAGATTAGCGGATAGACGCCAACTAGGTGTGGGATTCCTCACTAATCAGGATATAGATGGCAACGTAGAGGAGCTCTATTGTATTGAAGAGAGCGCCAGCTATATAATTAGACTCAATGGGTTTGGTTTGTTTTATGGGAGTTTAACGTCCCAAAGCGACTCGGGCTATGAGAGACGCCGTGCACTGGCATCGCACAGCACACGGGCCTCTAGAATTTCGCCTCCATCGAAATTCGACCGCCGCGGCCGGGATCGAAACCGCGTCTTTCGGGCCAGCAGCCGAGCGCCATAACCATTCAGCCACCGCGGCGGCTAGACTCAATAGGAGGTACATGCCGAAGGTGCTGCAGGCCTACGCGCCAACGTCCAGCCTGATGACCAGATCATTGAAAGCTTCTATGAAGACGTGGAATCCGCAATGAACCAAATAAAAACACAGTACACTGTACTGGTGGGAGATTTCAATGCGAAGGTATCCAAGAAGCAGTCTGGCAGCCAGGCTGTAGGCGACTATGGAATAGGCTCAGCAATAACAGGGGATAGCTATTTGTAGAGTTCGCAGATTGAAATAATTTACGCATCATGAATGCCTTCTTCCGCAAACGAGAACAGGAAGTGCACCTGGAAGAGCCCTAATGTGGGCACTAAAAATGAAATTGAATTCATACTATGCACTCACCCTAGTATCGTGCAGGTTGTGGACGTCCTCGGAAAGGGGCGCTGCAGCGACCACAGAATGTTAAGGTCTCAAATTAGCTTAGACTTGAAGAGGGAACGGAAGAAGCTAGTGAAGAGGATGTCCAGTTGATAATAGGGAGATTATGGAGGCGTTCTCTATGAAGAAAAAACTAGATTGTGCGGTAGCAGCCCGTCGATTTGCCTGCATGATAGTGAAGATCGGTTCCTCGATCCCGCTTAGCTACGCGTTTGTTTGCTTTGTTATCTTGTTTGATTGCGCTGTTTATATTCCTGGTTTCCTTTGAATAAGCCTTCAATTGTGAGTTAGCGCTGATCTTGTTGTTTTCTTCCCTTGTCCCCGTCTTTTGCGCTATTTTCCCTTAAGAAGAGAAGACACGTGGAAAGCGGAACACCACGCAGGCTACACAAGAAGTGCTCACTCACCATGTCTCACAACATGTCCGAATGGGACGTTGAGTGCTGGTTATCAGGGAATTCGGGTCACCTAGCTCCTATAGCTATGGCGCCGCTACGCGTTGGGGTCATGATGTTTAAATGCGAGAAGTCGCATTGTGTGGTATATATATCTACTCGTACATACAATGGAGTGAGATTTTTCGACATAATTTAGGTTAAAGACGATACCTCGCGCGCGTCAAAAGATTTGGTATGAAGGTATAGCGAAAACGCGTCACAGGAAGTGGTATCGCTCGACGCTGCTCGCTCGACGTAGACGGGCAGCGGAATCATCCGCCGAATCTATCAATGGCGCAGCAACGTCGCCTTCCTGCCGCCCACCAGTGTCATTTCCTGCCGCCTGTTCTCAGATTACCGCAGTGCCACTGGACAATTCTGCGACTTCTTTGCTCCGGTTTATGGTCAACCAGTTGTCCAACCAGACGTCCGTGATCCTACAGCGCTTGGGCTAGTAACTAGAAATGGCAACTTCCAGTCGTGCTGGTGTGCTGCAGTGGAACTGCAGAGGCATTTCCACGAAGGTGGGAGAGCTCAAGACCCGACTACAAATTCACAAGCTCCAGGTATGCGCCATGCTGCTACAGGAAACAAACGCCTTGCCATCGATTCCAGGCTTCAGTGCCTACATGTCTCCTTCAATGATAGACCGTCGTGTACAAACTGCTGCTCCCCCGGGAAAGGCGGCGGTGTATGTGGACTCACGTTTTCCGCATGTACGTCTTGCTCTCGAAAACTGGTGCACGTCGTATCAAGAGGTAGTGGCAGTGGCTGCGAAACTTAAAAAGGGAACCGTTGTGGTCGTTTCATTTTACGTTAGACCAGCCGGTGGTGCTTCCTCCCGTATTAATCTTGGCTGGTTACCAAGTGTCCGTCGGCAGTATCCCGGGTGTCCGATTTTAGTCGGAGGCGACTTTAACGCCCCTCACCAGGATTGGGGGCACCCCACTTCGAGCCATCGTGGCAGGCGTGTGCGGGACGCCTTCACGGATGCCCAGTCTGTGCTGCTCAACCGTCTTGGGACAGCAACACGGCCAGTGCGTCAAACTCGCAGTGCTTCCTATGTTCCAGACTTGACGTGGTGGTCGGGACCGGGTACTTCCTCCTGGCACATGGAGCCAGACTGCTGGGGAAGTGACCATCACCCTATCATCATCGGTCTTCACATCTCACATTTCCGATCTTTACGCAACAAATGTTCTGTGATCAACTGGGACAGTTTCCGCTCCTGCATGGACAATCTCTCCTCAGATTATTCGCCAATCCTTGTTGAGCGCGTACAAACAGCGCTCAACAGTGCTACAACTACCACCTGGACTGATGTTGGTCGACCGGCACCAGACCTCGGCCTTCTTAACTTGTGGGCGGCACGCCGTCAAGCCGAGCTGGCTGCTACGAGAGACCCTACTTCGTCGCAGGCACGTATGCGATTGAACTATCTTACAGCTAAAGCACGCAAATATGAACGCGACCTCTCTCGGCGGCAGTGGCATGCGTGGTGCGAGCAATTTTCTGCATAATCCTCGAATGCCTCTCTCTGGCGAACATTCCGTACAGTGGAACGCGGTCGCCGTACGACTGACGCAGCGGCAACCACATGCTTCGCGGCTAACTTGTCGCCAGATGATTTCGCCAAAGAAGCAGCGCGAAAGTTTTTCCCGAAATACGATGCTGTGCCTTCTTCATCCGCTAGTTTAAATATGGCAGGCATCTCAGCGCATGTGTTTCAAATGCCGCCTGATGTCGACGTAGATGGAATTGCGTGTCCATTCTCTATGCCCGAGTTGCTGGCTGCGATAGGTGATGCGAAACGGAAAACAGTGCCCGGCCCGGACAATATTCAGTACGAGGTGTACAAGAACCTGAGTAGCGCTGCACTCCCTCAACTACTTGACACCATAAACAAAGTATGGTTGGATGGCGTAGTACCCGAGAGCTGGAAATCCGCTGTCGTGATTCCTATCCCGAAACCAGGAAAGCCTCCGAAGGACCTCGCCAACTTGCGACCTATCTCCTTAACTCCTACGCTGTGCAAACTGACGGAGAATATGCTAGCCACACGACTGTCATGGTGGCTAGAGCAGCACGGTTTTTATCACCCAGCACAAATCGGCTTTCGTCCATAAATTGGTACAGAGGACGGGTTGGCTGTCTTAGCATCTGCAGTTTTGTCATCTACCCGCTGCCGCAATGTGCGTACTGTTTTAGCAATGGACGTTGAAAAGGCATATGACAACATCAGTCATGCAGCCATTCTGAACTCCATTGACATGCTTCATCTCCCTCTGAGAGTTCGTAGTTTTGTCCAATCATTTTTGGAAGGCAGAAAATTTGCAATACGCCTCAGCGGCGAAGCGGTTGGATCATTTGTTCCACTCTGCGGCGTGCCCCAGGGATCAGTGTTGTCGCCGACGTTATTTAATATTGCTTTCATCCCGCTGGCTTAACGCTTACATGACATCCGTGACATAAAATTTCTTCAGTACGCTGACGACATCACGGTGTGGAGTACTCACCAAGATCTCCGTACTCAGGAGGCTGCCCTTCAGTCTGCCTGGATGTTACCTGTAATTACGCATCATCCATCGGACTTCAGCTATCCGTGCATAAAACAACATACACGTCAGTCGCCAACCGCTGTGGACGCCGTAAACTTGCTGCAAGTCTAATCCGTCTTTGTCTATCAGGAACCCCACTACAGGAAAGTCCGAGTGTAAAAATCCTTGGTTTAATGGTTCACCAATCAGGATCAGCGACTGCATGGCTTTCTCAGGCAAAAAGGCAAGCTATTCAGACGTCGGGTTTGATTAGAATTGCCCCTAAAACTGGTGGCGCAGGCTCGTTCGTTGCACGACAATTGGTGAGGGCAGTTCTGCAGCCACGTATTGTTTATCAAGCCCAGTTTCAACATCTTACAAGAGTCCAATGGGATCGCCTTGAAGCCGTGAACCGAGAGGCTATGAGGGCCATTACGTGCCTTCCACGCATCACACCGGTCATAGCTTTACAAGAGAATGCGCAGCTCAATACCATTGATGAGCTGGTGCAGCAGCGCCGTGAAGCGCGCAGCCTTAAGGCCAGTCTATCGCACTTCACGCTTGCACTGAGGACTTATGCAACGTCACACTCCATTCTTCAGGCGCCAACGCCAGTTCTTCCCCCATGGAAGTTTGTACAGCTCAGCGACAGCAAGCCAACAGATAATCGCCGGCCAACATCTGCTCATTCGGCATCATTGCTTCACCAGAAATTTGAGGAACAAGATGCTTGCCTGCCTGAAGGATCCATTGTTGTCTACGTAGACGCAAGCATACAACACTGCAAAGCAACAACAGCTATCTACTGTCCGTGCAGACCTGCCCTGAATCAAACCTCTTGCTTTCAGGTTACGGAACCCCCTTCGTACTTTTGTGCTGAGCTCGTTGCAGTTCAAGAAGCATTCTGCTCTGTGGACGACTTAACTATGCTCCCTGCGGCCCGCGTTGTCATCCGCACTGACGCCCTTCAAGTTGTCCGGTCGCTACTACGTGTTAGCCGCTTTCAAACGATATGTCAGGACATCCACCGGCTCGCGGCACGCATCCCGCAGCCAGTACGCATTGAGTGGGTCCCACGAGATCTGCTGACCTATCAAAGGCAGGGAGATTTAGCGACCCGCCTTGCGAATCCAAACTCATCACCGCCTCGGCTCCTTCATTTGGACAATTTTACCCTCCTTTCATCAAGAAAGGAACTCCTCCGGCGCCGCACACGTGCTCTCATTCCTCCGTGTGCGGTAACCCTCCCCCGCGGTCTTACCCGTGCAGAGGAGGTTGCGCTTAGGAGGGTCCGGGTCGGGGTTGCCCTCACACCAGCCATCACTCGGAAGTGGCCTCAGTACCGAGAACTGCTTCCTTGGCCAGGTTGTCCGGTATGTAAACACGAGGACATTGAGGCCGACATTCATCACTTACTGTGGGACTGCCCAGCTCTCAGGCCTACAAGTATCCGGCACCTGATGGTAGCAGGTCTTTCACCAAGCAACCCTTCTTCACACATTGCCTGGACGCAGGAACCGTACCATCGTTCTCTACCGGACTTAATCAAATCAGCGAACCTTTTTCCATTCATTTAGATCATTCATCACATCTTCACCCATCACTGATGCCCTGGGGCAATAAATTTCGCTTTAAAAAAAAAAGTAGTATCGCCGAGCCTTTCCTAAAATGTGTTGAGGAAGCATTCAAACATTTAAACAATCAGCGTCGAAGGAAATGGTGAAAACTTGGAGCCCTTTTCCGCGACAAATAAACAATTTCTGAAGGATCTTCAGATCAAATGTTTTTTTTTTTTGTAGTGGCTTGAAAATTGAACCTTGGTGAAATTGGGCTTTCCGATCTTAAATGACGTGTTTGTAGAAAACAAACAAAAAATATGAAATATAAATATGAAATTCTTCCTGTGTTTTGTTTTTATAATTATAGATTGATGTTGTGCTACAAGAGTTTCGTAAAATTTGGTATTGATGATACAATTCATCTTCCAAAACTCCGAGAGAATACAAATATTCGTCAGACCCGACATTAAGAAATGTGGTTCGTACCCACCCCGAGAACCTCCTATGATGAACAATCTTTATCTTATACATTACCTTCGCTGTTAAACTTATTAGAGCGACAAAATTTTGATCCCTCCAGAAACCGAAACTCTCGCATTAACCGTTTTTGTCAACTTATTTATTTGCAAGACTAGACCATGCCTTTTTATTCTCTTAATTTATGCGCCACTGTTGCCTATGTGTGTTGATTATTTGTATTACCTTTTTTGTTTGATTGCTTGCCGTCTTGTTTCACTCTGTATTACCCGTTGCTTTGTGATGCTTTTTTTATTTCTTGTGTGTGACTGGCCGTCATCTTGCTGTTATGCCAACTTGCAAGGGGTCGGGACCTTGTCAAGCTGTCCGAGCTTTTAGTCCCGTACTCCTCCTTTTCTAAGGAAATAAAATGATTCATTGATTGATTGATTGATTGATTTATTGATTGAAAAAAGTCCAGAAGTGGTATTTTCATAGCATGACTACCCCATCTCATCACGCTGCAGGATTTTAAGCCAGTGCATCCACATTCTCGTATACGTGGCGCCACAGCCAACTGGTCTAACGCAGCGCCACGCACACAGAAATTTCGCTGCCGCTGTGGGGTTATTTAGAAAAACTACAGCTATTAGTTTTTTGTCGCGCGCCACCGGGTGAACTAGGCCGTCCTAGTAACGATAACTATCGGCGACTGCTCACAGCGAACGAAGTGCGTGATTATCACTTCCGGGGAAAAAAAAAATCATTGCGCTCTAGATTCAGTCGCAGAAAACTACTGTCATTAAAACTAAAATAATAAAAGGATTCGTGAATGCGAAATAACATGAAGAGCGTTAGGGAAGTTGTTTTCACATATGCTGTTGACAAATTCGGAAACCAACGTGTACTTCACGAAACGAAGACTCGTTCGGCACCCACCCGCATCTCTCTGTGACCACTGGTTCGCCCACCGCGGCCCTTAGAAGGTCACCCCCATTATGGTTTCGAGGACCAAAGGTTGTCGGCACGAATCCCTCACGCACACCAGGCTTCAACTCGACTAGCAACTTTGTGCGCGGAATCGTGCCGATTCGTTTTCCGCCACTCCGAACCCTCTCGCCAAATGGGTGGACAGGCGCACCTGAAGACTTGTGCCAACCCTAGTGGCACCAGTCTCGACACCCTCTCAGACGGTACATATATACCGGAACGCCAGCAAGGGGGGTTAACTGGCCGCCGTGCCGGCTCGACGACTGCGCGCGCGCGGTCACGTGATGGGGATGACATTTTGCGAGATGCTGCACCAATTGATCACATGACCAGCCGCTATCTTGAAATCTCGCACGGAGGAAAAACGTTGGAATGTTACTTACTAACGATAATACTGAGGAGTTACTAATGTGAGTTACTGAAAGGTAACGCTCTTAAAGATTGTATTGGTTGTTCCGTTAGAGTGCTTACTCACTTTTTTTGTCGCGTTGACTAGTGCCGCACCTTAGGTCAGACCTGTCAAGTGAGAGGCTTCCTGGGAAACGGACTGGCGTGCGCCGCTACATGCAAACAAAATCGCAGACGAATGTCCCTCTGTGTGCTAGAGGTCTTTTAAATGTCCTGCTTTTCATGCATTCATGTCGCCCGTTTTGTTGACGTCGTTGCTTAGCACGCAGTCTTCATGACATCGAAGTTAGTCCTGCCGTCTTGGGCAGTTGTAACATTTTTTTTATATATTGAGGAACTGTTTGCTCTCCTGTCGAGCGAGCTGGTCACGGGCAATTTGCAACGGCTGGACGTTATGTCGATTATGAGAACCATGAACTTCGAGTTTCTAAAATTTTTGTTTACTTGTTTGGAGACAATGCATACAGCTAGTGCGTTCAAGAAAGCATCAGAAGGAAGACAGCTTAATAAAAGACTGTAAGGAAATAGAGAAGGCAAATAGATATGAACAGCGTTAAAAATTAAGACTGGCAAAACGAGCCCTGCATTTGAGCGCCGTACGTGGCTCCCATTAATCTGACAAAACTTCCAAGGCTACTTGGCGGTGAACAGCGGTGTGCCCGCGAGGCGCCGCCAATGCTTTCGACTTTCATGCAGCATAAACGCCTGTACCGCGCTACATCTGATCGAAGTAGCGCCCCAGAAGATGAGCGCATTGGTTAAAAGGCTCGCGAGTTTACGTCATAAACTCAACTTGGCTTTTGTTTCGAAACCTATAGCAACCAATATGAGACTGTAAGCCTGTCATCGTTTGGCAACGCCACTCAGTATTCTTTAGTATTTTGCTGGTTCGAGTAAATAAACAACTTGAAGAAAACACCTTGAGCATGACTGAAACTTCTGTAGCCAGACTCTAAAGAGAATACGCCTATATGGGAGCAAGAAAGGGAGTAAACTGTTCTCTGGCGCGAAACCTTTTATAAAAAAGGGAGTGAGCTATAGGAGAGCTTACGCCCGTTTTGGTCCTTGCTGTTTAGGGCGTCCACACAGCGGCGGACGGCTCGTTCAGAGCGCATAAGTCAGCCTTGGTTATGGTTACATCGCGCACATAAATGCTGCGGTCATGCCAGTTTTGCTCATTTTATTCCTTAATCGTTGGACCAGTGACAGTCAGCACGCGCGGCGATTTCTAGCTTGATGGTTATTTTTATTTATTTGTACGCCTTCAGTGCGGTTTTTAGCACTCGCACCATAATCCTAATGATTGATGTTTTTTTTGCATTAATGGGGGGAAGCACCTCTAAAGGTTTGTGCCTTAAGCGCTGCTTCTGTTTTATAACAAATCAGTGGTTAGGGCGCTCGGCTACTGATCCGGGGTACCCGGGTTCGAACCCGACCGCGGCGGCTGCGTTTTTATGGAGGCGAAGCGCTAAGGCGCCCGTGTGCTGTGCGATGTCAGTACAAGTTAAAGATCCCCAGGTGGTCGAAATTATTCCGGAGCCCTCCACTACGGCACCTATTTCTTCCTTTCTTCTTTCACTCCCTCCTTTATCCCTTCCCTTACGGCGCGGTTCAGGCGTCCAACGATATAACAAGACAGATACTGCGCCATTTCCTTTCCCAAAAAAACAATTATTATTATTATTATTATTAGTACTGTTTTATAACATTTGTGTAAAACCTGATCCCGCCCTCCGTCTCGACGCGGCCGACCATTTTCATCACTGTGTGTCAAGACAGCACCGGCTGCACGAGGAGGGAAGTCTTCTTCATGAGGGAAGCGGAAGCAGCGACTACAGCGCCATCTCGAAGGATACGCGCAGCTCCGCGGAGCCGGTAAGAATCTCCTCGGCATCCGGACAGCATCCCGAGCGGTTGCAGCCGCACGCTCTCGTCACCTTCCGCGGCAGGCGCACGGGGATCCGTCATGCCTTGCCGCTGGACTTCTCGTTCCAGGCAGCGAAGCGAGCGCAGCAAACGGGCGCTCTGGTCGCCTTCCCCAGCAAATCCTAGGGAATGGCTTTAATTCAAGAACGGGGCGCACGGGAAAACCCGGTCGCCATTGTCGCCGCATACAAATGTTCGCCGCCGATACCTCCTCAGAGGTCGCGCCCCTGCCAAAGCCGGAAAGTCGGAAGCCCTTCTTACGTAGCCTCCTATTTTCGAGGGATGCCTCGTTGATGTTTTATAGGTAGTTGGCCCACTCTGTGTATTAATTGCAAGTGTAATAAATAGCATATGAGTGTTAACGCTTTGTCGTCCCTTCCCTTTGTTCCCTCGAGCCCCCTCCGCGGTTAGTGAACGGGAAAGCTGCATCCGCGGAGTGGGAATGGGGAGCGGAAGGCTGGCCCCCCATTTCTATACATTTTGAGAACGTAGAATAATGGTTTTAATAGATGAGGTTCCCCTTTGCCGATAATTAATCGTACTTTTTAACTAACGCAAAATTGAGGTGCGGAAGATACATACAGTGCACACCAAAATGCAGGTATTCCGCAATCCTAGGCATAGATAAAAAAGAGATGCAAAAACGGAAGCATGCGGAAGAGTTATAGTAAGCATAACCAACAGCATCAGTGCAGAAAGGTGCGTTGCAGTGAGAGTGATTCTTCTAATGGACTCGAGTTAAGATCTCCATAAGTTCGTAACCTCACCCGAACACTCTGCCGCCCCCTCCTACGTTCGCTTTCACTGCGTTACCTGAAGGGAGGACCATCCGTCATCTCTCCTCCTTCATGTTACAGGCCCTGTCCATGCCAATTTCTTGATGTCACCTAGAATATCACTAACTCGCCTTTGTTTCCTGACCCACTATTCTCTCTTCCCGCTTCTTAAGGTTACACACACCGCTACAGCGCGTTTTTAATGAAGTTTCAGCGATTTTCTTTAGCCCTCGGATTTCTCTCGTACAGGTGACGGCTGGAAAGGCATAACTAGTGTATATTTTTGTGTTAAGAAATATCAGTAAGCTGCAATACATGGCCCGAGAGCATCTGCCGAAAAAACTCCTTTATTATTCTGCCAGTTATTTCGCTCCTACGGTGCTATGAGTGGGCACATATACTTGCCTGAGACAAATGCCTTCCTATTCCCCTGTCTCTTGTAGACTGTTCTCTTCCCAGGACGATGAAAGTTACTCTAGTTATTTCCAGATTAATTTTTGGAGTCGCCGTCCTACTTTGCCTGTCTGGGCCCTCAGTTATGCTCTGTAATTCGTTCCCTGAACAGGGAAATGTCTGCGGGAAATAAAAGGTTACTTTAGCTTCTCTCTATTAACGGTAATCGCCAGCTATACCCAACGCTAGGAGTACCTCTTGCAAATAGGCGGTGAAGAGCAGTGGAGAGATTTGGTCACCATGCCTGACACACATCCCAGTAGAGAGTTTATTACGGCTCCTGTGCAGGACCACGATTGTTGTTCAGTCTGTTCAATTATTTTATGGTTCTTCTGCACATGCCACTTCCACAATCTTTTCCGGCAACGTCCGTATGACTACTGATCTTTATACTCAATCAAATGAGTTTTTTATCTGCGAATACTACCAACGTAAGATTACAAACAAATGACAAGGTCGACCTTACAAAAGAAGAAAATTCGCCGCTTCGAGTGGCGGTAAGATTAGAGTATTGCAAAGCTTTTAGGCTCAACCTTATTGGTTACCTAAAGAAAACTTCACGAATATCACCTCTGCTGTTTCCTTGGGTACCCGAGATACTTTAGTGGTGTGGGATAAATTTGTTTTTTCTTATTATTTTTTATGCCTCAGTCTACATTAAACCGCGCGTTGCGCGAAAGACTAAGTAATTTTCAAACATAGGCTTTTAAGAGCGTTACCTCTTATTAATCACGTTGCTCAATTTCTTGGGGTCTGCTACCACCTCCCTTCGGCGTCAAATTTCCTCTAAGTCCGAGGAATTTAAGATGGTAGCCCTCATAGTAAATCGATATCGCCACCCAATTGGTGATTGATTGGTGACGTAATTAGTATATCGAATATGTGATTGATTGGTGAGGTCACTGAATTTGTGATGTCATAATTACGTAGTCATGTGACTATTTTAACCGCTTATAATTCAGCAATGAGGTCATCATAAAGCGAACTAAATATTTGGAATGCTCTAGATGTGTAGAGCACGTTAGACACCAATATTAACTAATGAAGTTAATATTTAGTTATAGTTGGGCTTAAACTTAATTGCCTATAATTAAATAACCGATGATGTCATGACCTGGGTAATGAAATATTCGTAACGGGCTCGATGAGTAGAACATGTTAGACTCGAATATCGCCTAATTAGGTTAATACATAGTTATGGTTAGGATTAACATGGCGGCTTGAAGGTCAGCACTCGACAGCTCATAAGGCGGTAGGCGCCCACTCGTCGTGAGGTATGAAAAAGTAGGCTAATCACGTGATAATACATCGCATGGACGATAGATTGCGCTATAAACAGCTAACACTCGTTACTTCAACGTCTTCTAGACGGTGGCGGCATAATTTTTAGCGTAAAGTATGGCTTTCGCGGCATAGATTACCAGGGTCGGCGGAAACCGGAAATTTAGTGAATTCTCTTAAGTAGTAAGCTGGCCAAAAATTTATGATATATACCTTTTTAACTATTAGAGTTAGGCGCCTAGTTGCAATTTGACATTTGCAGCCGGTCACTAGTAATAGCCATATCAGTTTTTAGAATTTCGAAAATGCCATTATCCTCGGTGCGGCTCCAGAAAATTTGGCTACATCGTGCCAAAATACATGAGAATTCGAAAGCATGCAGTCAAAGAAACCCCTCCAGTGCACCTAACTAGTAAAAAAGCCAAATTTCGTGGAGGCACAGCGCCAAGAGTAATCACGTTTTCTAAATTCTAAACACTGATACGGCTATTGCTAGCGACCGGCTACATATCTTTAATTGCAACTAGATGCTTAACTCACCGGTTTTCTGATGTCCGCCAACACTGGTTATACTATGGTGAAAAAGCCATACTTGTACACGAGAAAGCCTATTTTGAAAAATTACTTAGTCTTCCATGTAACAACGGCTAGAAGTTCCCTTAGGTACATTAGTAAGTACTTATTTTAGTCGACGTCTTTTGTAAAGTGGAGATGTTATGAAATACTCCTTCTTCCGAAGGTCTTCCGATGTTTACAAGGAGTGCCTCAAAGGCTGTCCAGGGTGTGACCATTTTCGCATATGAAACATAAAACACTGAATAATTTCTCAAAAAGAAAATCCCGCGCTCAAGTTTTGAACCATGTCTACCTTATTCATATCCTTCTTCAATCTTAAGCACCCCGTTCAAGTTGAACAAGATTAAAACTCGGTACTAACAATAGCCATTGCATTCCTGAGCTCAAAACAAACCGATGAAGTAGAGCTCAGTGACCGATGCAATTTCGATGTTATTTGGTTTTGTTGATTGGTACTAGTATTTGCGCCATGAGCTGTCTAACATTCTGGTGGGTTTATATGCCATTCCCGTGACTCGTTTAAATTCATAACGTTATTAAAATAACTTCCGAGAAAGAAACAATCATTTAACTTTTATTTTTGCACACATTGAAATCAACCATGACTTAGTGCAAATAAATAGATCATATTGTTCGCATCCAGGCAGAGCTGATTCTACCTTGTTCCAGAATGTTCTAGTAAATTTGAACGCTTCATCTCGAAAGTTCGTTATCAGCTTTAAATTGAGCACCACCAAGAGCGGCGGGCATTTCTGTTCGGCGTCCGCCGAGCACGCTTGTTGCTAAGCCGTCGAGTGATTCAGTCCATTGTGGGCGCAAGTGAGCCCAATAAACAGTTTTCTTTTAAAAGAACTTTTGGCTGACATCCTTCCTGCTTCGACTGCCGTCACCACTAAGCGACAATATCACCATCAGCCTAGCTACGCCCACTGCGCACGACAAAGGCCTCTCATCATTACCATCATTATTATCAGCCTCACTACGCCTACTGCGGGACAAATGCCTCTCCCATATCTCTCCAATTACCCTGTCCTGGAACAGATGTGGCCACTCTACTCCGCAAACGCAATCTCGACCACTTGTTTATCTTTCTTCCGCCTGCTGCTACACTTTACCGCTCTTGGAATGCACTCTGTTACCATTAACGACTATGGTTATCTTGTCATCGCATTACATGAACCTTCCTTTTTCTTCTGGATTCTTTGGATGTCATTAACTCCAGTTTTCTATCCGGTTCACTCTGCTTTCTTCCACTCTGTTAATGTGAAAGCTATCATTTCGCTTTCCATAGCTCGCTGCGTTGTCCTGAATTTAAGCTCAACCCTTTTCGTTAGCCTCCACGTTTCTGCCACGTAGGGAGTACCGGCAAAACACAGCTGTTATATACGGTCCTCTTGAGAAATACTGGTAAACTGTTGTTCGTCACTTGAAAGCGAGTGCCAAATAGACTCCACCGCATTCCTATTCTCACAGTTATTTCACTTTCGTGGTCTGGATCTGCGGTCGCTATCTCTCCATGTGCATTTGCTCACCACTTCCAAAGCTTTCCTGGCTATCGTAAACCACTGTGTCGTTTCGAGACTGTTGAACACTATAGTTTTCTGCGCACGAATTATTATACCTACCGTTCTCTGTTGCCTGTCTAGGAGCTCGTTAATGTTTATCAGTTTGGCACACGAGCTCCTTAGCAAGGCGATGTCATCAGCTAACCGTAGGTTGTTAAGGTTGAACGTTTATTCCCAGTTAATAAAGTTCTCGGAGTCCTTCCTTCAAACACGAGGTTAATAGTATACCAGAGAGATCTTGTCACCTTACCTGACACCCTTCCTGATCGGTATTTTATCATTTTTTATGTTCAGAACTAGGCTCACTGCGCAAACGCTATAGATATTTTCCAAAACCATCACGCACGCCTCTTCTACACCATGGTCGCACAGTGGCTGCATGAGAGCTGACGTTTCGACCTAGTCAGATCCTTTATCGTGATCTATGAATGGATGTACTGCTTCATAAATTATTACTGAAATGAGAGTAACGAGGGGACCGGGAAGAGAACCCAGTATTACTCATAATGCCATATAAAGCTCATCTGATTGTTTTCTTTTTGCGGTTATTCAGCGGCATTGTGACGATAATGTTCCCCAGTCAGGACAATGACTCATGCATTCGTTATACGAAATAGAAATGCAGCAACCCAAAATGTGGAACAAAGTAGTAGGCTTTTTTTTTTAAATTGAGAACTGTTTAAGCAACGTTTCACTCTCATCAACGCAACGCATTTGCTCAATTATGTGTGGTTCCGGCAATCTGGGAGCGGATAGAAATAGTGGAGGAGGTGCTGGTTGCGTCACGTCCGAAAGAAGCCACCGACAGCTGGTAAAAATCGTGAGTGTTACAGTACAGGAGACAAAAAACCACACTGATGCACGCTGACTTCGAGCGCAGGTAGTGCTGAATTGTAATTTCGTTCTTTACCCGTGGCAGACCCTCAGTTTTTTAGGTCTCAAAGTGAGTCAGTGAAAACTAAACCGCGGCCATTGTTTGCCGAAATAAACGCCGCTGCTGAGTTGGTGGAGCAAATCACGCGACATGCTGAGACCACGGGTTCGTATGCACCTACACCTGCTGTCTTTGTCCTTCTGACGTCACTTCACCACAAGAGTGTCCCGAGCACCGCTGCTCACCGAATCTTTCATTTCTTATCCGCTCCCCTTTCCTCCTCACGCTCGTTGTAATTACCACGACATCGACAACGACGACACCGGGTAGCCGGGCTTTACAGCGGTCACTGTGAAGGGCGGCTGCTTTCTAATGCATGGAGCTTTTCTAAATCAATCCAAAAATATTTGGCTGGTTAAAGGGACCGTGAGGAGTGACTGGCGTTGACCTTTATGTATAGACGACGGCACATAATGACGAAGATACCCCTATCATCGAAAATGGAGCTTTTGCAAGCTAGAAAAGACCAAGAAACGAAATAACAAGTGCCGTCATCATCTGCATATTTCCCAAACTGAAATGCATGTGCCAGCAACGATTTTCTCTTCGCGAATCTCAGAGGCAAAGCTGTTCCGCCATTGACTTCTAAACGGCGACAAACCGTCCTTCTTGGTGTAGCTGTCATAAACAGAATTCGAGGGACGGGACAATTTCAAAATACAATATTCTCAGTCGTAAATGCGTCTCCCTGTACAAATGCGCCCATAAAAGTGTGCGTACAACACTGGTTAAGAAGTTAGCGTATTATTGCGTAGTCATGATTGCTGGACGGTTACGACGTCAAAAAATATCTATAAAGTATAATTCCTTGTCTGCTGATTTCTAGCACACTCTATTCCGTAACCAAGCATCGTGTTTCGTTTCCATCTGAGTGTACCATTATTTTATGTTCTAAAATAAGAAAGTCCTGCATGCATACTTGATATACTCACTGCCTAGGACAATATTAGTATAAAAAGGCAAAACCAATAACTACACTGAATCTTGTCGAAGAGGCAGAAAAAAAGAACCAAGTGACGGTGGAAATCATTTTAGAAATGAGCCAGCAGGAGAGACGCATTTTACGTGATTTCGTCTCGTTTCCTTTCGTTTCGCCATGGCCTCGACCGTGTCAAAAGCAGCAGTAGGCGGGGAAGCAAACGATCAATAAGAGGCAAGGCCGGACTAGGTGCGACGTCGCCGCATCTAATCCGGCTGCAGGGACCTCGCAATGTACTACCACCCTAGGCGAAACGAGCGCCGAAAAATCTTGTCACGTATATCAAAAGCGTAGTCGCGCGCTGTCTTTAGTTGTTTTCGGCGCCGATCCGCCAGTGCAGCATGGGCGTGGTGCTCTTTCATGCAGGGAAATGACTTCATGGGCGCATTTCTGCCAAGGCTAGTGTGACCTCATCACGCATTGTTTACGTCACCAGTGGCAGCGGCCAATTGCAGAGGACGAAAACAAAGCGAGACGTTTAAAAATACGGGCCTCAGGTTGTACACATTCCCTTGTTGCTTGCGCACCCTGTCGATCTCAAATTTCGCAACAGTGGCGTTAACGACGACAGTTTTAACTGCCAAGTGCAAGGTGTGCCCGGCAGTTTGCGGAACATGTCGGCTTGTGCCTCTGAAGTGATTCCTGTTGTCGAGGTTCTGAGTAAGTCGAAGGCATGGCTAAGATTTCGAAGCCTATATTCCACCACTGCGCATCCTTGACCTGGAGCGCCCACAGACCCCAGTTGATAGCTGTAAAACCGGAGACTATTAGGTTGATATTGTGCTCGGGCCGGGTGAATGACCGCAGCGGTTTTTAATTATTCAGCCATCCCTTGCCGCCACCAACGTTTCGCTGAGACTGAATCAATGACATGGGGTCGAACCACGGGGCACTCATATGAAGGTTGCTTAGGTTCCTTAGAGGTACATCTGTTCTGAGATTCAGCACTTTCCCCTCTGGGTTCGTGACAGCAAATCTATCATCTACGCTTGCTTATTTATATCCAGACATGCGGGCCAGCCCTTTAAAAGCATGCAGTTGCCTCTGTTTATCCTTTTTTCAGGTGGGCAGCCAAGCTGAGCCACCTTCCCCATTTGGAACACATTCACCTGACTGCCGGAATGCGTCCAGCACCATCAGTACCCTTTTAAAACTAACCGGATGAACGAGGCTGGTAACTACACTGGCGCAGCTTCCCTCAAATAACCTTGATCGTGGCAGGAACTTGAGCTTCACGAACAGAACAACGTGGTAGCTTACCTGTAGGCTCCCCGGACGTGAGAACAGTGCAGCCGGATTTAAGGAGCAGGTCGACCCTTGACGAGGCGGCGAAGCGATGGACGTATCTCACCCGACAGTTGTTTTTGGCCCGGGCACTGTTCGCCGCAGATTTGGCGGGTCGTTCAGAAAAACCCGCGAGCTTATTCAGCGCCACAGCCCACGCGCACCGCTCACGGCAATTCATCTTCTTCTTCCTGGCCGATAACAGAAAATAAGCGGATTCGGACCGCCTTCTTTGAAATGGGCGCCTTGCGTCCTCGCTGGTCGGTTACCGCACTTCGCGCTTGGTTAGTGAGGGAGAAATTATCAGCGAGCGCAACATAGCTTGTGAAGCCGTGTTTTACGGGCACGCAAGTGTTAACCTGGGCATACAATATCGAGGGCAGATACTGATGACGATGGATTTTTCTCACCCGGGGCGCGAAGCTGGGATACCCGAATTATTTAGCTTATTTTGGCCTTGCAGCAGCAATACTAAATGTTTCACTGTATAAAAACTGCGTGCGCAACGGCTAGTTTCTTTGAAAATCCTCCGAACCCTATGCATCTGAAGACTGCTATCGTTGCAGAGCTCAGCCAGGTGAATCTATGGTTTTTTGATATGGAAGTGCGCGTAAGCGACTGATGGTATTTAAGCGTGGAGCGGTCAAGTCCCAAAGCGTCAATGTGGCTTTGCTCTGAAGGCATGTCTAGAGTGCCAAAAGCACTCTTACTGAGCACTAAATCGCCGCCAACATGAAGCGCATAATGAAATGCCATAAGATCCTTTTCAGATACGGCATTCGCCTCTGACTATGATATGGTAGGCTTGTTCGTCAGCTTATCTCCTTTGTAACCTACGTTGACTTTCAGGAGAGATAACTTGTTATTGCCTTGGCTTATAACGTTACATTTGTTCTTCTGTCATTAGTAGCTGGAAAACTACGTCATGCTAGTAGTGCGGAAACATCCCTATTGTGACACCGACTTGCATAAACGGGCTTCCTGCCCTTGCTGCAGTGGTGGATAGGCGCCAGCTTCGACGAATGGAGGAGCACAGAAAATGATTCGCATTGCTTACGACATTCATTGCCGCTACTTTTATATTGAGAAAGAAGTCGCAGTAGTTTTATGACAAACTGGATGCGTATGGCCACGACCGGACTGGATGAGGAGGCGACGTCTGCACCAGCCGTGCCTGCGATTGGTCGTTCGCTTCCACAATTCCTGCCGCTTTTGTTGCGACTGACGCGTCAACGAGATGAAATGCAAACAAAATGAAACACTGAAAAGTACTACTGTGAATTCTGCGTGGAGCTACGAGGCCCTTGTAACGTGGTTTGCACTTCCAAATTTTCGTTACATTGAACAAACGACCCACTTCACCGGTTGCATAACGACCTTCAACGTTGCTCACACGAGGTCACTGCCGGATGCTTGAAAACGCATTATAGTGCCTCAAGCAAGTATTTACGATATCACTATCATTCCATTTTCACGGCTAGTGAACTGCTGATTCGTTCGACTACTAGAGCGATAAATCTCGGCCATAATGCCACGCGACAACCGAGCGAAATCTCCAACGCTTGCGTGTAAATACGCTAGAAAAAACCGACATTGTTTACTACATTCAAATCAGTGCGAAAGCACGGATTTGTGCTACGTTGAATATGGCGACGACGAGTGGACAGTGCCGCGGGTTGGAGCGCTCGCGCAAGGCCAGTCGTCTAGGCGTTGGCGGCCAGAGAAACGACGCCATTGACCACAGGAGACCGTTCCGAATCTCCTGGAAGCTCTGCTCTGCTGGGAACGATCGGCTAAATTTCGGGTGTCTGGCTGTGAAATTTTCTCTCTGCGTCTTTGCGCGGTAAGGCGGTAAGCCCGGGCTATGTCCACCCAGTCTCCCGGCCAGGGGAGCTCCCTCTGGTCGGCTTCTCTGTCCACTGATCTCCTGCCGTTGGAAGCTTTTTTGCGCAGTGGTGTCGGCAGTAACCTTGTCGCGCTGGTGCCTAAGGATGGTGGTGCAATCAAGATGAACAACCCTGGTGCTGTTCGGGCTGCTCTCCAGTCGGCGACTTCTCATTATGAGTCAATCTCAGATGTACGCCAGTTTGGACGCGGCGGGATTCTGTGCAGATCGCCAGACTTCGCCTGTGTAAGAGATTTACTAAACTCCTCATCCTTTGCCTCCCTTCGGGTAAGTTCCTTCATCCCTTCACATCTGGCGTGCACGAAATGTATTGTACGAGGCGTAGACTCTTCCCTGTCTCCGGCAGAGACTCGAGCTTCTGTCGGCTGCAGTTGTTGTTGCTGTGCACCGCTGTAGCCGTGATGTAAACAACTTGCGGATGCCCACTGAATCAGTGATTGCTACCTTTGCCGGCACTTCCTACCCCTCTGAAATCAAGGCATGGCCTCTAATTTTTCGGGTAGACCCGTTATCATCTCGGCCTCTGCAGTTTAACAACTGCTGGCGCTATGGACATAGCGCCGGCGGTTGCAAATCCAACTTGAGGTGTTGCAACTGTGGGGACGGTCATTCAAAGAGCAACTGCAGTGAGAAGAATGAGAAGTGTTGCCTTTGCGGTGGTGCTCACTCTGCAAACTCCTCAAATTGTCCTTCTCGAGCTCAGGAAATCAAAATTCTGGAGATAATTGACAGGAAACGCTGTTCGCGCCGTGACGCTATTACAGAGGTCAAAGAACGTGCCCACGGTTATGCCGGTGTGACCGCTCGGCAAGGTGTCATGTTAGACTCAACACTGTCCCAGGCAATTGCGGCTGCCGTGGAGGCTTCGATGTCTAAAATGGTAGAAAAGATTGTCGCAAGAGTGTCGGAGTGCCTTACAAACGTTCTAGCGACTCAGCTTACACATGCCGTGCAGGCCAGTTTGGCACCTCTTTCGACAGCAATTCCCTCTCCTCTTATCTGGTCTCCAATTCCAGTAGCATCACAACCCCAGGAACAAACCTCTGCCCCTTCCGCTATACCTACCTCGGGTACTTCGAGGGATGTTGGTATAATTTATGATTCCGGGATGGTGGAGCCTGATGCGCGGCTTCTTAAGCGCAGCGGGTCCCCCATGTTTCATTCGTTGTCTTCTCTCGGCACCCAGCCCAAATCAAAGAAGCAGCAGCTTGGCACTAAACCCAAGGATACCATTTTGGAGCAGGCAGTTGCTGCTGCTAGACTTTCGCAACCATAGCGTCGTTGCGAGTTCTGCAGTGGAACTGTCGCTGTATTCTTTCCGCTTCCACAGATTTACACTGCATTTCTATCCAGCTTAATCCGGATGTCATAATTCTTCAAGAAACGTGGCTTTCAACCGACAAACATTTTGATATAAAAAATAACCGTTCATTTCGCCTAGACCGCCAGTCAAGAGGCGGGGGTTTACAAACTTTAGTCTCTTCAAAATTTTGCCACAGGGCTATGGTATCTTTTCAACAAATGTCTCCTGACTGTGAGATTTTGGCACTAGACTTTGCACTTTCTGGGTGCTATCCATTTTCAATAGCAAATTGTTATTTCCCCAATGAAGTCCAGGATGTTAGACCTCTGGACTTGTTACTCGCTAACTGTAAAAACCCAGTTCTCGTGGCTGGGGACTTCAATTCTCACCATGTGTCTTGGGGTTTTAGGACTAATACACACGGCAAGCTCCTTTGGGACTGGGTTTCTGATCACAACCTGATGTGCTCAAATTCAGGATCGGCCACTTATCTTCGCTCACACAATCTGTTTTAGATCTCACGTTCATTAGTCCTGGAATTGGCGTAACGAATTGGTCGACTGTTGATAGCGGCACCTCAAGTGACTATATACCCATTCATTTTGATATCATATGTCGTGTTACTCCGGCGTCTTCTCAGGTGCGGTCACATGTAAATTATGACAGATTTCAGACGGCGTTGCGCTCTGCCCTTGCTTCAGTGTCTAACATCGCCGAGGTCCACCAGTCAGCAAGCATATGTCTGGCTATAGAGGAAAGCCGTAAAAAGTCGGAGCTGCTGGTGAGGCCAACAAAAGGGAATTTTAACTGGTGGAATGCGGACTGTACGAGAGATTACAGGCGGAGGAAGGCAGCATGAAAAAAGCTTCTTCATAACCAATGCCCGAATAACTGGAGTGATTATAAATTTATTGCAGCCACCTTTAAACGCACAGTTTCTCGCGCGAAGGAAAAATATGACTTAGAACATTTCGATTATCTTTCAAAGGCGGGCAACCGACGTGCACTATTCGGTTTTCTACCGTCTAGGAAACAGCTCATGTCCTCTCATAATTTTCAGTCATTAGTTATGTCACCTGAAGAACCTATCCAGGCGGTTGAATTAATTGCCACAGGCCTGCAAAAGCGGTTCTCGTCTTTAATACCTTTGCGCCCATTGTTGTTTGCACCAGTCGTGCCAAATGATAATTCCTCACATGTAAATCTATCAGAACTTTCACAAGTTGTCCAGAGATTGCCAGCTGCTGCTCCTGGTCCTGATGGTGTTACAACAAAGATGCTCAAGATTCTATTTGAAGAGTCTCCCAACTCCTTATTGCACCTAATAAACTACTCTCTCAAAGACGCTTGGATACCTTCTGAGTGGAAGCTGTCCAAGGTGATCCCTTTACTTAAAAATCAGGGCGGAGGCTATGAATTGGATAATATTAGGCCAATTTATTTAACATCAAACGTGGTAAAGTCGATAGAAAGGGTGTTACTAATTCGGGTGTCAGCCATTGTGGACCGCAAAACTATACTCAGCCCGTGCCAACTCGGTTTCCGGCCATGGTGTTCGATATGGAATGTACATGCTGATCTTGAGAACAGAATTCTCCTTGCTCGTCGTCAACGCCTGGTCGCGGCTTTGGTTACGTTAGACGTCGCCAAAGCTTACGATAGTGTAGAACACTCCATCCTGATACATAGGCTACAGTCTCTTCAATTTCCAGATTATATAGTTGCATGGATATCTGCATTTCTTTATAACAGGGAATTCTTTTGCGTCCATAATGGTGTTTATTCAGAGAGGTACAGACAAACGCGAGGTGTACCGCAAGGAGCTGTTCTTTCTCCTGTGCTCTTTAATATTCTCTTGAGCTCAATTCCTCTCCACCGCCATGTACGCACTTACGTCTATGCGGACGACATTGCGTTTTTTGCTGCTGCGCCGGATATACATTCTCTGTATGGTCTGTTGCAGTCATATTTGAATACAGTTGAGCACTGGTTGAGCGCATTACACCTGAAGTTAAATGTTGGCAAGTGCGCCACTCTTGTTTTTCCTCTATTCACTCCTGTGGTGGTCTCTCTCACTTGCCAGTTAAAAATAATACCGCAGGTTCAATCCCTAAAATACCTAGGGGTCATTTATGACAACAAACTCACCTGGCGACCTCACATTGACCATGTCGCGGCGAAAGGGGCTCGTGCCGTGGGCATGTTATGGAGATTTTGCCATCACTGGTACGGCATGCGCGGAGATGCGCTATTAATGATCTACACTGTGTATGTCAGGCCAATTTTAGAATTTGGATCAGTGTTGTTTCAGGCTCGGCTACATATAAACTTCGTCCTCTCGTCCTTTTAGAGAGAGAAGCACATCGCATGTGCCTCGGCCTTCCAAAATTTGTGGCTATCAATGTGCTGTACCTTGAAGCCCGCATTCCGTCTCTCTTATCACGACTTCAATTTTTAACTGTGCAAACTTACCTCAGGATCTATGAATCCCATTTCCACCGTTCCCAAAGCATTTTCTGTTCTCAGCCGACCTCCTTTTTTGGTGTCCCCTGGTCTCGTTTCAATTCCCCTCAGGTAGTGTTTGTGCAAAGATTACTTCAGCCTTTAGATGCAAACATTTATGATATCCTTCCTGCGCTTCGCAATGGACCCGCTATTCACATTGTTTTCGACGACATATTTCCAAAAAATGCAAAACTTTTGCCACCGAGTATTCTAAATGGTCTTCTAGAAGATCATCTGAGGACCCTACCTACAGATATAGCAATAGCCACTGACGCATCGCAATGCAATGAAAAAGCAGGTGTGGGAATATTTTGCTTGCATTTAGACTGGTCTTTTTCACTGCGCCTTCCAGATTTCACCCCTATTTTTCAAGGAGAGTTTCTAGCAGTTGTACTTGCTCTACGCAAGCTAGACCCCTCTATTACAGCAGTTGCAGTAATTACTGATTCTTTATCTTTGTGTTTGTCCCTCGCTGCACATGTTGACGGTCCCATTTTAACAACTTTCTTATCCCTACTTCCTGCGCATTTGAGCCTTGTTCATTTAGTGTGGGTTCCCGGTCGCAGCAGTGTGACAGTAAATGAGATTGCTGACAATCTCGCAAAGGCTTCCCTCAGCGGCCCCGTGTTGCCAATCATCCCGACTACAGCCTATATTACAGCATCTAGATTTCGGCGACGTGCGTTTTTAAGCACGCAAGACAGATCACTTTTAACATCGGCGGATTATGAGCACCTTAAATATTATTGGAACAGGAAAAATTGTTGCTCTCGGCAGCTTGAAGTATCACTGACGAGGCTGCGCTGCCGCATCCCCCCTCTAAATTTCTATTTACACAAGTCGGGTTTGGCGCTCTCTCCCCTTTGTGCATTTTGCCGTGAGCCTGAATCTATAGAACATTTTTGGCTGTATTGTCGCCGATTCAACTCTCTGAGAAAAAGTTTGCTGGAGGGGCCCTTGCAGCATCTGGGCCTTAGTTTGAGCAGCCCGCTCTTGCTATCATTTGGCGCCACCACATCTGGGTTCAGCCACAGATCTGTTTGTACCGCTGTTCTAAATTTCCTGATAGAACCTCACCGACTGCCTTGCTAAGTGTTTCAAACTATTCTTTTCTATCAAATATTACATTTTGACCAACTCATTATTATTTAATCCCTCTCTTTATTATTATTATAATAATTTGAAATCAAAACTCTCATCCCTTTTCTGTTCATGACGAAGAATTCACCGGTGTTGCGCTCCCACGTGCTTTTCCTTTTTGTTAACTGCGTTCAGGTGAATAGCCACCCGATTCTTGGCCGATCCCCCAGTGTGGCTATGTGCCATCTTTTGATAGGCTAACAACAACAACAACAACGACAAGTGAACACACAACGGAAGATTTTGCTCGGGTTTGGTATCCACCTCAAAGGCTGAACACAAACTCCGCCATGAAACATGGAGTGACATTACTGAGCAGGCATTTTCTATTTAATTGGACCTTGAGTTTGATTTTCTTGAGTTGGACCGCATGGTTTTTGAGCCGTGGCACAGCCCCTCACTGCCACTTAGAAGGCCCGGCAGAGCGAACTTTAATGATGCGAGTATTCATGCCTTGTTTTTGATTTCTGAGTATTCTGTTTCACGAACACTTCACAATGCGCTGAAGAGCTCCTTCACGTTCGGAATAGAACACACTGCGCGTGAGTGAAAATTTGGGGCTGTATACTGCGGCTGATCAGCTGCTGCCACACCATGACGGGGCTCGGCCCTCCATCACATGAAGTTGGGCGCCGAGGTATGCACTATTAAAGGCTTTATTTGACATTAGACGCTAAATTCTCCCCAATATGGCTCTATGGGGTCAGCAGTCCTTCATTTTTAGGGAGCGCATGCTTCTGTTCGGGAATGTGGAGGTAGGTGAAGCGGACAACCATCCTTCTGGCCCGTGGGTATGAGTGTGCTTCAAAGCACATTAGCGCTGAAGCTACTGGTCGCTGTGGCGGAGTCGGGGCCCGAAGTATACAAAGCATCTTTCACGCCAAAGGGTACCCCTACTACGTCACCTCCTGCAAAGATGCGGCTGCGCCGCACTGGCAATGATTGAGTGTGTCCGGAACCTTCGTTGGGCTCCGCGTTTGTATCCCGTGGTCCGAGGAATAGTGTGAGAGCATTAGCAAAAGGAATGTAGAGCTGAAGCTACTTTAAACGAAAAGAACAAGACGAATTCTGGGGGTATATCCCTCTTTGAGATGCCCCAGCATGTGCAGTGGCGTATCACTATAGTCCTTGGCGCTTGGCTTGTAGCTGGCGCCGGAGCCACGGCACGTATTTGGTGACGTCCGTGTAGATGCCTGGCACGCCGGGAGTGGCACAGCCCACGCCGTACGAGATGATGCCTACGGAGTACCAGCGGTCATCATGCAGAATCATCAGTGAGCCACCAGAGTCGCCCTGCATTGAACCGCAGCATCAGTACACCGAACGAGAACCACGGTGCAGAGTAATTTGAGCGCTGGGATACGGAAGTCAACTACTGATGTAGAGGAAACACGGTGGGAATTACCACCAAAGTGTGTTTAAAGCGAAATGACCTCGTCGGATTACTACCCCGGCACGCAGCCCATTACTATATTGTTTATGAAATCAAGAGTTTGACGAAAACTTGTCTGGTCAGGGTGAATCATAAAACGTGACATTGAAGACGCCGGCCATAACAAACAAAAGAACACACAAAAGACGTTCCGGCTCCCGTACGGGAGCCCTGTTCACAATAAAGAGCGAGAAGCGGGTGCGCGGGCTTATGTATGCTTGCAAAGGGGGCGCAGGAAGCGTGCGTAAGCGGTTGTCAGATTTCCGTAGTTTAGGTTCAAGGTGTGACCGGTCGTTTGTATAATGAAAGATTCTAGGTGAAGGCGAGGGAATTTCTTTTCTGCTGCAAGAACTTCTCCCTTGCCCAATTCCATAATGTGCTGTTTCGATATGCAGTATTCGGCGATAGCAGTGGAATTAACTTTCCTGGTTTTAACGTCGTTTTTGTGATATTTAGGTGCCTTTCGATGTTACTAGTTTCGCAATGTAGACGCAGTCGCAGTTGGAGCAGGGAATGCTGTAAAACACGCTGGGATATTTTTCTGTTGGTAGAACGTCCTTTACGTTGACCAAAGCATGTCTACTAGATTCAACCTGAATCTTCTCGGAAAGGCGCGCTCTACGTCTTTCCCTTGGTCTCCCAAAATCAGTTTCAAACGCCCTGCTTTACCTGGAAGCCCGTATCCCTGATCTAAACTCCGCTTTCAAATACTCACGGTGCGAACTTTCCCCAGGTCGTTGGAGCCAGTGGCTGATGTCAGTACTCCTATTTTTGAGTCTCAGTTGGCCTTATTCTTTTCTTAGCATTGGCCGCGTTATCAAATGCCACAAATTACGTTAAGGCAGAATTTTTTACACCGACTGTTCTTGATCTCAGTTCTTTGCAGTGGGTTGATGACACGCCGGCAGCAGTGGAATTTCATTTTGACCACATTTTCCCATCTCATGCGAAACACATGCGCGCAAACATTTTAAACGGTCTTCTTTCTGATCACATAGAGGAATACCTCCATCATACGGTGCTTTCTACTGATGCCTCCGTCAGCTGCCAAAAAGCTGCAGTTGGCATCTTTCACAGGATTTGGCATGGAGCTATTTTGTTCGCATCAAAGATTACATTCCTTTTTTATTTGCGGTATTTTTGGCTCTTGGAATGGTCCTGCACAAAATTTCTTGTCATGTGTCACACGTTATCATCCTCACTGATTGTCAGTTCTCCTTTGAAACTTCACAAAAAGATTTTTTGTGTCATTTCTTGCGATTTTTTGTCCCATGCACTTTGAAGGAAGTCCGTTTTGTCTGGGTCCCTGGCCATGCAGGTATTCTTTCAAATGAGGTGGCCGATTATTTAGCAAGATAGGCTCATGACGGGTCAGTGACACATCTTCCCGAATTGCAGTCTGCTGGCGATTTCCATGTTTCACTAGCTCCAACACGTATCAGCCAGGTTACGCGATCCCGTACTAAATACCACTGATTATAAGTACTTAACATATAGTTGGAACGTCCGTTCGTGTGGAGGCAGGCTGTGTGAGGCATCAATCACGCGGTTGCGTTGCAGGTTTCCCAGTTTGAATTTATATCTTAGCAGATGTGAGAGGACGTCGACAAACCTATATGACTCATGCGGGGAAGTTGAATCTGTAGACTATTTTCTCCTCTACTGCCCAAAGTTCGCACTTCAGAGAAAGATTTACCTGGAATTACCTCTCTCCAGGTTATGGCTCCCGCTATCTCTGCCAGAGTTATTATTGTTCGGTGCGAGTGCCAAAGGATTTGCATTGGGTTCAATTTGCAGGGTTCACCATGATTACATAATTGTAGCTTCTAGGTTGATTTGCTAACTCTTTTAAAATTCTTCGAGCTCTTCTTCTTTCTCCAACATGCTGTCTGTTATTTTGCTTTAAATATTCTGTCTTTTTTTTATTGATACATTTTTCAAAATTCATGCTTGGCGCCAATATTTTGTTGTAATCTGCTATGGAAATTTCCTTCTTTATGCCACTACACCTTGGCCAATCCCCCCATGTGGGTTCGTGCCATGTTTTAAGAGGAAGAAGAAGAACATGAGGATGAAGACATACAGGAAAAGGGCCACGGGCGAAAAGCTACAAGGATAGCTTGAGAGATGCTCGAGGCCCGATGAAGGCAGAACAGCAGACAAGACACACACACACACACACACACACACACACACACACACACACACACACACACACACACACACACACACACACACACACACACACACACACACACACACACACACACACACACACACACACACACACACACACACACACACACACACACACACACACACACACACACACACACACACACACACACACACACACACACACACACACACACACACACACACACACACACACACACGTGTATATATATATATATATATATATATATATATATATATATATATATATATATATATATATATATGGTGAGAGAGAGAATGAAATTATGTAAGGCGTACTCTTCCCTCGCAGTTCCTCATCCTCCGACATCTAGGAATTCCGAAGCTTGTCCTGATTTCTCACCGATTATGTTCTCGCCGCTCCGTACACCGGCGCCCACGGATAAGCCCTCCAACCCATACCACACTTTCATTTAAATTTTTATTCAGTTTTTCTGCTTTTAAATCTCCCCGGGAGGCTATATGCCTTCTTTACCACGTGTAGGAAAGAGGAAAGAGCTAACACCCAATAAGAACCTTCCTGATCGTGCCCGCGTGCTGTGCGATGTCATCGCACGTTGAACAATCCAAGGCGGTCTTATTAATGTAGTCATAACAAAATGCGCATACAAGTTGATTTTACGTATATTTTATCTGTACAATGTTTTAATGATATCGACCAGCAACACAACACATCTCTAAAACGTGGTGTTATCCGCCATGTTTTCGGGATTCTGGATGTGCTTTGTGGGCACTGGTACCCTTCGGTTCGCTTCCCCACGATGCGTCCCTAGTTAGTTACATTAACTAACAAGGGAGCGCGCCGTCATCGCAGCTGCACGAGCGCCAAGGACGGGGATGATTGCTGTGCGCGCGCGGGGAGAGACGGTTCGGCTCTCTCTTGGACTCGGAAAGTCGGCGTGTAAGGAGTGTTCGGCGCGGCGTTCTGATCTTCGACAGTGGGGCGAGGAAATGAGGGGGTAAGGAAAGAACGTTCTCCCGTCCGGCTGTGGAGTATCTCCTCTGCCCTAGCGCAGCCGACATTCGCTCGTAATCCTGCCGGTGAGTCGGACGACCTCAATTCCTTAGCGTATTTTGTTGCTAGCTGGCGGAATTGTTGTAGCAATAAATGCCTTCTTTGTGCCAGCCAGAGTGTCGTTCTTTTGTTCCCCTCAGAGCAAGGCCCGCCGTGGTCGTCACGCGCTCAGTAACGTACACTGAGCTGCGGGCGGTTTTGGGCTCCGGGCGGTTTTGAATCGTGTCAGTCGCGAACAAGCGGGGAAAACTTATTCCCCCCCCCCCCCCCCCCCCCCCCTCTTTATTCAACCCTAGATCTGGGGCTCAACGTGGGGCCCGCTCTTGGTACATTGGTAGATTGCCTGTTCGGTACGAGGAACGCTATTTGTCCGTACTTGACAAGTGCTAGGCCTAGTGTGAATTTTGATCGCTAGGACCACCGGCATGCTTTCTTGATTTAGAGGTGAATTCCGCTGCAGCATGTTCGACCTTTTCGACATGCTCAGCATATTTTTCTTCTCTGGAGTTTCTTCACCACAATATAACTACTTGGTCCGCATCAAGGGAGCGCGAGGTCTAGTGCCCGCTGAGTTGCCGAGCCCGAAGCAAGTGAGTATGGAAGCCGTGTGGGTGGTTCGAGTTTTCTTGCACAAATTTTTTTCTCTGCTGTCCCTACTTCGACTATGGGAGTCACGGCTCCGGGTAGTCTGGGGCCTCGGGTGCCGCTACGAGCTCGCTGGTATTGCAGCGCGGCATCGTGCGCTCCGACACCATCCATATAGTGGGCGCCGACCGCTAGAAGCTGATTCGTGCGATGAGCGGAGTATAGGACCACTCCACAGAGATCATGTCTCCTCGCGGCTGCACTAACATAACCCTTTTAGGGTCTTCGCTTGGTTTGCAGTCGTTGTCAGAATGGTAGTCAGGCTTAATGCTTACCGGAGCTGCCTGAACCATGTGGGAAGAGACAGGACCACCGGACCGTGGTGTTGGGACGGGCACGCTTTGCTGCCAACTCGTTTTTGTAACCTCGCATCAAACTGAGCAGTCTCGTAACTCAATAAAGGGCATTTTCGCTCGAACTTTGCGTTTGCACAGCCGCCCGACGCATTTTGCTAGCGAGTTAAGCATTGCGCCACGAGACCCTTGCGGACGCCGATTCCCCTCCCGTGACCTACGTTAAAGGCATGCGGAGCTAATTTCGGCAATCTTGCAGATCCAGTGCAGGCAGCCAGGCTTGCTCTCCTGTGCACACCGTCTCGCTGCCGCCGGTGTCAAAGAAACTGCCTGTATCCTGTTAAGCGCATCCATCCGGGACAGCTGTGGTGAGGCCAGTCAGCAGTCAGCTCCGGCTGCTGTTACCATGGAGACTACTGCAGAATCCTGGCATGCAGTTTACAACCGGCCTTATCTTCGTGGGCCTGCAGACACGTAGTTCATGGACAATGCGAGTAGCCATAGCGGAGACCTTCACGCTGCCTTCGGAACAGCGCGGAAGTCTTGCGTCGAGGCTATCGGCGGGACCTCCGCTACAAGACCTGCCTCAAGTGCATGACGACAAGGAGCCTCATCCATAGAATGTAGTTTCAGGCGCGTGGGTCTATTTAAGGTTGAGGGTATGTGGGGACTGGTCCCCTTCAGTTTGGTCCCCGCGACACGTGCCTAGTTAGTTACCTTAGCTAACAAGGGAGGGCGCCGGCTTCGCAGCTACAGGAAGCGCCACGGACGGTGATATTGCTGGGCGCACGCGCGATGGAGAGGACTCTCTTCGGCTCGGGAATTCGGCGCGTACGGACTGTTCGGCGCGAGGCTCTGCTCTTCGCCAGCGGGGCAAAGAAATGGGGAGGGGGGGAGGAGAGAAAGTAAGTTTTCCTGCATTTCGTTCCGTTCGGCCGTGGAGTATGTCCACTGCCGTAGCGTGGGCGCACATTCGCTCGTAACCTTGCTGGTGAGTCGGATGACCACGATTCCTTATCGTATTTTTGTTGCTAGCTGGCGTTATCGTTGTTGCAGCAATAAATGCCTTGTTTGTGTCAGCCAGAGTGCCGTTCCTTTATTCCGAATAGAGCAAGTCCGGCCGTGGCCGGCTTGCGCTCGATAGCATACGCGATCACGGGGTGGGGTCCGTTCGGTTTTGAGCTGTGCCAGTCGAGATTAAGCAGGGAAACTTGTTTATCCCCCTATTCAGCTCCACAGCTTGGAGATTGTCTTTACAGGCTACGCTGTTACAATAAAACACATTTATTGTGGTCGCGGCTGAAAATAAATTTATGTGCTCTGCAGGTATAAACGAGCATAATTCTGAAGATTACGTTTACTGATTGCCTTTTCGGAAAACGTAGCTTTTAGGCAGCCGCCATTTTAGTATTTACGAGGCCACCCTGCTTTGCCTTTAGCGCCGTATGACATGAAATACTCTCCAGGGGCTCTAGCAGACTCTGTTCGTGCTTGACGGGGGTATAAGACTGCACCTAAGTAACCTCTGATTTGCTGACGACATAGCCCATCTAGGCAACTCACGGGACAAATAGTAACACATGATTGAGCCACATCACCACCGCTCCTCTACTGCAAGGTCAAATTGCGGCGCCTGTGACCTTGACTTGAATAAAACAGTAAACCTTTCGCTTTAAAAAAACTTGAAGGGACACTTCAACTCCGCCTGAGGGATATTACGCAATAGAGTTAATGGGTCTCTTCAGCGACCTACGACCCTCTTTGCGTATCACTTCGCAGACATCCACGCTGTTCTTCCTTTCACCATCAAATACAATTTACCTACCCTTAAGACCTACCATCCTGCGCCCTCAGTCGCCTAGCTTCAGCCTACATGTCCATGTATGCGGAATTGGTCATTCGCTACGTTCATAGATCGCAAGGTGTCTTCATATCATTCCTGGCGCAGTGATGCAGCGGTTAAGCGATGCGCCACTGCTCCGGCACGTGGCTCTTTCAAACACAGCCACCGGTGGGTCTTGTGAGACCCAGGTTGCTCTTCCCGAGAAACCTCTCGCAACCATTCATTAAGTCTGGCAGCCTGCCAAAGTGCGCAGGTTATGACGACATCACAAGGTCACGTGCGCAACCTAGGTGGCAGGTGGGCCAAATGCTTTTCTCGACATGCCAACGCCGCCGACTCTGTGGCTGCCGCTGAACGGGGCTCGTAACGCTACAGCGTTCATATGTGGTTATGCATGGATGAGTTATTGTCAGTACCTGACAGGCGTCGTAACCATGCCGGTAGGCACAAAACGTAGTCGATGGATTGTAGTAGTACCCTTGCATCTTGGTGACACAGAAGTTCCTTGACATGATCGTTTGCGTCACGAACAGCAGGTATGGGTTCTGGTGCGGCCTTCGACCTGGAAAAACATATCGAAACATTATTCTCATTAAACGCATTGCCCCATGTCCTATTTCAGCGAGTTGATAGCAGCGCCTTTGTAGTCTGTGTCTGACGCTATTGCTGCATGCACAATGAATCACGAACGCATGACATAAGCGACAGCGTTGCCATAGTTTTCTGAAACAAATTACGAAGAGTGACAAGGAGAGGTGGGAATCACATACATAGTTATGACTTTCGCTCCCTGCCGGTTGTCACTGTAATCCCTGTCCTTGTAACATGGGCAGGATTGAGTGTAGTCTAGAGAACGGAAGGAATATAAAAACGGTAAAGAGGAAATAAACATCGAGGAAAATTAAATATACGAGCGTAGAAACAAGGAAGGCAATTCCAGTAGAAATATACATAAGGTAAACAGACAGAATGGGTTGTTGGGTAGGCCAAATAATAATGACACCAACGAGAGAATGTACGGATAGCCTGTACAAAAACAGAGTGTACAGAAAGCCTCACTAGCAATGCAAAAGGAAACAAACAGTGGATGAAGCTCGTGTATTTGCCGATCTTTCGAAAAATGGTGAGGACACACCGCTAGAAAAACTTGCCACTGTGTTTACGCAATGGCTTGCGACCTCATACACACAGCTAATATCACCTTAATCCCTAACACAGGGAACGTCCAGGACTTAAAGAAGTAATGAAGGATTAGAGTATTCTCAGTTGCTTGCAACTGCCGAGAGAATTAGATCAGCCTTAAACTTCCATCAACCAAAGCTCGAGATACTCGACAGTAGACCAAGGGCGGATGTTTCGAGAAATGAGTAGGGGGGGTGGGGGCATGCGGAAGGCGTGGTCGCGCTCCCTCCTTCAGGTGAGAAATGTTTGAGAGGAAAGCCACGCAGACCACAAATCTCTCCCGGAGAAAAAAGTTAAATTCGGGGTGCGAACTGGAGAGCCCGCCCTGCAAACCGCCCCCCCCCCCTCCCCACCCCGAGGGACCCAAAATTCGCCCGTGCAATGAACACTTTCCTGGTATCAATAAAAAAGTAGAGATATGCACAGAATATGACCACCCTCTATATATAGCGTTCCCGGATTACGAGAAAACACTCCACTGAGTTGAAACCTCAACAGCCATGCAGGCAATCAGATGCTAGCGTGTAGAAAAGGCGTATTTAACTGTACACGAGAATAGCTGTAGCTGTTGGGCAGCGAATATTGTCTTTTACAGAGTAAATTCTTGATGGTTCGTTCTTTCCTTTTCTTAGGAGGTGCACAGGGCCGCTCCAAACGTGGTGTATTCAGCGGTGTTCAAGGAGAAGACGATTGACAATACCAGATGATGAAGAGGAGGAAATATATTCACATGAATTTACAAGCGAAAACTGAGTTACAGAAGCAGACAGCACAGACAGTCGAACTAACTGTTAACTTAAAGGAAAATTCTCACAGAGAGAAAACAATCTACAAGACCCTACTTATCGACCCGAGTTTGAAGCCTAGGTATTTGTAGAACCAAGCACGGAGCCTATAGTTAAACTAGAAAAGACTGATGTTTAATGCATTCCTTGCATTTTTGTAGGTTTTCCAGTTAGGGCGGTCATGTTTCGAGGCCCGCCCATAAGTTCGATAACCAATGAAGGCAGCCACAGCCCCTGAAGGTTGGGCACAACCTCATGCCCAGGGCACGGATAAAAGAAAAAAAAAGAAGAAACACATAACAAAAACATTCCGAACACCCTCTCCTGTTAACTGGTAAGGCCACTAACTTGCGGGCCTTTCGCGGAAATGTCAGATGGGGGAGGCCCGCGACGCTTCGGCGCCGTCAAGAATGCCAGCCGACGAAAGGGCCCTTCGCGGGACACGATGCAGGTTCGCATATTTCCGCAGAAGTGGCATGGGGATCCGCTGGCGTGGACCGACCGAGTCGACCCGAGCCACATGCATACATTCACGCCACGCGGACTTTCTTGGCGCGCTTGGCAATGCTAGGGGCCCTTGGCTGTAGAAGCGATGGTGCCAAACGACCCAAGCGCTTTTGTTAATGTCTGCATGGCAGTCATGAGTGGGGAGCTCGGGGGCTTTCTGAGAACTTTCAGCGTAGACCGGAGGCGCTCAGTGGCCTGAAGCTAAAGAAATAAAAAAAAATGTAGGCGTTAACGAAGCGCGGCCTCAAAACACAGGAAAAGGGGTAAAATACCAACCAGTAAGGGTGTCAAGCAAACAGACACGATCTCTCCGGTACTTTTCACCTCATGCTCACAGGAGGGTATCCCTACAAGTGGATTGGGAGGAGTCGGGGATAGATGTTAATAAAAGATACTTTTCTAATATCCGATTTTCTGATGACATTGCCTCACTGAGTAACTCAAGAGGCGAACTGCAAAACATTACCGAGGATCTAAATAGGCAAAGCAAGACAGTGGTCTCAAATTTAGTACTAATAAATCTAAAGGAACTTGCAATAGCCTGCCAAGGAACAATTTGCACTAGGCGACAAACCATTCAAATTCATTAAAGAACGCATCTATTTAGCGTTTGTGGTGGCGGAACATCTACACCTCCAGAGGGAAATGGCTAGGAAGATGGGAATGGGTACAGTGCATTTGCCAGGTACGCTATGAAAATTTATAGGAACTTACCAGCATTCCTAAAGAGGAAAATACACAAGGGCTTTCGTTAGCATTTTCAAAGGTTCCTAAAAATGGGGTGATTGAAATTGGAATAGACAATTTTCAGGATCATGCTCCAGTCTCAACTGACATCGGGTAATGAAAATCATAAATTTAGACGGAAATTACCAGACATGTACCAACTAAATTAATGAACACTGTGTGATGGGTTGTGCCAAAGGTGAGTTCGTAGAAATGAACCGGACAATGACACGTCAGGTTTTGAAATGAAGAAAAATAAGGGGGCACTTAAAATAGTATAGACACTTAGTTTTGGTGGCATGTTCTCTTCTCTACAATGATGCGGAAGACAATACTACGCATTAGTTACGATCCTACGACCCATAAATAATTTATAATGGAATTTTTTCTGTCATTGTGTTTCGGTTTCGATTTCAATCGCCGAACGCTGGCTGTAACGTCAAAAAGTGTTTTGTGTCCCGTGAGGCGAAGGCATGGTTGTCGACACTCGCAAAATCGCGCTAACAGACGAACGTCTTTGCCCAATCTGCTGTGGAGAAGGTGAAGTGTTCCTGTGTCGCCGGTGTCTGTGAAAACAGAGACGTGTTGGCACCGTGTTTATCCATTACAACAGGCCTTGGCGTCTTTGCCATTATTTAGCGGGCAGGCAACGCCGCGCTAACGTGTGGTGACTGCGGTCGTCGCGCTTTTCATCTGCCGCGTTTGTTGCCGCTAACTCCTTGGTAGCAGTCAGCAATGAACACGTCGAGTCTACGCTATGTTGTGTTCTCAGATGAGAATATGCAGCTAATTGTGTTGCGAAGTTGCAGCAAATTAAGTCAGGATGTGAGTGTGCAACGCGATCGCAGAAAGATAAATATGCTTTCGAAGAGATTCGGTCTTGTGCATAGATAGAGCGTTCACAATCGATTTTCGCTGAAGTAGTCCTATAAAATTTTTGCGTGACCGATCGTGTTGGTTGCTTTTCTCGGTGGCGTGAGTTTGCCTGGACTAACGTTAAATCCGAGATGGTAACCGTTCAGAGAATGTTGAGAAAGTGGAGGTGGTGGAAGTCAAAGCCTAGATCGCGTACATGGGTTGATACTTGACACGTGATATTCGCCAAAACTCCGCGTGCTGCATAGCCTATCTATTTCGTTTGTGTATCCATCACAGCTGTCGGACACCATGAACTCGTTTCCGAGCAAGGGCCGCGGGAGCTGACGCTTAGGCTGGCATTCCGCTCTGAAGTCCGCCAGTAAACATATGTTTACATGCTACACGAACGACATACGTCGAAATAAATACAGAGAAGCTTAGTGAAGCATAAGTCGACTGTCTTCATTATGGGCCTACGGGGGCATAGGCCGTTGTTTTTGCGTTTCTGAAACTTCACATATTAAGGTGATGAAATTCAATGATTTTTTTTTTCACGGATTTAGTTTGCCAACCCCTTTGTGCAGAAGTTAGAATTGTATGAACTTGGAATTTTTATTGACCATGAAAACACATAGGTTGCAGGTTGCGCGTCCTGATTATTTGCCACGGATGTCTTCACCCATAGTTTTTTTTATGTAATTTCTGCCAAACTGAGTGCTCCTTCGTTTACAGATAGCAATTTTCACTGTTCTGATGGTTTTTTTTTAAACAGTGCAGCTGAAAAGGCCTGTCAGCCATGCTCAACTTCTTCGATAAAGGTGCCTCGGTACCAAGCTGAGGAGCTCATGCAGAAGGCTGGAAAACATCTTGAAGCATGTATGTGAAATATAGCACACAAACAGCGGTAAAATACAGAGTCTGTCACGCGGAACGTTCTATAGAGTGGCTCAGATATCGAAATGGCCCCTTTGGTCATTGCAAGTCCTGCACATGCATTTGCAGTCTGTGCAAATAATCCTCATGCAAAATTCACATGACATATCTACACTCGTGCCCCGTTAATACGACCCCTGTTAATACAGACAACTAAAATTATGGACAATTTTTGGGGGGACTAAAATTTTTCAGCGTATTTGCGCCTCGTTAATATGTAAGCTCGCTGTCTGGACAACGGACAGCTTGAAAATGCAGGGAGCCCATTGTACCCGTGTATTTTTGTCCCGATAATACGGACAGTGATGAGAACAATATCCCGAGTGCCCCTACCAGATGTTCCGCCCCTTATAATTTGAGTGCAGAACACCAGCGAAAGGCAGGCGAATGTGCAAATGCCGTAGTACGTAGTTGCCTTTATGTGGGTGCATGGTTTCACGCTTTACAGTGATAAGGTGCCATGTCAACTCACCTTACCGTTTGCCACATAGGATGACTGTTTGCGAAAAATAATTGTCCGTATGCGTCGTTGAAAACCACATTCAGCAGTTGTCAGCCGAGTGAGTACAGAGTTTTTGGGATGCGAACAGCCGCAGTCGCAGTCGCATCAACAAGCACTATCATCCGTTTCAAGGACCACTAGACGCTTCAAACGTGCTTCAGCCTAAACCGTTTGACTTTCAAAATAATGGCGAACAGAATAATGCACCTGAGCTGCTAAGATTGCCCAGTTTCCACTTCCCAGCCCACCACTGTGCTTATAAAGAGTGTGTAATCATAAAACAATTTTTGAAAAATCTTTTTATTCATTCTTATTCATTTTATTCATTATTTTCTTTTTATTCATGATTAGTTATTACGGACGGCTCGCTTTATATACACTTTTGCTCGGGAACCAAAGCGTCCACATTAACGGCACACGACTTAATTCATTCCTTACTCAAATCCTGAGAAGAAAAAATATATCTACACCCTAGCCATTGTTACTTGAATCACGAAAGATGACAATGTATCTGTTTCATGCACAAATGGCAAGAAATAGAGCCTAGGACTTGTGACGTGCAAAACGGTTATTGGTTCACACTAGTTCCATTTAATAGGGTGCTCTACTGAAGGCATTGTCCGTTTCTCATGTAAGCGCTGTAGAGGGAGAGAGATGATTTAGAGACCATGTGCCCAATGAAGCCACAAAATGTATTGACACTTTATGAAGCATGACTTGAACGGCAGGCAGGTGACGCAGCGCGCCTTAACACCATATAAAAGGGGACACTTCGCCTTTTGCAGTTATGATTACTTTTGCTGTATTCGTGTCCATTTTCAGGCTACTGCTTTTCAGGCACTGAAAGACAATTGATGAAAGGAACATGGCACAAGTCATGTTGCAGTTCCTACAGACAGTAAGGTGTTGGGCATGCCTAGTTGACACTGACTTTCACACAGGTTATTATTATTATTATTATTATTAAGCTAGAAGTATGAGGTAGGAAGTATGAAATATGCACATTTCTCAGAAGTTCCTGGAGTAATAATAATAATAATTGGTTTTGGAGAAAGGAAATGGCGCAGTATCTGTCTCATATATCGTTGGACGCCTGAACCGCGCCGTAAGGGAAGGGATAAACGAGGGAGTGAAAGGAGAAAGGAAGAAGGAGGTGCCGCAGTGGAGGGCTCCGTAATAATTTCGACCACCTGGGGATCTTTAACGTGCACTGACATCGCACAGGACACGGGCGCCTTAGCGTTTTTCCTCGGCGCTTGGCCAGATAGCTTTAGAACTGCAAAGGCAACGCGAGCGCTCTCACGCTTTTTGAGCGACACGGACCTTGTCTCGCGTTTCTGACGTCAGAAAGTGTGCCTTGTTTTTTTTATTCTATTTATTATTTTTTAAGTAGTTTTTGATCTGCCTCCTCCCATCATCATCGTCCCCCATCGTGACCTTCTTTTATCTCCTCTTCCCGTCCCCCAGAGCAGAGTAGCAGGTCAGATATTTATTTTTCAGGCCAACCTCTCTGCCTTTCTTATCAATAAACCCTCTCTCTTCTTCTTCCTCCATAAAAACGCAGCCGCCGCGGTCGGGTTCGAACCCGGGAACTCCGGATCAGTATTGATTCAACATTTTGCCGAACACGATTCACAGGGAATAAACAGGCCATGGAAAATTTCTGTGATGTTTCCGGGATAGTTGGAAGGATAACTTGCTACGTGTTTCGCACAGTGAACCGATTAGATGGTGGAACGAGAAGTACCTGATACGCTGTCCGACGTGTATCCCCAGCCGGCCACGATGCCCGTGGCTCCCGGCAGCGAAGGGAAGCGCTCGGTGGGAAGGCAGGCCGGCTGGACGTGCTCCGTGAACTCAACCTCGCGCGACAGCTCGAGCAGCGCGATGTCGTTCGCCAGAGTCTGGTCGTTGTAGCCAGAGTGGAGCAGAGCCCGGCGTACGCCCACCCGCTGGGACAGTGCCAGGCTCGTGTGGCCGTACATGACGGACAGCTTGCAGCGCTTGCCTTTGCTGCGGGAAAGGAGAGGCCGTCAAGGGCTGCTCTAGAATAAGCCAGCGATATGATGCGGGCTGGTTGGTGTTACGTGCACAGCAAATTTCACAACACAACCCAGCCAATCGGCCGTCGGATGTAGAAGACTGGATCTTGGAGCCCCACCATCGCACCTTGCTGGACTTCGGGAATGCGGCGTGTATCTGTCGGTTATTAATGTATTCTAAAAGTCATGCTGTCTCATTAATAAAAAAAATGGCGATGGTTTAGCTCTGGTTAAACCTGGAGTGACACGATAGCTACAGCTGGCCGAGTGGAACTTGGACACGTGACCAACCACGACAGCTGCTCCGCACTACGTAACCGCGGCGCCGCCACACACACACACACACACACACACACACACACACACACACACACACACACACACACACACACACACACACACACACACACACACACACACACACACACACACACACACACACACACACACACACACACACACACACACACACACACACACACACACACACACACACACACACACACACACACACACACACACACACACACACACACACACACGCACACACGCACACGCACACACACACACACACACACACACACACACACACACACACACACACACACACACACACACACACACACACACACACACACACACACACACGCGCGCGCGCGCGCGCGCACTGGCCTGTAGAATTTCACCTCCATCGAAACTCGACCTTTAACGTTGACCTTGACATTTGATTTGTGTCAGCGGAGACCGTCTTTCACACAGATTTTGCTTGCATAATTACGTTCAAACCACGCTGAACTCCAGCCAGTGTTTTCCTTGTTTTTTATCTAGCGCTGTGCGATTTCCTCTGCGTCCTCAATGCACTTTTCGCGACTGATGGTTGCGCTCTTATTTCACTCCTGAGCTTGTTGATGAGTGAAGCCACTGCCACTTGCACACCCTGGTAGGGGGTCACTTAGGCTGGACATGATTTTTTTTTTTGTGTCACCTCGTCAACTGGTTTTTGGTGCTCCTGCATGGGTGGTTTTACTGCGACCTGAATGCACAGCCTACCAGCATGCATTTTTCGGAAAGGACGCTGTGTTTTGTTGAGGCACAAATAGTTGTGATCATGTACCAGACCGGCTGTCAATGTCAGAGCCCTTGTTGGCGCTGAAGGAATTTTAACATCCAGAAGCTAGCCTTTCAGGTAAATTGTCACATCCCCGTAAGTCCTTCTTTTCGTGTAAATCCCTTTTCAGTGCTTTGTCCTGTTAGGTAAAAGACCGGTAATAAGAAAAATAAAGCGGCGATGAGATACAGGTGTAATGCAGCGGCCAGCGAAGCTGATCAGTTCGCGCCGGTGTGGGCTCGAATCCCGCTAGCACCTTGTTCAGTTTTATTTATTACCCTCCCCGACCGAGTGCGACATATCGCAAGCCGCCGAACGAGCCGAGGACAGCCTTTTGCAATCGCCTAATAATTTCGACCATATGGGTAACGTGCACTGACATCGCAGAGGACGGTGCTTTTTACTTTCGCCGCCATTGACACGCGGCCGCCGCGATCGGGTTTGAGCGGAAAGAAAAAAAGTTGTTTTGAAGGAATGAAAGGCGCAGTAGGTTTCTTACTTGTCGGTGGACACTTGAACCGCATCACGACGGAAGGGAGGATGACAGGAATGAAAGGGGAAAGGTTTATGCGGTTTAACGTCTCAAAGCAACAGAGGCTATGGAGACGCTGTAGTGGAGGGTTCCTGAAATTTCGACCACCTGGGCTTCTTTAAAGTGTACTGACATCGCACAGAACACAGACCTCTAGCATTTCGACTCCATTCAAATACGCCCGTCGCGGCAGGACTTACACCAGGCTCTTGTTTGCCCGCTAGGGGGCCAACGGCGACGCATGTGCTTCGTTTGGGCTCCGTGTTCGAGCACCTGCTGCAAAGGAAAGCACCAGGATACGCCGACTCCGACACACGGACAAGAAGCGCGAGTGTATAAGGCACCTTTCAAGACCTCTTTTAAGCAAATCGGAGCTCGGGCGACCGAGCTCCGACGGTCTCAAGCCAGCGTCGCCCCGGCGCTCTAACTTACCCGAACGCCAGGCCTAGCGCGGCGCGAACGCCTCGGCGGCAGTCATGGAGTACGCAGTAGTTGGGACTAACGCCTCCCCAGTCGAATTCAATACGACCGATTTGAAAACGATTGTTTCCTACCGCAATAAGAACCCCAAAGCTGAGTCATCAACAGCTCAGAAGCCAAATAAGCAGACCGAGAAGCCGCAGGCGCAACCTCTCCCTCCACTGCATCCTAAGAAACCGCTTCCCCGACTCCAGGAGGAGGACTATAAAATCATCTACAGACCAACGGGTGGCGTCGACTTCACGCGCTACACCGAGAAGCCTATCAGGCACGCGATCGCGACAGCGAGCGGCATCACCGCGACCGAGGCTGATAAAGACCAATCTCGAACAAATTCTGCAAAAAATGTTTTCACCATATCGACGCCGGCGCAGGCAAACGCACTACGCTACGTCGCAGTCAAGCAAATCAAGTTAGAAGGCAAAGACGTCGTCATGACGTCGTACATCGCCCCTCCGGACAGGGCCCTGCAAGGCATCATCTATCGGGCTTACTATGGCGAAACTCCCCAAGAAATGATGACAGAATTCCGCAAAAGAAACCCTGACATCGTACAAGCACGAACCATGGGAAGAACATCGAAGTCCCTTCTGCTCCACTTCGACGCGGACGAACTACCAGATAGCATCGTCTACTTCGGAGTCCTGTACCCAGTCTACCCTTCATTCCGAAAGTAGAGGCGTGCACGAACTGCAGAAGAGTCGGACTTAGAAGAGACGTATGTCCGGAGCCACCGCAACAACGGTGCCCGTACTGCGGCAACCAGCACCTAAAGGAAGAAATCTGCGATCCAGTTTGCATTGTCTGCGGAGGAGGGCACCGCACAGGCGATAAGAGTTGCAAGAAACGATTTCAACGACCCCAAACGAAAACATCGGAGCACCAGTCAAGATCCAAATCCCGGACCTGCGACGACCCACCACCCACCCGAAGGAAGGACCGCTCGAGCTCCTTCCAGTCCTTGGACAGCGGACGCAGCAGCAGCCGCAGCGGAGGTGGCAACAGCACCAGCAGCCGGACTCAAGAGTCCCGGACCGAAACAGGTGAGCTGGGCGGGAGTGGCCTCTCACGGAAAGGGGACGAAGCTGCAGTCATTACAGTCTAAACTCGATCAGGCACTCCGCCACATTCAAATGCTCACGGACCGCATTAAACACTTGGAACAGGAAAATAGTAAACTAAAAGCCCTGCAAAATCTAAGGACCCTCTTCCAAAACCACTCCCAATGCCGGAGGTCATAGAAATGGAAACTACTGTGGCCGCATCAGTCGAAACACCAGTAAGCGTAGTAAGCAAGGAAGAAACACCTCGCAAAAAACGAGCAGTAGCTGACGTAAGAAATACCTCACTGGAAGATAGAGTCCGAGAACTCGAACAAAAAGTGGAAGAGCACAGCCAGAAACTCGATAATCTAACCCAAAGAGTTGACAATTTAACACAAAGCCTCGAACAACACATACAGGATGTAAATCACAAGTTTGGAGTACTCGACACCGTTTTACAGGAAATTTTACGTCGCCTTCCCCCGTCAGCTCAAGGGGCGCCAATCGATCAATTCCAGCAAAATGGCCAATCCTAAAACCATGACAATTTGGCAGTGGAACTGCAGGTCTATGCGCAACAAAAAAGCACATCTGCAGTTACACATTCAATCGCACTCCGAAAAACCTGACGTAATTGCGATCCAAGAACCCAGAATGTCTCGACTAAAACTGCCAGGGTACCGGACAGTTCTGCCATGTCACATCGCAGAACAGCCATTAAGCACTACAATGGTACATAGATACCTTACCGTGGTTAACCACGAGATTGAAGACGTAGAGCTCGATTTTATATTAATCGAAATTCTACTTAGCAAAAGAAACTCCTCTTCTCTGTTCATACTTAACGCATACAGCCACCCCAGGGCACAGGCTGGAGCAGCGAAAGGCGCTATACTCAAAGCCCTACAAATTGCAGGCCAAAAACCAATCCTAATTGTGGGCGACTTCAAAGCTCAACACGTGCAATGGGGACACGCAACAATATCCAGGAAAGGCACGGCCCTAATGAATTTTATCCATTAAAGAGGGCTAACCCAATATACGGACCCCATGCAGCCTACAAAGATAGGCAACAGCGTGAACAGGGACACGTGCCCGGACCTCACGATGGGCAAAAATCTCCCAGAATTAAGCTGGAGCAACACAAGACAAAATCTGGGAAGTGACCATTATATCATAATGTCAAAAATCGTCATTGGCAATCTCAAACCCCAACCCAGAAAAAACAATCACTGACTGGGACAAATTGAGGACGATGCGTGAACAAAATCAGGAACCGATCACAGACCTAGCAGAGTGGACACAAACCCTCCTATCAGACGTGGGAAAGGCCACTAAAGACGTAGTGCATGACCTAGGCGTAAGTATGATTGACAGCCGCCTCACACACATGTGGGAGGCAAGGCAAAGCCTGGAAAAAAGATGGCTTAAGCAAAAATACAACAAAAAGCTTAGAAATAGGATAGTCACACTCACGGAAGAAATTCAACACCACTCCGCAGAACTCGCGAGACAGCAGTGGAACCATATCTGCGAAAATATAAATGGCAATCTAGGCACGAGAGAGACGTGGAATCTTCTGCGGCATCTCCTTGATCCGGAATCGAACAAAGCTACGACTCAAAAGGAAATCACCAAAATTCTAAATACAGACCCAGGCACGGATCAAGATATTATAAACACGCTCCAGCAGAAATACTTCTGCACAACCCGAGAGACGCAGTCCCTACCCGATTATAAAGGACAACCTAACCCCATCCTGGACGCTGAGATAACGATGGCGGAAATAAGAGCAGCCCTCCTTAAGATACGCACGACATCCGCTCCGGGAGAGGACTGCATTAACAATAAGACACTCAGAAACCTAGACGACGCTTCCATCACAGCCCTCACGGACTTTGCGAACGAATGTTGGAGGGAAGGAAAAGTTCCAGCGTCTTGGAAACACGCCATCGTTAAATTCACTCTAAAACCGGGCAGAAAGCTCGCGCTCGAAAATCTCAGACCTATTTCGCTTACTTCTTGCTTAGGAAAAATGATTGAGCACGTCATACTCGACAGACTGCAGTCCCACATGCACAAAGAGAATTTATATCCAAACACTATGGTCGGCTTTAGACCATATTTATCAACACAGGATACGATGCTCAGACTAGCAAACGAGGTCCTATCTCAGGAGCAAGAAAGGAGAACAAGGGCAATACTAGCTCTAGATTTAACCAAAGCATTTGATACCGTCAAACACAAAGCAATCCTAGATTCTCTTTCACCGTTGAATGTAGGCGAAAGAACGTTTAACTACATCAAGGACTTTCTCTCCGATAGAACGGCTAAAATTCCAATTGGCACAATCAAATCCGACACCTTCACTTTAGGAGACAGAGGAACGCCGCAAGGATCGGTCCTCTCCCCATTTTTATTCAATATAACCCTCATCAAAATGGCACGCGAACTCGCCAAAATTCCAGACCTAGAACACTTCTTGTACGCGGACGATATCACCCTTTGGACAACCAAGGAGAGTATCGGCACGATACAAAATACGCTACAACAAGCGGCAGATGTAGTAGTAGAGGAGGCACAAGCCGCGGGACTTGCGTATTCCCCCCAAAAATCTGAACTCCTCATCCTACACCCAAAGCGTCAAAAAAAAAAAGCGCCTGAGATCAAGATATACGCGGAAGGGGCAGCCATCCCAGAAGTGGAAACACTAAGAATCTTGGGAATGCTGATACAGTCAAACCGAAAAAACGACACACTAATTAAGAAGCTGAGAAACACCGTCAACCAAACCTCCTTCTTCATCAGACGCATCGCGAATAGGCGAGGAGGAGTTAAAGAAGCCGAGACCAGGAAACTAATCCAGGCCTTCGTTCTTAGCAGAGTCATCTACTCCACACCATACGTCACCCTCACTGTCAGAGAAAGGGACGAAGTGGATTCTCTAATTCGACAATCATACAAAAATGTGCTGAACCTCTCTCGTCATACCCCAAATGAAAAACTAATACAGTTAGGAATTCATAACACCTTAGCGGAAATGATGGAAGCATACCTCACCGCACAATACAATAGGCTATCAGGCACTGAAACGGGACGTTTCATCCTAAAGAAGGCAGGAATAAAATATGAAGGAATCCGTGCACACACCTTGCCAATTCCAAGACTCGTGCACGAACACTTAATAGTCCATCCTTTGCCCAAAAACATGCATCCACACTATGATACAGACAGAAGAAAGGCTAGGGCACAAAAACTTCACGAACGAAAGATTTTCAGTTCAGAAAGACACGGCGCATGTGGACGTGGCAGAACATGCGGACAGAGACGCCTTTTCCCTGCAGTTGTCGATCATCGAGGTTCTCCCGTCGTATCGGCGACGATCGATAAAACGAAATTTCCGGAGGAGGCCGAAGAAGCTGCCATAGCTTTAGCAATTACCTCCACCACTGCCAAATACATCATCAGTGACTCTAAAACCGCAATTCGAAATTCTTGCAAAGGAAGGGCCCACTCAGCAGCCATCAATATATTACAAAAAATCTCCAATACCCGCCAGATCACATTGATCTGGGTCCCCGCCCATTCGGGCCATCCTGGAAACGAGGCGGCGCACCAATTTGCCCGAGGATTCTTCGTAGTTAACCGGGAGGTGCGTTACCCCGAGCTCAGGTCGGCCAAGGACCGAATGACGACCTACAAAGAAATTACTACCCACTTCAAGAAAGAAAGACAAATCTTCCCAGACCCGCACAGATCTCTAAGTAAAACACAACAACTCAGTTGGCGGCAGCTCCAAACAAACACTTTCTTTATTCCGTACATGTACTCCATATGGTTCCAAGAGCAGTTCAGCCCCATCTGTTCTCTCTGTGGGCACCATAAGGCAGACACACCCCACATCCTATACTCATGTCCTCAAGACAAGCCGTCGAACAGTCTGCAGCTCTCTACCCAATCGCAGTGGGAGGCCGCGCTGCTCAGCTCGGACCCGGAGGTTCAACTCCGAGTCACGGAGCGGGCCGAAGAGGTCGCCGAGCGACATCGTCGGTCGGCCACCTGGCGTCCGGCCTAGAAGAGGTGCCCACCGCGGGGAGGGGAACGTCACCCCAACCCGCGCCAAAGACCTTTTCTTTAATAAAGTTTACCTCCTCCTCCTCCTCACACCAGGCTCTTTCGCGCCAGCAGCCGAGAACCACTGAGCCACCGCAGTGGCTCGAAAGATAGGAAAATTAGCCGACGATTACGCTACTCGGCATTGGTATTTTTTGATCGCCGCTGCCCCTGGACTCGAAGGGTAGGGAAGCACGTATAACACGGAACACGGATTTTCAAACGGAGGCAGCTCTGGGGTTCGATTTGAGCAGCGCGCTCATCGTTTCGCCGCCGATGAGTTTTGCCTCGGGCGTACGAGCGGCGCGCTGTTTTGGCGCATCTCTCGCGAGCGACGCCTACATCACAGTAATAGCATAGCGCGACCTGTTACAGTGACCAGCTTCCGCGGGCCACCACTGGATACGCGCTGCTTTGAATTGTAGAAATGTAGCTTGTTGGGCAAGTTGGTGCATGGTACCATGTGGAGAAACCAGCGGAACAGGAGGCGTACAAAAGAGAAGGAATTAATTCACAAGGGCGACGCTAGAGACACAATTGAAAATTTTACTTGATCAAAGAATCCAGCAGAGCAGGGCACACATGCGCGTGAGCAGATAACGCGGATAAAAGGAAACTAAACAAAATAAAAGGAAAAGTCAGTCATTAAACATACTTCTGTCGTGCACGTGAAGATTATGTCCCATTCATGAATCGGTATTCGTTAGAAGAAAATTCGATTGACGTATCGCTGACGCAATCACTGCCCGACTTTCTTATTTTAAAAACTACTAAGATTTCACGTTCTATCTGCGTTTTGCCCCGGTCGATGATTTTTACACTGCTGAACTAGGGAGTACAGTTTTGAAATTTTTTACAAGTTTTTCGGAGATTGGTCGTTTTATCCAGTAGCAGTGATGTGCTGTGTTGTCTTAACCGGTCATTAATGCATTGGCCAGTCTAGCCGATATAGAGCTTACTACATGATATGTTGAACGAGTAAACAACGTTGGTAGTACATTTGGTAAAAATTGTTTGGTGCTTGACTTTACAATTTTTTCTTGTGGTCTTCGCAGAGATACGGGAATATAATTGTCGTGTTTGTCGGGGACAGCAACCGAAGGCCAGGTGGGCGGAAAACCGAACGTGGTTTATTCCATCACAGCTTGTAGTGGAATCCCCCCCGGTGGCCGAACAGCGCGGCTTTTCTTATAGCCAGCTCTCACGATCGTCGCGCCGCCGCTATCGCTCTAGCCGCGACGATTACACAACAATAATAACGAAATTTTTGTGGGTGCTCAAAAACACAACGCTCACACTATATTTTATTGCCTCCTTTTTGCTTTTGCCGCTTGCTTCCGACCCGGCAGGTGCGCAAGCAGCTCACAAGCGCGTGGCGCCATCTGGCGTCCTGAGGGCGTTCTGCGCACGCGCAGTGGAGCCTCACGGAAGCGGCTCACGATAGCGGATCGTGCACCTCACTATGCTAAAGGTTTAGGACTCTTGTTACCGACGACGTCATCAGCCAGCAGAAGGCGCCACGCACTACTCCGTTGCCTTCACGCAACGACGCTACCGTCGTACCCTTCAACTCCGCTTCTCTCCTCGCACTCCCTTCGCTGTCACCATCTTTCCTCCTCTGCCGCGCTCCGTGCTCGGTTACATCGAGGCACGTCGCTCAAAGCGAGAACGGGCGCCTGCAGCCCCGCTCACACTAGCGGGAAACTTCCCGCAGCAGTACTGCGTTAACGGCGCCGTCGCCTTGCAGCTCCGCGGACTGTGACGTCCACACTATACGCGTTTTCCGTTGCGCTAGTCACGTGACACCCCCGATGAGATTCTGCTGCATCGCCGTCCGCGAGCATAGACGCGAGTGAAAGCGTTCTCCCTGAGTCGTCTTCTCCTTGTTCTCCTGTCTTTGCGGCAGGTGGCAGGTCAGTGACCTGACGTCACGGTCGCTTCCTATTTGCTCTTCTTTTCTACAGAAGGGGAAAAAGGTGGCAAGGTTTTAACGTAGTAATAGCGAGTTTAGGTGGGCAAGCATGTGCTTAGTCTGGTTGGCTCATGGCTTCGCTTTGCTGGGTTGATTAGTTGATGAAGAGGGCGTTGCATAATACACAGCGCGAGTGTGTTTTCCAGTTTACCGCGAGGCGTGATCGACTGCGGAGATAGCATAAGGCTCTGCTACAGTGGGCAATGCATTTGAAGAGAAACAAACAGTAGTTTATATATACATTGATTACTCCAAAGTTTTTGATGGGCTTAATCAGGTCTCACTGTTAAAGAAACTTGAAGTGAGAGGAACACATCTAGCACTCATAACTTCCTATCTCCAATATCGAATGCAAAGCGTCTCAATAGGTGACAGCTTGTCATCACAAGACCTGTCAAAGCCGGCGTACCTCAAGGAAGCATTCTTGGGCCACTATTATTTAACCTATAGGCAAATGACATTACTGCCATTAGCTCCGTTGTACATTACATATCCTATTCAGATGACACTACCCCTTTATTTAGCGACCGTAAACTGAAGTCATTAGAGGCTGATATTAACAAAGTGCTTCAAGACATCTATTATCGGAGCGCAGGGAACTCCCTAGAAATTAAGACGAACAAAACGAAAGCTGTCGTCTTCACTCCAAGGCAATCCAAGATACTTCACACCTTAAATATGAGATTAGGATCTGAACAAATAGAAATAGGCGACAGAATTAATATACTTGGAGTATACCTACACGAAAATATGTCTTGGGACGCTCTTGTTAATTATATTTTGACAAAAATATCCAAATCAGCCGGAATTTTCTCAAACTTCCGCTCATACTTACCAGAAGCTGTTAAACTGCACAGATACAATTCTTTGATTCTTTTCACACATGAATTATTGCTTTCTTCTTTAGGGAAAAACCACCCTTACTAATCTAAATCACTTGCATATACTCCAAAAGAAATCCATTCGTCATATCACCGGGGTCGACCCGCAAGCCCACATAGGTGACTACTTTATCCGGTTCAATGTAACAAGTGGACATTATTTATATTTATTTACATTGTAAAGAAGATATAACCAACAACTTCGCCACAATCAGCAAGAACTAAAATCTATAGAACAATTAACAAGGTCATTATGTGTACGTGATGCACGTTTTTTCGATACTTGGAAAATCCCTTACTCATGGGCATGTTTTGGTCAACAAATGCTACGTTATTCCCTACCAACATTGCTAAACAAACTTGAATACCATCGAATTTACAATAGCCACACTAACATCTATGAGATAAAGCTTGTTATGTCTGAACAAGTATCGGACAGCTGAGTCTGATTACACTGCCCTAATGCTTATTCTCCATGTTTTTATGTTAACCGATTGCCCTTATGACTATGTGTATATACATCATCTTGTGATTAAGAAATTGTTCTTCGTTCTTTACTTTACATTTGCTGTACTTAATATAGAATTGTATAAATTCTGCATGAAACATTTTAAGACATATTTCCTATTATTTATCTTCTCTGTAGTATTCTATTCTGCTGTTGTGTACACTGTTCGCATTATACTGTAAAATGCAAGTGTGAATGTTTTATTGAAATACTAACCTCTCTTTACTGTATGCCATAAAAAAGGGGGCTCGATCGCAATCAAGTGAACTTGCTTCACTTTTTGTTCCAGCCTCCTCCGTTGATTCTGTCCACGGAAATAAATTGAATTTGAGAAGCTATTCGCGCCCCGCATGTTCGAATGCCAGTGGTGGCAAGATATATTTATGTTTTTGCCAAGGTCGCCCTCAAGGCCAAGTTTCACACAAATTCAGTGAGCCTGTTAGATCTCACGAAGGACAACTTTCGCCCTCCTGGACCGATCGTTCTGCGGAACAGTAAACCAGCCGGTCAGAGGGAGAAAAGACACTTTAAGAGTATGATGCGATTGCTCTAGTGGGTCACGTACAGGACAACGTGGCATAGATCTAATCAACTATTTTCTCACCACCGCCGGTCTCTCTCCTGATCCGGAAAGATGCGAGCTTCTCCTTCTCAACCATTCCTAGTACCAGCGCTCGCACAACCATTTTGTCTCCCTCCAACTTTCTCGCTGTCCCATTCCTGTCGTCACCCAGTGCAAAGTTCTTGGCTTCCGCTTGCATGCGGCCAAGAATGCGCAAGCCCTCCACCAGGCTGTCACCACCTGCCATTCTGTAACTCCTCTCATGCGGCGCGTGGTCGCTTGGCGCTCGGGTCTCCACGAAGCCCATGCGTGCTGCGTTGCCCACGCGCTCGCCCTGAACAAGGTCCTGTACTTTGTATGGTGTGTTTCGTTCACACAGACTCAGCTCGAGACTACACTTGTGGGCCTCTACAAGGCAGCTCTCAACCTCCCTATCACTACCTCTACCGCAAAGCTCTTTGCCACAGGCCTCTTCCATCCTCTCCGTTCTCTTCTGACTCCCCACAATGACTCGCAGCTTGCCCGGCTTTCCCTTACCCGTCAAGGTCAGTGGTTATTGGCTCAGGCGGGTATGTCTCCCATTCCCATCTCCACCTTTACCTCTCCTATTCCCACCCTGGCTCCCAATCTTCGTATCCTCCCTCTCCCGACCAAAATGTCCTCCGACCTGCACGGCGGCCGTCGTCATGGGGCCGCGCAGCACCATGATATCATGATATGGACGCCTTTTTCGTGGCTCCTCGAGGCTCCTGTGGCTATGCCCTTATCATCCACACCTCCCTGGACCAGAAACATACACCAGCAGGCAGTGCATGCGCCCTCCAGATGCACTGTCCTTCGAGGTCCTCACCATTGGGCATGCGCTCCTGTCATTTGGCCTCCTTCCCTCTCTCCAGAGTACGCACTTCATTCAGACTCTACTACCGCTGTTTGCCACATACAGAAGCGCACCCCGCCCCCTTCACTGCAGCAGGAGGTCGAATGAGCGGTCTCCGCACTACAGCCTTCCAACGTTTTCCCCCGCTGGGTCCCTGGGCACTCAGGGATAGATGGCAGTGAGCTCGCCCATCAGCTCACCCGCGAAACTCTTTACCGGGCGCCGTTGATCCCCTGGCCGAAGCCCTGGGAGGACGGTGGAAGACTCACCCTGCGCCGCACCATAAAAGAGGTCTATCTCAAGCTCTGCCTTGACAAACGACTTTACTCTCCCCCTTATCACTCACTGTGCCGGAGACTTGCCTTCTTCAGCACATCCAAATGAATTCTCTTATCATCCCCTCTCGCCTCTCTCTCTATCGCTACCGATCGGACGCTTCCTGTCCCAACTGTCCCTGTATCTATGCAGACCTGGCCTCTTCTACTGCCCGGCTGCTCGGACGTCGGGTTCCTATCCCCTCCCTTCTCTATCCATCACCACCCGGCTCGACTGGCTTGGCGCTGAAGGGGGAGAACAGCGACGTCTGGTCGCCCAGGCAGTCCCCATGCTCGACCTGTAAATTATGGCCGTATAAAGGTCTACTACTACTACTGGTCTAGTGGGTTTAATGTCCATATATCGTTTCAGGCCTTTCTCTCTCTCAGGTGTTGTAAGACGCCTTTAGATTGCTCTTCCCCGATTTGCAGTCTGTGTACTCACAAAATGAAATAAATATAGAAATAAAAAGAAAGAACGCCCGTATATGCGGAATTTACATTCATAGATCCCTAGGAGTCGTCATACCTGTCCTGGGTGCAGCACTGGCTGTCCTAGTGCTGCAGTGGTTAAGCGATGGCCCTGCCATGGCAGGTGCAGTCATAGGTGCATGCGACTGTTGCGACCCAGGTTGCCCCTTCTGGGAAACCTCTGTTGACCAATAATTAATTTAACTTCCACCTGTCACAGTGCCCAGTTTTCTAAAAGACGCTATAATGATGCTACAAGGTCACGTGACCTACGTGCCCAACTAGGTTGCTTGTCCGGGGATTTTGAAGCGATAGCTCCACTACGCCATGTAAAGCCGATTTCGCCGAGCCTGCCACAGCCCTCTACTGCGAATGCGCCCAGCAACAGCTGCACCGCGCATGACGTCACAGGTGGACCGCCGTCGCCTCCCCGGCTTCTCCGCTGCGCCGGAGCCGCTTCCGGCTCCTCCGCCGTGCGTGACGTCATAGCCGCGCATGCGCTGTAAAGCTCGTACCACGCATCGTTGGTCGGCTGCATATAAACAGTGGGTGCGAAGCGCTCCCTAGTGAGATGCGCGACGAGAGAAGAGACGGAATATCAGCGCACATACTCAGTACGACAGCAGTATAGGCTCTGTGAATCCACGTCGACAGATCCCGAAGTTGTAGCATGGTACAAGGCGGGTCAGCAGCGAGCCCAAGAAGCGAGGAAGGCCAGGCGCGCGGCCGAGACGCCGGAGCAGCGAGAAGAACGTCTCGCTAAACGACGCCGCCAAGATGCGGAAAGGCGACAGCGGCAGGCTATAAGTGAAGCTTCTGCATCTACTGAGCAAGAACAGATGGACGCTTCTTCCGAGAGACGGACGTGACTACACTATCACGCACACATTAGGTTTAACCGGAGCTAAACCACCAGGAATTTTTTCCCTCATGAAGACGACGAGAATTCGGCAACTGGCGGCATCGGGTCTCTCGCCGAACAGTCCTGATTCATATACCGCTTGGACACAGAGACCGTATCATCGTTTACTCCTTGAGTTTATTACATCAGCGAACTTTCTTTTCATTTATTTAAGTAGCCTGGTCGTCCACCATCACATAACCTTTTACTTTCTGTGGCAATAAACATCGCTTTAAAAAAGAACAAAGGCAACCTTGGGTATATAAACTATGAAGGAAAGGCATGACACTTGCAGTAATAGCAATATTTGAAAACAAAACAAACGTGCGTGCGCCGTTCGAAAAATGGTTGTAGTTCAGCTCAGCTAAGCGTGGAACTCTTCCCGACGACGTAGACGGCTCCGCCCGACTACGTTCGTCCATAGCTGGAACTGCAATGCAAATGCCGGGAGAACGGCGCGAGCTCCTCTTATGGTTAAACGACGAGTCACGTGGTTAGTTACGTGGCCACAGATGCCAAGGCGGCGGTTGGCGCAGCGGTCTGCCCGGCGGCGACACGTGGTTGCAGCTGCGGCGAGTGACACGTGGTTTGTCGCGTGGCTGCCACACCTCCAACACTCCTCCACTTGAAGGTCAAATTGCGGCGTCGATGACCTAGGCTTGACAAGGGCGGTAAAGCTTCCGCTTTATAATTGTCAAGAAACAAGAGCTCATTTGCCTTTAATTCATGTGTCATTGCTTTTTTTCATACACCCTAGATTTTATGAATAAAGCCTTAGCTGCGAGTCAGCGCTCATTCTGTCTTTCTTCCGGTATTCTGTCTTTTGTGCGCTGTTTTCTTCAATACGAATTTATACCAACTCGGCAAACTGTACGTTCTACTAAGCCTTAACGCTATAACATTAAAACCATTTAGTGCGGGAAACAGAGCGCGGAAAGCGCTCTGCGTTGCGAGTTTCCCCGGCAGTATGGGCTGTGCTCCAAAGCGTGGCGTAGTGCTGGGGTCGGAATAGCTTCGACCACCTGGGGATCTTTAATGTGTACGGACGTCACAAAGCACACGGGAGTCTTTTGGGTTGCGCCTCCATCGAAACGAGGCCGCCACGGCTGGGTTGGAACCCGGGTACTCCGGCTCCGTAACCGAGCGCTCTTACCACTGAGCCACTATCCATGGCGGGCCGGGTTGCGCAGAGGCGAACGCGAGAACCGCCTCTAGACGAGAGTGAAAAGCTGCATCGGATAATTGGGAGAAGTGACGACACCAAGAGAGCGGCGCCGAAGGCGATTGCGCGAAAGCTGATGACTCGAAGCGACGCACGTCATTGGCTGATCGAACGCGGCGCAAAAGTAAGACGAAATGTGTACAATACAGCACATGTAAAAGCATTAAAGATCGTTAGCGAGCTATAAATCCAGCCGAAGTAATACGAAGCGAAAATGCTGCGCAAGGAATAAAATCGTCAGCATGCTATAAAAGAATCCAACATAAAGGAAAAAAGCTGGCACAACTTTCAGGCAATGGGATGCGGGAAAAGGCAAAGCATGACATGCAAAAGCATCAAATGAATAACCATAATCTTAAAAGAGCCTTCTGCTTGCGTAGTTCATCGCATCAGACCATCTTATCATCTGTAAATTAAAAAAAAATTCCTTCTTGTGCAAAGGCATGCGTCTTGATTGCTACTGCTGTTGTTGTATGAAGACTTTTCAGAACATAAAAAGCGCCTTCGACGCAGCATATAGTAAACGATCATAGTGGTGACCTCGTGGCCTGAGACTTCAGTTTTCAGTTGTGATATTAAGGAGCTTTGTGCATTCTATACCGTTGCGTACGCTATAAGCAAGCAATGCGCTCTGCCTTCTACTCCAGGCCACTTCTACGCATTTAGTTTTGCGCACGTGAACACAGACGCAGCATTAGCTCCAGGCGCTGTGGCGCCATCTAGTTTTAAAAACTGGTGATGGCCTAGCTCTTTTAGGCCAGGATATACGTAGCGAAATCCTGGCGACTTCTGGATCGGTAGAGTTATTATGTTAAACCCGCGCATTCACGAGATACGCCTTTATTCATGATTAAACCTTGAGCCGTCGTGCCGGTGTGGTAGCGTCTCTGCCTCCGCGGAGCGGTAGCGTGGCCAAAGGCCCCAATTTGATTCCCAGCCTCGACACAGGTTTTTGTTTTATTCAGTGAATGTGCGGGGGTTTCAGTGGCTCCCATAGATAGCGCCACCGAATACGTTGGTTAGCGGTTAAGCGCGTAAGGGCGCCTCCGCGGCAAGGCGCTCAGTGTGACGTCATGCCAGATGGCGCAGCGAGCGCGCGGCGTCCACCCAGCTGCGGCGGTTGCTAGGCAGCGGCTCAAGGTGTGTCTCTGGGCCTCCTCGGAGAACCGCCACAGCGAAATCGCAAGTTCGTCGCCAGTGTAACTTTCGCTACCCAAAACCATGTACCATTTCTCTCAACAAACTGCTGTCGTTTTTTTTTTGCGCCAAGGACTGCTGGAATCGTCGCAAGGAATAAGCATTAAGCATAAATATTGCTCAGTTACACCGTTATGCGACAGACGAGGAGATGCAAAGCCTCATGTGGTGTTTACAGCCCATTAACGTGTTGTAAAACGCAGTAAGAACAACGCTGCAACTGTGCCACAAAGGGACCTGCTTTAAAGCACGTCGCATGCTGGTAACTATAGCTTACGCGAGAGTCACATATGCTAAACTTGAAAAATAGCGTACCTAACGCGGATATACACTAGCGATTAGCGTTTGGTGGATTCGCACTGTGAACTACACTACTTTTTAGCGTACGTTATCTCTTTCCCATGTCGCGTGAAACTGCCTTTTGTGCTTCGATGAAGTGGTCGACGCTATGGTGGCCCGGATGGGTTGATAGGCGCTCTCAGGAGGTGCGAAGTGGCGGCAGTGGAGGAAACCACAGTGGTAGGGATGGGAGGTATCGGAAAACAGAGCATTTTGAAGAATAAAAAGCAGTTTTTCTGTTTTTTCTTCAAAGACATAAAAATTAAGAAAGAAACAAAACAAAACACTGTCTGGTGCCAATCAGCAGAAATATTTTGAGATTTTACATCTGAACAATGAAACGCTGCTAAACGGTTGCGTCAAAAGAATAACTGAAAAGGTCACAGCTAGCATGCCATTCTCCTTTTACTGTAATTAGTTTTGGTACCAATTAGCTATGACACAATTTTAAAAGTGAGCCTAAATGACTGAGACGCTTTAGTATGCCGTGTTCTTGTATTGCCCCTTTTGCACTGCGTTCGTCGTCAGCGGGAAACTAACACGGTGAGAACCGTTGAGCTTTGCTGTTTTGCCCTGTCCCGCATTATATATGAGAACGTCGGTATACATGGCAGTATTTTGGAAGTGAATATTTACCACAGATACGGGTAACATTCAGTTCAATGTGGTCGCTGTGTACGGCTTATTTATTTGAAAATCAAATTTAACTCGTCCCAAAAGAGAAAGATGGGACTACATTCTGGCATTGGCAACAATATAGCGCTAATTTGTTTTTTATTAATAGTATAAGCTTCATGACGTTGATTGTCGCGCATGATATTAGATGTGAAAATGCTATTTGCAACATCAATTAGGAACTGTGCCGTATTACGTGCCTGACTTTGAAGAAGGTATTGTCGCGAGTGGGTAGCAGTTATCACCACATGTCTCAGGCCCATCAGTTAAAAAAAAAGTATTCAGAAATGCACCAACAAAGAATGATATACATTTTTTTCGTATTTTATTGACTGACTACAACGGGATAAGAGGAATAACACAAATAAATGTGTTCAGAACTTGCTATGAGCTCAGATTACACTGCTGGAGTCATTGCCATCGTCACTCATGAAGTCACAGTTTTTAAGCTCTAGTTCGGAGCGGACGAAAAGCAGCTTCTGCACTCTGTGCCCCGTGAGCCTATTCCTGTTCTTGGTGTGGACACTGCCGAACCTTGCCCAGTTCCTTTCGCAGGAAGCAGTGCAGGGTGGAACTTGTAGAAGGCGAGACGCAACTGGTGCCGGAGGCTCGGTAGCACAAAGGCCTTGTCACCATGTGGATGGCGAGACGTGGTTCGCAGAGTCGTCGAGCCCCTTCCTGGACCAGGCGCCTGAGCGGGTTCTGTATTCGGCGAGATTTCAAAGCACTTTTCCAACGCTCAGATCGAGGCCCTCTGCAGCTTGAGTGATATAATCAAAGGCGTGTTGCACGTCTTCTTGAACTAGAGAGCGTCCTCTGCACCTCAGATCAAGCCAATTTGCCGCTGCATGGGCTGGACGGAAGATGAAATCGCGTCTGTCACAGAGAATTTACAGTGTAGTTTCTTTCTCGCTTGTCCTCAGAGTAGAATTAGGGAGGGCCTTTTCCACTTCTGTAGACACATTGAGCAATATCTCGTGAACGTCTGATAAGCGAGCGCTGTCAGACTAGGTTTCAGAAATTGCATGCGCAATCGGGCTCAGCATGTAAAAACTTCTCGGCAAATCCCTCCGTAAATGGTCTTCGTGTAATACTGCTGTCCTGATTTCTTTGCTTACTCCCAGTTCAGTGGTGATCACTGGTTTTTGCTGAGATTTTTGTTGTTGAGAAGGCCTTCAAGTGACATCACAACGTCTGCCCAGCGTGTTTCAGCAGGCAGTTTGAGAGTGGTCTTAATTCCATCGCACCACTCTAGCTGTTTCTTCAGGAAATGAGCAGAAACCACATGAGAGTGCTTCACATACTTTATCACACATATCGCCTTCTTAACTTCTTAAAGAGTCATCATCTTAACCATGTCTGACAAAGGCAAGTTCAGTGCAAGGGCGCAGCAACCCAACGTAGTGACTGTGGGATACTGCTGCTGTGCCATTGCTCATGCAGCCTTCATTTTACTAGCGTTGTCTGTAAGCAAGGCAAAAACTTTCTGCTGGTCAAGCTTTTCTATTACCCTTGAAACCTCACCTGCTATGTACCCTCCTGTGTGCCTATGATCATCTCTTTCCACGGCACTGCGGAACTTGACAACAAAGTTAATGACGCTCTCCCTGCGCACGTTGGTCTAGCGGTCAGTAAGAAACGAGATGCTGAGTGGAGAAGTGATTTTTTCTTCTACTCGTGTCATCAGCCGGACGTACTCAGCTTCCAAAAGCCGTCCGCCAAGCGAATGCCCTGACAGATGCACAAATGCGGGCCTTAGATGCTTGAAAACTTCCCGCCAGTATTTGTTTTCTGTGAGCGACAAAGGTGCTCAACTTTAGTATATCGCTCGTGCCAAGGCATCATCAAGCTTTCTTTTAAACTCCGGTGTCACTCTGTCAAGGGAAGTTGCTATGGAAGCATTCTGAGTGGCTAGTCCGCCAGTCTCTTTCTTGTCCGTCATGCTGTCATTTTTTGATGACTGGCTCTCCGACTTCACAACTTCAACTGATGGGCTTCTGGAGGGACTGCAACCAGGTGAAGTTTCCGAAGCTTTGTCTTGTACCGATCGTGCAGAGGATTTAATATCCGGTGGGTATTTCCGGCACTTTGCAATGTGGCTCCTCAAGCGCATTGCATTTGGAAACTCGTACTTGGCGCCGCAGAACCTACACACCGCTGGTCCCTTACCGCTGTTAAATACGTCAAAGTTAGCCCAAATGTTCGAACGAGGTCTCACCATAGCTGCGACGGCAAGGAATTCAAGACCGATGGCGCATGCCGACACTACAGTCCTGGAGAAGTCAGGGCACCTCGCGAAACAAAACTCTCTTCGCTGTCGCCGGACCGCTCCCACAGCGCGCATCAGCGCGCGTTAATGTTTACTGGGGGCGCCATTTGCAAACACTGTTGCTAGATCAGCAATACTAAATGAGCTAAAACAATCAACGGCGCAAACAAGACGTATAACAAAATCAAAAAAAGTGTTGCGACAAGAAAGCGACAAGAAAGCACGATAAAGAAACACGTCGGTGTTGAAAATACAGTTGTGCGTACTGTTCTATGCCTGTTTCTGGTATTTTTCAAATGTTTTGAATATTTCCGGGAAAAAAAAGTTTTTTTCGTGTTCTTTTCCGGCATTCAAAATTTCTGGAAATTTTACATCCCTACAGTGGTCGCCATCTGGCGTTAAGTCGCGGAGAAAAGTCTGTGGATCACATGTTCCTCAATTGAAGCCTATAGCTCTAATATTAGCCGGCGGCTGGAGGCCACACTTGTGGAGATGAAAGAACAAAATTTTGACATTCACCTCCACAAGTTAGTCTTCACCCGCCGGCTAATACCACAGCTATCGGCTTCGTTTGATGAACACGTGGTCCTCAGACTTTTGTCCCCGACTGTACATGAAGCACGGCGCAACGCCGGGCGTGTATCGTCATCTGTACGGCTTAAGGTAAGGGTTGTAGAAAAAAAATTGTAGGTCACCAGCATACTTGCTTCAAGAGCAAAGAGCTGAACGAAATCTGTGCGTGAGCTCCATTGCAACTAGGCTTTACAAGCATTAAAAGTGAATATACTTCACTACGCTTACAAACCGACAGGCAGTGCTGACTCTCACAGGAACAAACAGTGTCCAGCGGTGAGAACGTGCTTGTGAGTGATCAGGGTTCCACCGCAGATGCCGGTAAACCTCTTCGCATCGTCCCGCGCTTGAACGAGCACCTGTGAAGCACCCCAAGTGGGGCAGTATTAGCATGAGCCGCAGCCAGTTTATATGGAACAATAATGCGATTTACGCGCACTTCCTATGTACCAGAGAGCATGTATAAGGCCGTGACAAGCTTTAAGAACCGCGAAACAAACATTTCGCGTTGCAAGAGAACGATGAATAAACAACGGACTGTCCCTGAAGCAAGACAAACAGTAGCGAAGAGTTTGTTCGCGAGCTAGCGTCTTTAGGTAGCTGCGACCACACAAAGAGAGTGATGACAACATATGATTGTTGAAAAGCGCAGAGTTTTGTTGACCGTTGTTCACTTTCAAGCAGAAGCTTGCTTTCCTCGACTTTTTAAACGTCAACGCGTTTTACAAAAGTGAGGTGAAAATTAATTTCTGCAAGAAAAACGCGCTTTCCGGAGATCTGAGCCACAAGCTCAAATTTCTGGGGGTGGTTCATGAAAAATGGCAGGGCGATATGTGCGGGGGCGGCTGGCAAGCTATTGCAAACGCCCGTCATGAACACTGATGCCTCCCAATGCCTGCCGATGAGGTTTTTTCGCATCTTGGCGGAATAAATCAATGGAATCGGTGCATGCAGAAGCGCCATTCCATAGAAAGGCCACCGTGCTGAGGCTCTACATAACAAATGGCGACAACAATGTTGCGAGGAATCCTTTTACGGCGAGCGTGCAAAAGCGGTTAGACTGATATAGGCAGAGAAATACCTTGATGCGAATGGCCGGGCCAACGAGAATATATTTCAAAAACATAAAAATATACTAGAAAGTAATTTCTCCACAAGTTCCCCGTTTCAATGTGCAATTATAAGTTTGTGAAGATATTGTTCCCTGGAGCATTGTTATTAATTTGAAGCACAAAATTAACTCGAAAAGATCCCGCAATTCGGAATAACATTTTTAGGAATGCGAATTCGATTATATTTCATATCTGAATGAGAGCGGTCATTTTTATTTTCCTCCATTTTTATAATAAACCCGATTATTCCCCTTGAGACTGAAAAAAAATATCGAAAGCCAATGTTATGACATGCTGGGGTTTAACGTCCTGATGCTGCATATGCATACGGGAGACGCCATTATGGCGGACTCGAAAATAACTGAGAGAGCCGCTGTCCTTTGGCTTGTGCTGATTATGGCGGACTCGAAAATAACTGAGAGAGCCGGTGTCCTTTGGTTTGTGCTGACAGTGCACGGTACAAAAGCATTGTTGCGATCCGCCGATATCGAAATGCGGCAGAGACTGTACGCAGTGACCATGGTCTCCGCAGCCGAACTTCAAAGCCCTTAAGCCATATTGCGGACACTCAAAGTCTAAGATAGTGGAAGAGAAGGACTGTGGTAACGAGGCGCCAGCCATATTAGGCACCGCAAAACGGCGTGTTCAATTTGGCACCGCTCCGCACACAGCGGTGGCTATGCCCTTCAACTGCTGATTACCAGTTGATGGGTTCAGTGCCTCCCAAAGCGGTGAATGTGGAGAGCAATGACTCCCGTGCACACGGACTGTGGTTTCGAGATGTGTAGAAGCGGCGTAGAGGTGGCGCTTTGGTCTTTTGCGACGGAAGCCCACTCGGGTCCGGATCGCTGTGCTGCCGCACACATGTCCAACATTCTCGAACAAAAACTCTGAAAATTGATAAATTTTAAGATACTCAAAGGCTGCCATAGAAAACTAATGGGGAACGCTTTTGATGGTAGCAAAAATGTCAAGAAAAAAATGCCAGACTGCCGTCAGGTGATCTGCAGATATATTGATTGTTATAGCGATATCTTACAATGTATAAACAATTTGCGCCAATCAAGGGTTTCCCGCTCAAAAATGCTTTTGTCCAGAATTGCTGGGTGTGTATCGATCAGTTGAGGAAGAAACAAACCCACAAGGAAGATATATTCATGATTTTCATATTTTTATCATACAGGCTTCGTTGGAACGAAAACCCCTCTTCCTCAGTGCAGTCCCACTCTATCGGGGTTTTAAATAAAACATTGGTAGCGAGCGAGATTCAAACCCGCTGCGAGGCAAAAAGATCAGCTTCGTTGGCCGCTGCATTTGGCCGTTATTATATATCGCCGCAGTTTTCCTTTCAATTTGAGAAATCAACCTTTTTGGCCTGCAAAAATGCCTTGTATACAGGAGCAGAATTCAGCGATGCTGGCGCACATTTTTATGTCTTCATACACCGCACGTCAAAAATTAGGGGCAGAAATGCTGCAAGAACTGGCACCAACTTAAGAGGATGATCCTGGCATCGTACACTCCCCTCACCAAGACGCACTGGTCTCTGAACAGTGTTGTATCGGAACTAGGATGCAAGAAGACAGCAGACGCAGCAATCGACCTCACTCAAGCCGCTCTGTGTTCATCATCCTTCGCTACTAAGTTTGCGTGCGCGAGTGCATCGCGCTGACAAAACTCGTCTTTTTGCTTAAATTTCTGCCACAATTAGAAAAAAGATTGCTGGAAAGTAAGAATTTTCCTAACCCGTATCCTAGTTTTGCGAACAGCTTCTTTTGACGTGTGGCTCTGCGGAGCGTTGGAAGGCTAGTAGGAGTTGCTGCTGTTGACGTGCACGAGGGTTGAGGAGCGGCTGTCGGTTCTCGAGCGGGCAAAGCCGGGCGCGAAGAGTCCTGGCTGCCATCAGCGGTATTGGGGTTAGGCTGGGTTCAAGGAATGCCTCATAATAAACTCTCATCCGTGTTTTCGGAATGCGGACTGGCCGGCACTCCGGAGCAGTCGATGAACAGCAAAATGTTGAGCGCAAAGCGTAGCCAGAGCTGAGGACGGAAGTTGCGGCTGAACGAATTCTTGACGAACAGCTGGAAGTTTGGACGAGTGCAACACTCGTCCTCCAGCATCCAGCAGGTATGAGGCAGGTCCACGTCTCACCGCAACTCTTCGAGGCTCCGAGAACCGAGCAGACAGCTTGCCTCGTGCAGTCGGCTTGCGAATTCACACGTACTCGCCGATCTGAATGTCGCGGTGCTTGTCTCCACTCTTCTGGTCCGCATAAAGTTTATACTTAGTTTGCTTCAGCTCAAGCGTGTGTCGCAAGAGCTAAGTGCTTTTATGGAGCGCTTTTATGGGATCATCGGAGCGCACTGATCCGGTGGGCCCACGGCGTTAAGTATTGTGCAGGACAACCGCCCATGAAGCAAGACGGCTGGTGCGATTCCTGTTGTTGCATGTGACGTACATTGGTAGGCACCGAGGCAGCCAAGAACAGCGGTACGTAGGTCACGTCGCTCGTACTGAGCCAGATGAACTATGCCTTGAAAACCATGTTAAACCATTCGACAACTCCATTGGCTTGGGGATGATAAACCGAAGAGTAGCAATGGCATATCCCCCGCTGCTTGACAAAAGTTTGCATGTCAGCAGATGAGAATTGTGGTCTGTGATGGGACACAATTTCCTGAAGGTAACCCTCGGGAGGAATGAGCCCCAGAAGATATTCAACTGTTTCTGTTGTGATAGTATTCGTGAAACAAATTTCCGGCCACTTGCTATAATATTTCATGTGTGATCACGAAGCGACAGTCATTAGGATCTTGGTCGAAAGATGCCACGACTGCAATGGTAACCTTATTCCTAGGCTTGTCTATGAAGGAGACAGGTTGCACAGGAGCGGCAACTGGACGAGCCGACTTATCACGTGACTGGCAAACGACACACAGTAATTCCTCAACGTGCTCGTCCCATCGCGTCCGCCAGTAAAGCTCTCGTAGTTTTTCTTCGTGCGGCTGATTCCGAGGGTTGACTAATGCGCGACGTCCATGAGGCGTTGTCGCAAACTTTCAGGAACGACGATTCTGTCACCTCGGTGCAGTACATGCTACAGGATGAACAACTCCGTGCGTAGGAGATAGCGTGACCTGAAATTTCGCGGCAGGGATCTCTTGTAAGGACATATCGGAGATGTAAATTGCGTGGCTTGCACAACAGCTGCGTCACTGATGTTTAATTGCCTCTTGCAGCTCTTGTAAAGTCGAAGCGGGGGATGGCAGGCAGACAAAATCGTCATCACTTGACTCATTTGGCCCACTGCATGATGTGGTCGGTAACGGAAGGCGAGACAAACCATCCGCAACTGAATTTACGCTGCTTTTTACGGTACTCTACAGCATAGTTCCTATAAGACGACAGGCGGGCCGAGCAATGTGAATTTCAGAACGTGCTATGTCCCGATCCTTTCGCCAATAGCTGAATGACAAGTCCATTGTGACCAGTTCGCAGAACAAGAGGCCGGCCCCAAAATTACTAATGCCAGCGTTCTCACGCCGAAACTCAAGCTAAAGGGCCTAACGTTCGCCAACAGAGCACTTTCTTTCTTGCGGTGACAAGGTACGGGAGGCAAAGACAACAGTTGGTAGGGAATGACCGTCATCTTGCTGAAGCACCGCTCTAGGCCCATATCCAGAAGCGTCAGTCGTTACGACAGCATGAAGGGCAGAGTAAAAAAATGCAGGACATCGCATGGCGTCAGCATGAATTTCAGTAACTTGAAGCTTGAGTCAGCAGAACGGTCCAAGCGAAGGCTGGGTCGCTTCCACGAAGCAGGGCGCCCATAGACTGAACGACATCGGAGTAATGCGGAATAAACTTGGAGTAGAAACCGGCGAGTTCAAGGAGCCACCTGTCGAGTGGTGTCATGAACTATGATGTCGTCGATGCACAAAATGACCCCCTTGCATCTTTCGAGTAATAAATGCATCATCTCCTGAAAAGCTGAAGGTGACGAAGCAAGGCCGAAGCTAACTCGCTTGAAGCGAAAGAAGCCATCATGGGCAAAGAAAATTGTCAGTCATCGACCTTCAGAGCTGAGCGGTACCTGGTGGTAAGCCGAGGCGTGCTACAACTTCGAAAAACAGCGCGACCCGACCAAGCTATGCAGGAACACTTCTGTTTGCGGCAAAGGGAAACTATCAACTACAATTGTCTTCAGCTCAAGCAGATCCACGCACATGTGGATGGGGGCCGTCCCTTTTCCGAGAAACGACTGTCTGAGAAATTCACTTAGAAGCATTGACCCGTTCAATAATATCTTGAGCTTCTAGCGGCTGTAGTTCCGCTCAAAATTGCTCGCGAATGGCAAACGGCAACCGTCGGAGCCTGCAAGTGAAAGGAGGACTGGAGTCCTGTATTCCAAGCTTGTGCACGTTTCTTGGAGAAGAGATGCTCGAAGTTCGAAAGTAGCTCAGAAGTAGCTCAGAAGGGTGTATGAGGAGTCACGGAAAGACATTCAGCAATGCATATTTGATCGTCGTTTGTACAGCCGCAATGACATCCAGACCAAGCACGACTGTCGGGTAGGATACAGGCGGTACGATCGTGGAATTTCGCTGCTGAAAGAAAGCACCCTTGGATGATATTTCTAGACTTAGGGTAGTCCAGTAGTTTAACTGCGGTTCGTTTAAGCGGGCAGGGATCCGCGAAATAAAAGGGATAAAGGTCTTCAGCAAGAACAGGCACTAATGAGCCGGCGTAAATCAGGAAGCGCATGGACTTGCCTTAATCAGGGCGGAGGCAAAAATTCCATTTTTCTGACCATCAACATGTACAATAGCCGCACTGCTGGGGTAGTCCGGCATCAACTTGACGATCAAACGGCTTGCAGAGAGACTCCGAATGGCCCACTGTCGCACCGGCGGCACTTCCATTATCGGGCCCGGAATGCGGGGTTGTTCGCCAGGTGGGCAGTAGAACCGCCGGGGTGGCACATGCGCTATGGAAGTGTAGATAAAGGATTCGATACGTGGCCATGGCATATGCGGCAATAGGTCTGAGGTGCTTGTTTCGATGCGCGCTCGCATCCAATGCGCTGTACTGGAGCAACCTCTTCAGATATCTCCTTGGGTTCACTGGAAGCTTGCTTGTACTTTTGAGCAAGGTGCACGGCCCGCCACTGAGTCAAGGAAGAGCCTTTCATGAGAAGCTGATCACGCAAACACTGACTAGTGGTCTTCTGCACCAACTGGTCCCTGATCACGGCGTCCGCTAGGCTCCCAATCCTGCAGTCTCCAAATCTACGAACAACAGCTATGTACTCATCAGCTGTCCCTCCTGTAGCTTGCACTCGACGGCAATAACGATGACGCGCGGCGATCACATTCACGGAAGACTTGCAGTGTTCCACCAGGATTGACCACCGCCTCGTCGAATTCGGCACGGCGAGGCGCCTCGTCATCGGAGTGTGATGGAGTAGGCGTAGGCGCTCGAGTAGACGAAATCCATAATTTGCAGAAAATGCGCTGACCTTCTAGTCCGAAGCACTTCAGCAGGATGGCCTTTCATTAATCCGCGGGCAGTGTGGAGGCATCAGACGCCGGCATGTAATTGCAGAACGGCATTGGGCCCGTGGATGGCAGGATGACCAGGATTCGGCAAGAAGGGCAGCGGCGGCTGAAGACCCAGAGAGCTCATGACGGACGGTGAGGACTCTACGTCCAAGTCCTGGTTTGAACTAACAACCTCGTGGCCAAAATAAGTTTTAACTAGGGCTCAAGAAGAGAGCAAACGCAGCAATCGACCACACTCGAGCCATTCTGTATTCTTCCTCCTCCTTCGTTAATCATTTCACGTGCGCGCGTTGCCAGAAGTTGTCTACTAGCCCAAAACAGTGAATGGTCTTACTTTCAGAGCCCGTGACATAACACACGCGGAGGAGGTCACCATTGCATTGGCTGCATCTCATCCCACTTCCAAAAGAATTATTTCTGACTCACGAGCGGCGTGTCGGGATTTCGAGCAGGGCTCGGTACCATACCCAGCCTATCGCCTTCTCTGAAACAGCGCGTACACCAGGGACCCGCTCACCGGAATATTGTTTGGGCTCCTGCTTACATGGGCCTTCAGAAAAATGAGGCAGCAGACGCCGCCGTCCACGCGCTCTCTCACCGGGCATTTCCCTCCGACCCCGACGAAAAGGAACTCGAATCCACTCAGGCTTACTCCCACAAAGACATTGTGTTACTCTATACATCTGTACAGGGCCTTTATGCCCGCCTGTGTAAAGGTCTCTGAAAGCCGAAGGAGCTGCTTCTGATTAGCCTGGGCGCTACTACTTTGCTGTGTCCGGCAGCTCTCAAACACTTCGAACTTTCTTTCTCGGGCAGCTGTCCGCACTGCGCGGATAAGTTTTCGGACATCTGCCATATGATGTGGACCTACCCCTCCAGCCGTGCTATCCCCCTTACCCCAACTCCAACAAAGAGGACTGGGAGGTGAACCTGCTCGGCTGCTCTAAACCTACAGGCCCAAAAGGCCCTGGTTGAGAACGCGCTGACAGCAGCCGACGCCACCGGGGTCCCGTACTAGGAACTCGACCTATTATCTCTGAGGGTCGGCCTCTTAAGAGTCGGCCCAATCATACCTCTCTGTACGTACTCTTTTGGAGCCAATAAAAGTTTCACTACCACAACCTTTTTTCGTTTTCACCACAAAGAGGCTTAGTTGAACGAAGCCGTTCAGCATGGCGATCCATCGTGAGACTGCAAAACCAAACGTAAAGCTAACAATGCGCGGGCAGAGGGTACCTTTGCCATCTGTTTTCTTGATATGTAAAACAAAACTTGCAAATAAAAGCGAACAGTGAGCAAATAAAATGTATCAGCAACCTCCGTAAGGGAAGCCCACAAAGCTCCTGGGCGGCCATGACCAGTAAGAGAAAACAGATAACGCAGGCAAGAAATCAGTTGTCTTTCAAGCTCAGTTAGTGGAAAGGTATGGCTTGTAGCTCCCAGAAAGAGACACTATAGGAATAAACAAGTGAACAAGGCCAGGTTCTAGAGGTAGAAAGAAATTGTCTCGACACATGGGCTTCCGTTGAGAGCGCCACACAGGCAGCGCTTGTACCGTCTTCCTCGCAAAATGCATCACTTGGAATACACACACGTGCATTGCAACAAAGAAGAATGTGCTAATTTATGCCGGAAAATAAATCCAGAGCTCCCGGCTCACCCAAGCCTGCATTTAGCGCCTGAACGATGCAATATGTGACTCTCTGTAATATCTTTATTTCGGATCTGATGTAGTGAAACTCCATGACAATGTAGGGAATCGAGTTCCAGCTTATGCTGTCAAAAATATCTGGTTTCCTTGCCAGCAGCCTAACGAGAAAGCTTTAAATTTATGCAAATTTAGAGCCGCACCACAGTCTTCACATAACTGCTCAGCTAATCGGTAGGCTTCAAGGACACTTTTTATCTGAACAGAAAATGACATCACTAGCATAGGCTAAAATTCCTTGGAGGCACTTAGATATCTCTTAATTGCGGGAAGGCGAAAGCCGGTTACGGTTTTCGTACCACGTACGAGCACCTTCCTCCAAGCTGAAGAAAACGTTCCTGAGTTTGGCGGCGTCATCCCATTGGTTAAATGTGGCTACAGGTTCAAACTGCGCTGTACTTACAAAGGAAGCTGGGAATACTAGCGATTGAAGACCCTTTTCGTTGTCAGTCATTGATTTTTTACAAACGCAGGGTTGAAGAAAGCTTTGGGTCTTTTCGGTTGACGTTAAAGAGATATTATTCTTTACCGCACCATGAATTCCTGCCGTGCGTAGAAGAGTGCATAGACCACCACGGCGCAGTATGTTTTCAAAACGCCGCTGGTGTGAAGAGGTCTGCCTTTTTAGAATTGAAATTCTATCTCACCTCCACTTCTGTTACGACAAATCGATCTACTTGCAAAAACAAGGTATCTGGCTCATGTATCGCTCCGGTTCAGAGTGACTTGATTTTGGTCCACCGGGGCTCGGTTTGGGCGAAGCATTTTGGCTCCGGCATGATCAACATGCTTCCTGCCCTTTGCCAGAAATTCCACCAAGTCAAGAGAGCGAAGCGGAAATGCACAGTTAACCACGAGAACAAATTCGTAGCGTCTTCAGAAGAAGTCGTTTACAAGATGCCTCTAACATGTGGTGCCTGCTAAATAGGCCACATAGGAGGTACATAAAAGAGCGTCTGAAAAAACATCGCAAAAAATTACGTCAATAACAAACTGAAGACCATGTAGCCGAACTCGGCAGGTTATGCAACTGCAGTGCGCTACTGAAAAAATGCCCTGTTATTTATAAGCTCGAAGATCAGCTTACCCGTGAAATTGTAGAAGCGCACGAAATAGGGCGAGCAGAGAAGACGTGCGTTAGCGCGGCATCAATCTGTCTAACAAAAAAAGAAATGAACTTTCCACACCGAATGTAAGTGCTCTCTGGATGGCAAACCTAACTAAGAGGTGGTTTTGGTTTTGTTATTCCTCTTTTCTTACCGCGACGAGGCCCGGAACTCATTTGAGCATGCTTTTGTGCTTTTGTGCAAAGTTTGCGTTCATTCACCTGTCATCAAATTTTAGCTGTGTAATTGCTGCTTTGTAGTTCCGTTTTATGCGTTATGTTATTCAAGTGAGTTTTTAGATCTTTTTAGCTGTGTTCTGTTGGCGTTTTAGGCTTCATTCTTATGTTATTTTGGCGCTTTTAGTCCTTCTTCGCCATTCCCTTTTTTTCTTTTGCGACGTGGCCTTCCGTCAGGTTCTTTCGGTGATATATTCGTGATTCGCTTAGATTTTAGCCTGTTTTATTGCCGTCTTTTACCTAATGTTTGTATAGTTTGTCATCTGCGACAGGGATGTTCACCGTGCTGCTGTGTAGTCATTATGTTGCTTTCCGTGCACGTTATCTTGATTTGTTGCTTCGCACATCGCGTCCACGTGCATCACTGCTTTGGTTTTCTTTACTTTGTGGGGCGTGTTTCTTTGTGTAAATTCCACGTAGTGGCAGCCAAACAATAAGGTTGAAAATTCGCGCTTGTGCTTGTGTACGCTCTCCTGCTATCCTCGTTACTAGATGCTGCACAATCGTTCCCTTTAGCATGTTTCACCAACTTGTCAAATCCTATACGCTTCTCAATGGAGAACGCTTATGAGTATGGCAAAAACATGCAATCCTCTCGACGAAATATCTGCGGATATATTGATTTTTATTGTAAATCTTATAATATATGGAAATATTGCGTTCACAAAATCTGCCGTGCAAAAATAGTTTTTGTCCAGAATCGTTTGATATAGACAGCAACCACCATTTCCCGGTTAGCTATGACAAAGACGGCACATTCGTGTTAAAGTCCGCAGCTTCGCAGCATATACTTCTCACACGCGCGCTGGTAGCACATGCGTCCTCGTTACGAACCAAGTACCGCGTCCAGATACGTGCGTTATACCCTAGGCAGAGTGCTATATCCATAACGAATCTCATGACTTTCACATCGATCGCATTCATACTAGGTGAGCGTTCGTTATAGGTGGGCACAACTGAAGTTGATGCGCTCGTACTTTGCCGCTCGTTTCAGTTGAACAACATGGCAACCCCGACCCTCTGTCGTCCATTTAAACGAAGTAAACGCGCTATACGCCGTGCAGAATTTGTGCTGACTTGCTACATTGTTAACGGCAATTGCTTCATCCAGGACACTCAATGATAAAAAACTGTCCTCGCTCACAAATTTATTCAGGCGATTGAGTCTGAAAAGCTTATTCTGAATAACGCCTATGCAGCTCTGTAAGAATACGTCACAGAGCTGGCTGACAAAAGAAAAACGGAACACATTCTTAGGCGGCGATTTATTAACTCTTTAGAGCTCTGCAAATAAGTGCGGAGATCCACATAGCAGCCAACTTGAGCTAGTGTGCTAGCAAATATATTCAAATTATGCGCTCTTCAAGGAAACATTCGGTGACACCATCCATAAAGGTAACCCATGTTTAACTGTACACCATAAATCTGACAAATCGTGAGTAATTCCTGCCAGCAAAAATTTTAGTGCCGAGGCGCTCTTTCACTTACGCTGGAAGTTTTTCAGCACTGTTTTCCCTCACAAGAGCTTTGTAATGTTAATGGTGCGCCCGAATTTTATTATTTGTAGGGCTAACACCTCAGGCAACTGAAACCTACGGGCTTTTGAATGCTTATGAATCTATGTTTCGTGGGTCCAAAGGGCGAGAAATGCGAAATTTTAGTTCTCCGCAGTGCTTCTAAATCGGCTTTCCACTGTTCCAGATTACTTCAAATTGCATCTTCAAGTGGTCCAAAAAATGTTCCGAATCAGAATTTACTGCTAGTATCACTAAGAGATTTCACCACTGAGAGGTGCCTAGAGAGAGAGAGAGAGAGCTCTTCAATAAAAAATAGGAATTTTAGCCGGCGTGAATATTCGCTGACATGCTACTCTGCGTAGCGGTGAGAATTGGGGAATAAAGATGGAAGAAGGGTGCCAGAAAACAGTAAAGCCATTGAAAAAGTTTGGAACGCATTAGTTCACTGCACGATGGCTTCATTGAATGAGACCGAAGTCAAGTTCTGTGCATGTACAGCGGAGTGATCAAATGTTCGGGCAATTTAGAGTTTGTCTAAAATGCCAATAGCTTCTAAATAGTAAAATAAAAATATAATTGCATGTCGCTGTTGTCTGTAGCAGCCTATATGACCTAATACAGAGTCCACTGTGAAGGGCACTTGGGTGACGGACAGCATGCATTGTTCATAGTTCGCACGTTTGTTGGCATAAGCTCGACATTCGAAGAGGATATGAAGTACAATCAGAATTGAGCCACAGTTCTCCCAATACGGACTGTCTGCCTACTTGAAACGGTATCGTAGACTGTTTGTAAATGCAACATTAAGACGGAGACGATGATAAATTGTTTGTAGATGACGCGGAAGCCCGACTAGTAGTCTTCATTTGAGCTGTGGGCCGATGGAATGGAGAAAGGGGTTTAGATGACTTGGCATGTTCCAGAGGCGGTTCTTTTACACCCGGGAATATCAATTGGCAAGTTGAGACGCATCTGATTTTGTGAAAAGGATGCGCTTATAGTTACGAGCCGTAGACCTTTGCGGGCCGCTTCGTATGCATTCTCGTTCGCCAGGATGCCGCAGTAACCTGATATCCATTAAAAAAAATATACAGTGACCTTCAGCAACAGCCAAGAGGTGCAGTTATCCAATGCCATGAGAAAGTGGCTGGTGATTTGTTCTCTTCAGTAGGTTACAGAAGATTTGCAGCGTTGCTTGTGAGTCCGTGAAGATTACCCAGCGCCTCGGCTTATGGCGAAAGACATAGGAGGCAGCATGTTTTCGTACGTATAACTCTGGTGTGGTGGATGATGTCCTACGCTGTAGGCGCTATGAAAGCATTTGGCCTGATGAGAGAACATAAAGGCCGCATGATGAGGAGTGGTGAGAAGTTAAGCCATCAGTAAATATGTGTGTGTCTTGCGAATACTACTCAGCTAAGTAGATCGGAGCAGCTTGTAGCAGCGCAGCCTGTGGCACGCCGTTCTTCGCGGCGACGCCCGGTACCGGTGTCAACGGCTTGATTTCAAGAAGTGAGGGTGTCCAAAGAGGAAATTTTGGAGCCAGTAGTTTACATGGCTGACTGATGACAGGAAGGTGCAGTAGCTGCAGAGCTTGACCAAAGCCGGAATTGCGGTGGGGTATATGGACTTGGTGCAGGAAGTGTTTATTTCCTTGAAGTATGCGACATAGATGGGCTCAAAACATTACCACTGCGGCGATGACTTTGAGCGCTAGACATCTTGCTTCCGTAACTGTTCCAGAGGTGCAGGAGCTGTTCGGGAGGCCGAGACAGATGCGCAGGCAGGTGTTCCGCGCTGCCTGCAGCGTCCTCTTATTTGCTGGAGACATATTCTGCAAAATTGGTAAGCTATATCACAAGAGACCATCAACATAGGCCTCGTGAAGGAGAACCATAGAGCGACACTTGCAGCCCAAGCGTGTTCCTGCCATAGATTTGAATATTTCTGATGCTGCTGCTATTTACGCACGGAGTTTTTTAACATGGGGAGTCCAAGAGAGGTTTTGGTCGATGACAGTGCCGATGAATCGTTGGGTCCGTACACAGGGCAGCGGCTTCTGATAAAGAAGGAGCGGATATTTGGCCATTTATTCCCCGGTTAATGCCATGGCAACACTTTTTTCCGGGGGAAGATGAAGTCCTTGGGGTGCCAAGTTCCAAGTAGGTGGAGATGTTTAGTACTGCTTTCTGAAGACGTCGCTGCGTGACATGGTATGATCTCAATTCCCTCCAGATGCAGAAATCATCTGCATAAAGCATGATGTGCACTGCTTGTGGCAGGTTCCGTGTTATTTTTTTTGTGTGATATAGAACAAAGGAGGCTGAGCACAGCAACCTGTGGTACGCCCTTCTCTACTGCGTGAGACAATGTTGGGACGTCTTGGGTACCCATAAAATTTTTTTGCTCTTTTAAATTGTTCTCCGTCCACTTGTACAGCTTGCCTCCAAGTTCAAGACTGCCCAAGGCTGCGGGAATAGCGTGGTGAAAAAAAGTATCAAAAGCAACCTTGACGTCGCGATACACAGCGATTGGGATGCGGCCAGCAAGTAGGTCTTCTTCAAGTGATGTGACAAAGGCAATGACATTGCCAATAGCAGGCCTCTGCTGACGAAACCCCTTCATTTCTTGGGGGTGCCAATATCGGCTCTCGAGAAATCATGTTATGCGCTTGTGGATCGTACGCTTCATAAGTTTACCTACACAACTCAGTAGGGCTGTGGGCCGGAAAGATGACTCTACTCTGTAGGTCTCAAGATGGGAATAATTTTAGCCAGCTTCCACTCCGCAGGCACTTCACCAGAAAGCCAGGAAGATTTGTCATATTCTAGCAGGCGAAGTCGGCAGCTATGAGGTAACTTTGCAAGAGCTTCATAGCTCACCTTATTACCCGGAGACTTTCTCTTGTTTGACTCAGCGATAGCCGTGTTTAGTTCTATTATTGTGAATGGTTGACCCATCGCAGTACGGCCGCCTGTGGGGGCACGATTGACAATTTATGTTTGGAGTGGAAGGCTGTGAACAACCTGATTTTAGAGATTTCCGTTCGTGCAGATATAATGTGGCGAAGTGGTGAATCTGGTCTGGAAAGGTGCACAGGCATAGTGAAAATGCATACAATCCACAAGATAACCAAATGAGGAAACACTGGCGCCTAGAAAACAAACTTCGCGCTTTTATAATGCCGCGTTCTGCAATCCTCAAACTTTTTACATTATACGTATTGGGTACCTTGAGATAATTAGAATATATTCCTTTCGCATACTGGCATATGAAAATTATTATGAAATGGTTAGGCTTACTTCAACTCAAAACCATCGCCTAAGAAGAGATTTTGTTTGTTTGCGTCATGCGCAAAGGGCAAAACACTTTTCTAGAACGCCTGAGCTGCAAACTCCTGACTTAATGAGCGGCTGCCAGCTTTGCCACGCGAAGAAAAGAAAGGGAAGGCGATGCAGTCCCACGAATGTAGCAGCGCATATCCACATCCAGGGCGTTTCAAACCAGGCGTTATCGCTACACGCTCACAGCACGCAGCTCAGACGTTGTGGACAAACTTTTTGTCATGAAGATTCGCCAAAAGTTCGAGGCAGGGACAGAAGATTCCGCTAGAAGCGCGACTGTCTGTCTAGTCTAATGAGATGCGAGCAGCGGCGGCAGTGGAGCTTTATGGCACATGCGCAAGCTCAGACTGATTATGACGTCTTTCGAGCGAGGTTGCGTGCAAGTCATTTGCGCACCAAACAAATTTATTGAGCAAATTCTAAACCCGGAAACTTCTGGCGACAACAAACAGATGCTGTTTCTGCAATGTGATAGAGTGGTCATATAAAGCTGTTTCATCTGGCTTTCATTACCACATTGTCAAGATTTCGCCTCGTGATTGTCATATCATATCATATCCTGAGGGCTTACTCCGCCCTCAGTAAAACTAACCGCCTATTTAACTTAACTCATGCGAAAACTTGAACATGCATCTGCTGTCTGCGACCCTCATAAAATCAACCTTACCAAAGTCCTGGAATCCATCCAGAATTTCGCGGTGCGTTTCATATATTCAGAATATTATTAACATACCAGCGTCACATCGCTAAAATCTAGAGTTAACCTCCTTTTCCTTGAACCGTGCCGAAAGATTACAAGGTTTTGCGTTTATCCCGAATTCTATCATTCACCCCTGAGCCCTATCACCATCACCCCAGGCCAACGTCATTTAGGCCGTATTAGCCGCACGAAAGTAGTGCATCCTCCTCGAGCATCGACCTCTGCCTATTTCAAGTATTTCTTTAGCCGCCGGACTGCCAGAGAGCGGAACAACTTGGCAATAGAAACTGTTCTACTTCACACCCCTGAGCGCTTCATGGCATCAATCGAAGACCTAATCACTTAATACATTTGTGAGCCCAGGCCTCATGTAATGTCCCTTTGCGGGCCTGTGAAGTAAAAATAAATAAATAAATGAATAAATAAGTAAAGAAATAAATAAATAAACATATCTGAGGTCATAGGCGCATCATTCTTGGACAAAAATTTTCAAAATTAGAAAACTGTGAGGTACTATTTTTGAAATTGTTTACATCGCTCCCATCAAGCAGTCAAGACTGCCATAGAAAACCAAAGGGTACTGCATTGGACGATAGAAAAAGAAAAAAGATTAACAGGAAAAAAATCCAAGCCTGCCCAAGGGAGATATGCAGAGATATCGATTTTTATCAATTTTCGGGTATGTCGACGCGGTAGAGCCAGAATTTGGTGTATGGAATATTCTTGAATGAGGCAGTCAAGAAGGTGCGGTGGACATAACGGTTTGACTACGCATTTTTTTGTAATTTCTGCACCGAAAAACGGTGTTTTGTATGTTTCCTTCGTCGAAATTTCCTGCCAAGGGGGGAAGGCAGAAGGTGCTTTCCTCTCACAACCGCCACTGGGCTGTAGCCATGCCCGAATACTGCGACCGTCAGCTGCATCGCAATTCTTTCGTATCTGGACCCTTTTTAGAATGGGTTCTTTCCCAAGAGTAGTGTACATCCATCCTAAACCGAAAGGAGTGAAAAAGGCAGTGAGCTGTCCTCTAGCGCACTCCCATTCATGGAAAAGAGTGCTCTAGATTACAGCTTACTCCCTTCTTGCTCTAATGCAGACGTATTCATGTTTAGAGCGCAAAAGGAAATCTTCTATAAGAAAGGCACGGATCAAAATTTCGCTTCAGCCTGGCGATGCAGTGTACGACTGCGCGCACAACGAGCGCCAAATCGTTTCACCTGAACTAAGCGGCACAGAAGCGCAGCGGCCCGCCCTCATGAACGCGTATGTGACGCTTTTGGTCTCTAAACGCGGAAATGTTTGTTGGGGTATTTGTGGCAAAGTCGATTTGAATAGTGTATACAATATGTTGCAGGTAACTCGGAGCTTTGCGACCGCATTTTGGGGGGTGTTGATTGCAAACATATACGTTCGGTATTTCCCAGACGCCTAAAATACAACATTTCGTACTGACCTGAAGCGCCCGAGATTGCATGCTACGGCTTGCGCAATCCAGTCTAACTATGTGGGTAACCACGAAAAAAAATGTAAGAAATCTCAGCAACCAATTCCTTTTTCCCTCATACAGGTGTCCGCGGTGTATAGCGTATTTTCCGACTATAGTCCGCATCCCGTGTACAGTCCGCAGATACAAATTTCGGCTGAAAATAAGTTTTTGACTATCCGCTATGTTTCACAGATGCAGTGCAGATTTTCTTAATACCTTTCTGGTACGAGCCCACAACCGTGCACTTTTTTCATCAACGTCAAATTCTTTCTCCCCTGCTCGGTGCTTATGTACCGCTTGCGTATTCTCCAGTTCAAAGATTGAATCCTGCTCGAAACGCTCTTTCTCTTTGTGCAGCCATCGCAACTTTTCTTCAAGAAGGACTACGACGCATATGGCGTCATTAATCAAGCTGTCTTCGCGTGCGCTCACGAAGTCAAGCAACGAAAACTAGCCACTGTAAAACCCGCCAGCAGTTTTTCATTGCATATCGAAGGTGAATGCATATCAGAGGTTATTTATCTATACAGTTTTGCACAGCTAAACGTGGCACTGGCAGTAAGATGCCGCTTTTTTTACTTCGGCACCCACGCTAGCCTTAATCTGCTAGGCCAAGCGATCTGAAAAACTTGAACCATGGAGAGTCCGCACCCCCATGTAGTCCGCACCAAGCGAAATTTAAAGGGCCACAGAAAGGGCTGTTTGAGCTTGGGTTTAAAATGTTTGCACTGTGTAGAATACAGGCTATCGAGTGTCCATGCCACGTACGAGACCTCAGAAGCGGGCGGGAAATTTACAATACATTTTAAAAATTCCCGCTTTCGCACCTCGCGGCGACGCGTGGTGCCGGGCTTTCGCATGAAAACCTGGCAGATGACGTCACGTCTTGCAAATGACGTCAGCAGCCGGGGGTTATCATTGGTTCACAGCGCCAAATTTTTTCAGACGTCCCGCGCTGCCGCGGCCGCGGCCACTCCGCGTGCGCCGCAGCCGGCGGAGGTAGGGGAGGGGCCGAATGAGTGGGGCCGCCGGAGGAGCGCCGCCGTTTTGGCGTGTGGGAGAGAGAAATGCGCGAAGTCGCGGAAGTTCAAATTTTGTCTGCATATACCTCAGCTTCCACAAAACGCATTGAAATAGTTTTTGCTGGGGGATAATTATGAACCGACTTCTTTTAACATAGCAGACATATCGCACCTTTATTGAGACCCCCTTTTTGGGTCCCTTTAAGCTTTTAAACATGTACAATCCGCGGACTATAGTCCGGAAAATACAGCATTAGCTAGCTACAAATTTTGTGTTTGTTCGCGTGGCTTTCGCGCTGTGTGCCTCAGAATGAACCTGAATGATCTCTCCAGTATCTACTTATGAGCACATTACCCCGCAAATTACTAGGCCTTCTCATTTTCTTTCCTTCTTGTTCTTAACTTGACACCAATAATTTTTCTGTAATTAGATTGCTGGCCAGTTCCCAGTTTAATTAGTTCTCTGTTCATTAAAGCGTGGCGCATGGCGCCACGCTTAGCGCGAGCACCGAATATTTGGCAGCGACAGATCGCATCGTCGGAGCTCGCGCCGTGGGTATACGCAGGCCGGCTCTGGCTTATGGCGATATGGTGTCTTCGACTGGTCGCTTTAGATCGTTCTAGAGCGCTCTGAGAGGCGACCGCACATTCGGCTGGTCGAAACCGGCCGCTTTGATTACATTCGGCTAGTGCTTTCAGAGTACTCGCCTCCAGCACAGAGTGCTCTGACGCACTCCGAGAAAAAAACTCGGTGTGGCCGAGCGGCTTCGAGATGAGGTCGCGTGACTGAGCCACTTCCGCCACATCTAGAAATCGGTGCGAGGCCTCGGGCTTCGGCGTATCCTACGCAAAGGCAGAAGCAAGTGTAGGCCTTTGACGCAGTCACACAGTTGTAGCGTCTTTGCTCGGTTGTGTTTTGAGGGTGCCGCACTTCGTGAGGCAAAAGGCCCAAGAGTTGTCTGTGTTGCTGCCACATGACAACAGCGATTCCAGCAGCAGCTCAGACGAGGGCGACAGTGCTATCTAAAAGGCGATGTTCGCGAAATGAGCGCCCCGTGGGACAGAGAACCGGGATAGCGATCGATACAGGCTAAGCGGCGACCGCGATGCCGACTGCGTGCAACCACGTGCGGCTATGTTGACACCGGCAGCGGTGCCGCGTCGTGGTTCCGGAAGTTACGTCCTCCTCCTGCTTCCTGCGCTTCCGCTCTAAAAACTCGCTGACAATTTGGCCTGACTAGTCTCACTATGCACTCCGAGCAAGAGCAGCTCCCACTCTGCCAAATCTAACCGGATCACAAGAGCGACCAGTCGAATGCACCATTAGGCACGTCCGCTCCGGCGGGCGGCTCAACTGCCCCATCAAGTTGGTGTTTTACGCGTGGCCTGACAGCAAAGAAAGAAGCGGGGCGCTTGACCAATCCTTGTGCTGCGATGGCTTTCCAACCAGCCACCCACCACGCCCAAGACATTAAACCACCCTTCGCCTCCCACCCTCCTCCTTTCCCTCTCCCTCACCGACCGTAAAAGTGCAGAGTAGAATTTATAACGGCAAAGGCCTGTTCACACTTGGGCATTTGGCGGCGAGAGCGAGCGAAATCCATGGACCTCTAAATGCTGCCACGTTCACACGTGCGGACCGCTATGTAGTCGCTCGTCGTCTGCTGACGGCGTAGACAAACATGGTAAGAGGTTAATAGACGCTGTCTGCCTACCATAACCGTAAGCTATTTTGCCGGACGTTACACAGTTTCGTTCTCATTTTTAAAACAGAGACGCAACGATAAGTTTTGCCTAGTGGCGCCATCTGATTGTTAAGAGGGACACAATTGTTGTCAACAAACCGACGCTCCTCTTAAGCCTAAAAGGACAGAATTCTCACTAGAAATAAAAAAGCAATATTATCACTCTTACGCTTTCTAATAGGCGAGATGAGACGAAGCGAAAGACTGGTGCCCCATTTATTGCTAGTGAACGCGCTGAAAAAGGCTGTAACAACGACGAATCCAGTCCAAAGAGGGGCGTGCTACATCGAAGGACGCCGCCATATTTGTCACCGAGGGTGTGCAACTTCCTACTAGCTGTGGTAGTGGCCGATGAGAATCAGCGGATTTTTTTTTCCGGTGGTAGAAATCAGTCCTGTACCAATCGGGCTTTCCGCTGGGTGTTTCGGCGTGATCTCTGCCACGGTCACGATCTCTGCCACGATCTCTGCCAAACTGTCAACGCGCCACAAGACTAAAAATCAATGCGCAAAAATAAACTAACATTCAACATTCTCGGAAGAGAAGAGAAGTTTGAGAAAGGGAAGTGCGAACTTTGGAAGTGCGGAAGGAATGCATATACGTGGGGCAGGTAGTTACCGGTGACCAGGGGCCACGAGGGTGGAATAACAAGGCAAATAACAATAAAGCGGAGTACACTTGGTAGGCGCTGTCGGGTGAAGAATAGTATCTTACCAATATATCTGATGTAGAAAGTACAGAGCAGTTTTATCTAACCAGTACTCACCTGCTGGGCTTAAATTGAGAGCCTGAGGAAAGGGCGATACTAAGTTGAGGACAGCTCAACCAGCTATGGAAAGGACAAATATAGGTGTAGTGCCAAGAAACAGAAGTGATCAAGTTGGTCAGGGAACAAACGCGAGTTAATGACATCCCAGTCGAAATCAGAAAGATTTTTGCATGGACAGGAGATGTAATGCGAAAGCAGGATAGGGTAACCGATTGTCGTTAAGAGCACTTCCGGAATAGATTCCTGAAGAGCCAAGAATAACAGGGGTTGGAAGACAGTCAGTTGGGCGGATGAGATTAGGAAGACTTCGTGGATAAGGTGGTCTCAGCCGAATGACCGTTTCAATTCGAAGGAGACAGGAAACGATCGTGTCTTCCTGTGGTCGTAGTTAGGCCGACGATGGCGAAAAAATCCCACGGGTCATCAATGTGGTTGATGCGGACGGAAATGCTTTAGCATACGGGCTCCGATTTTGTGAGCTCACTGGTTGGTGCTGCCCCCTTTATGCAATGACAGAAACTATCGCTTGCGCCACAGATTGGTGGCGCCGTCTCTGTGCAGCTTTGCACATAGTGCCACGGCTCTAGAGGCTGGCAGTTTAACACGCGGAGAGAAAGGTTTTTTTTTGGCGTCTTTTCTGATTCTTTGAAATCATTAGGGATGCTGTCCGCAGTTTGTTCGAATGAGATGGCCGGTTTTATCAAGTCTTTGATGAGCTGCCATTAAGCGTATGCATCTCAGTGGCCGCGCATTTGCACTTTGGCATACTCGCCCATGTGCTCGCGTTCTCCTGCGTTCGATCCACGCGTTCGATCTTGGGCTCTTACATGGCAGCGCCCACGTGTTCTTGCATCTTGACTGTGCCATGCACAGTTGAAAGTTAATGAGGAGGACTGCCGCCAAAACAGCGCGTGGGAGGCAGGTGGTGGTGGTAGTGGTTTTATTAAGAATATTAGCAAAAAGGAAGGAAAAGATTTTTGCTAGCCCCGGCATCTGCCATCGATACTGAAGCACCTGAGCTGGAGCAGCGGAAATAAAGGATAGCAGGCAGAATGGAGAAATGAAATGAAAGAGGTGAGGGGACAGGAATAGAGGATAGGGGGAGAAGTAATATGTACAAACTATTTCGTGGGAGGCAGGCAGTTGAAGATTTGAGGATGAAGGCTGCGGTGGTGGCCAAGCGCTCTAAAGCAGCGGCTAGCGACGCTGACTTTTCGCTGGTGCCGAAGGTCGAATCACACTGGAGGCCATGAGTGTGCAAGTTTTTCTTGCTTTTAACGCGCCGTGGTGGCTCAGTGGGTATAGTGTTCGGCTGCTTACCCCAAAAATGCGGGTTTGATTCCGGCCGCGACGGTTGCATTTCGATAGATGCGAAATGACAAAAGGCCCATGTACTGCGCGATGTCAGTGCACGTTAAAGAACCCCAGGTGGTCGAAAGTTCCAGGCGCCCTTCACTACGGCGTGCCTCATAGCTTGATCACTTTGGGGCGTTAAACCCACATAAACCACAAACCCTTTAATGCGACAACGTTAACGAGCTCGTGTCGTAGAAAAGCTGGTGTAACATGATAACCTCGAAATAAAAGTTTTAAGTAGATACAGGGGAATCGAGCCGGGGCCTTTGAGATTAAGAAGCCAGCACGCACAGAACACGCTATGAAGGTACGTTCGCTCGAACGCAATGAAAGTGTACCTCGTGAATGCGTAGTGGTCTTAGACTTCGTGAAGTGTCCTCGTGTACTGGTGCGTTCTTGCGTAATACCATGCAGCACTGCAACATGCTGCCGCGTTCCACTCCGAAAGGACGAAGCCGAAGCGTCTAGCAATTTTTCTGTTTCCTCGGAGGCTGTACACCGAAAGAAGGACAGACACCGGGTTTTCGTTCGTTTGGACTTTATATTCCTAACGCGTTAAAACAGCAGAGGTTGAAATTGCTCTAATGCTGTCTACTAACACGCGCTGTAGAAGTAAATCCGTTGCCTTTGCATGTCAGAATTCAAGAAACAAGAACGAGAAACAACAAAGCTTTCTCTCTTTATAACATAATCAGAAATTTGCAGAGAAAAGGCTGAGAACTAGCTTGATAGCTTGTAGCACTCCCGTCCTGAGTGGATATTGTACCCGACGTGGAACGTCCGAAGTAACTATGCCAATTCACATGGATGTGAGAATTTAAGTAGAGTTAGGTGGTGCGAGCAGCCAACGTTGAAAACTTTTATTTTTGTGAGAAATGGCGCAGTAATTGTCTCGCATCTCGATGGACACCCTAACTGAGCTGTAAGGAAAGGGAGGAAAGTGGGAGTGAAATAAGAAAAGAAGAAAGAGGTGCCGTAGTGGAGGGCTCCGGAATAATTTCGACCACCTGGGGATCTGTAACGTACACTGACATCACTTAGCATGCGGGTGCCTTGTGCATTTCGCTTCCATCGAAACGCGGCCGCCGCGACCGGGTTCCAAGTTGGGAACTCAGGCTCGGTAGCCGAACTCTCTAACCACCCAAACAGCACAAGTAATTGGCCCAACATTGGAACTGTATTGGCAAAGCTGGCCCTACAAAGGATCGGGATGGAACTATCCTGTTGCAATATTGGGCCGATGACCTGTGCTGCTTGGGCACTGAGCCACCGCGGAGGATAGCCAGCGTTTAATGCTACAAAAAAGTAGGCATTGCGGAAACAATTTGGTTCTGTGCTTGTTCCACACTTACGATCCATGGGTACCGGTTTTCAGGTGCCCGGAGACCGTTGATAATGCGAGGTTCGAACTGAACCTGTCCACATGCTGGGGGATGCAAAAATAAAGTGCCTGATTAGAAAGAATTCGCTATCAGCAATAAAAGAATGCAATGGTTGGAGTGCACTCACGCTGTTCTGTCCAAAGAACGTCTGCTTCTGTAGTTGTGTTCGCCTGTTGCAGTATCAAAAGATTTTCAGTTCAGGTAAGGTGAAGTGGGTAAGAAGGAAGTCTCGAGGGCGCCAGAATTACCAGTGCTGACTACATCAGATCAAGTAACCCCCCCCCCCCCCCCCCCCTCCCCCGGAGCTCCATGCACAGGATATTTTTACTGCTTATTCTATGGCTCTTAAACACAGGGGTTCTCTCCCTCCTATCTGTCTTGGACTTCTTTTCAAAATTCTTGCTAAGGGGGATCTGTGCATGAATAAATGTTTTAGATGTATCGAACACTATTTTCGAATAAAGCTAGTTCCAATCAGTTGTCGAAGTACTTTATATTTTTCTACACCGATGGTTCGGTGTTCGAGCGATTATGTGTTTAATGTTAGGATTCTGTCTTCAGCGAGATTGTTTTCACAATCAGTTGTCGAAGTACTTTATATTTTTCTACACCGATGGTTCGGTGTTCGTGCGATTATGTGTTTAATGTTAGGATTCTGTCTTCAGCAAGATTGTTTTCACTTATAAACACAAGGGTTGCTTGCTTCATTGCTTACAAGAAAGAGTATGGATTTTGTGATAAGGGGAAGTGCCTTAAATTGAAGGCTGGCATAGCTATTTTGTAAAGAACGTAAAATGGTCTAATTGGATTTAGGAAGTAAAAGATTTACTCTCCAAATAATGTTAGAAAATAATGAACTGAGAAATCTACTAACGAAAGCAACCTTTTGAAAAGCACTGAATGACAGTATTGTTCCAGGGCGAGCCATATAGACACTTTCCATTTACCGAGAGATCCAACAAAATTTATTTGAAAGGAAACTAATCGCACACAAATTTTAGGCAGAAGCTATCATATTGTGAGAAGCAATTCCGAGCGGATTTAGATAAAATAATCGTGATTACCTTTAGTTGTGTATTGCACACTTATGAACTTCATAGCCACATCGATGTGCTTTGCGTAGTCATTGGAGGTTCATTGATCTTTCAGGAAGCGTAAGGTGAGGACTGCAAACTTCGCGTCTTATTACGGGCACGCGCAACTTACTGTGGTTTCCGCCAGCTTACAGAAAGAGAGTGCAAGGATTTACATCAGCAGGTGTTGTTTTGTAGAACCAACTGCTTTGGATCTATATGCTTGGAAAGTTTTCTTTTACAAGATTAGTTTTAGGGTATGTGCTTGAGATGTTTTGGTCTAAGGGAATGTTTTGAGGGATGTAAATGTGCCGAGAAAATGAGAGTTATACCGGTGTGTGTTCATTGCCCTCAGTGCAACACGTTGGGCGTTCCTTTTCTAGGAATGAGTGGGACCTTTATGGCCTCGCCACGCCTAGGAATGAAATATGATGCGAATCATCGCCAGGTTTAAGCAGTCGTGAGTGCAGCGATCATAAGCAGTTTTTTCGCATGAATGCCGCCGGATTTTACCAAAGAGCACTTGCGATGTGCCGTTGTGAAAAGTGAATCCATGTTTATTTTTTTTCTGCAGGGAGACATCGTTAGTTAATAATGGGCGCATTGAGATGTGAGCGGCCCAAACATACATTACTATCCTTGAAGGAACATGATGCTCTGCGCTTGTATTTCACTATCTCCACGACTGCACTGCTCAAATTTAGGTTTTCTCATACGTAATAAAATGCATGAACGCACTTTCTGTTAGAAAACGTAGTTCTGTCCACTCGAGTACCGCGAATACTGCTGTTCCAAGATAAGCATTAATGTTATTTTGGTAGCCCAGTCTTCCAGCGGCGCATGTTTGGTGTCACCCAGCCTGCAATCACATTGCTACTTTCTTATCACACGCTGGGCAACACCATCGGTCAGGTAGTTGCTCAGCAAACTCGTCACGCACAAAGCTCCTAATCAGAACAGCCGACTCACGCCTAGTCTCGAAGATAAGCTAGTTAGCCTTCCTTGGTTCTCGTGTGGCAGGGTTTTGTGCTGCATTACATTCGCGAATACTATCAGGAGATTGCATATGTGGAGCGAGATCAAGGGCTTGTGCCAAGCAAGTCATCCTTACATTGACTCGGTGTCGGCGGATCCATTGAAAAGCTGCAAGAAGGAAAAGTGTTCCCAGAAAGCGAAACGTGATCATCCTGTCGCCCCTAAAACGCAACAGCTGTTTCGTGCAGCGCGTGCGAGTCCAGCTGGCAGAAAATGCTGCTCCTTTGTACGAAGTTGTCTGGACGCCTACTTTGAACGTACGTGTTCTGATTCTTTTTCCTGAAGTCTGCTTCTTGGAGGAAAAACAAAAGGAAAAGGCGTCATAAGTATGAGAAGCAGTGCTAAGGTGGAATGCTAGGCTAATATAGGGCTTTTTGTTTTAGGATCATTACAGCTTCCAATCTAGAAAACAATGAAATTTCGCACAATGTTTACAGTAGGCTAGTGTACCGTCTCCTTAAAATTTCAGTAAAAACTTGCAGGCACATTGACCGTATTTTCAAACTTATTTCATAGTTTTTTTACTTTAATTAAGGCAAATATTGAACGATTTATGCTGTAGCAGAGGAACTTGTCCCCTTGCAGCTTTTCATAATGTGAGATTTCGTTTGAGCAAGAATTATAATTCATTTCCTTGTTCCTCTAACAGAAAGTTAAACACCGGTGATTCAATCTTTGCACTTCCTGCAAAGAGAAACTCTTTTGGGAATACAATGTTTTCAAGCTAATGCAAGTGTTGATATTCAATAAATGCAGGAGTCACGAAAAATATCTGAGAAAAAAATCGTGGTGAGTAATTTATAGTTGGAGGGGAAGTGATCTTTTGACGTGCAGTGTATTTTCACAAATTGTTGCGTTTCTTCAGGGAGTCGCAATCTTTAAATGCGTCTGGTTGCATTGTCTTGAAAGTCCTTTTATCGAACTCTCCTTAGAGGCAGTTCGTTCGCCTGTCTTCTCTTTGTACTTTAAATATCAAAAATAAAAAGGAATACTGCGTGCATAACACGTCTTATAACAAATATAAAAAAAGAAGATAGGAGATAATATCACTCCCTCCTTTATCCCTTCCCTTACGGCGCGGTTCAGGTGTCCAAAGATATATGAGACAGATACTGCGCCATTTCCTTTCCCCAAAAAACCAATTAATATTAGATAATATTGCAGTAGCTGCTCCACGACGTCCGTGGTGAACTGCCGACCACGGTCACTGATCATAACTTTTGGGGGTCCAGTGTAGCATAAAAGAGGACACATATTACGCTGTAGACGAGGGTCGGGCTGCCATTTCGCAATACCGAGTAAGGTAATCAGCGCAAACCCCTTTCCAGCGGTTCTCATGATAGGATTTGAGAAATGGGCCCAGGAGGTCTATGCCCACTTGCTCTAACGGTGCGGCAGGTGGTGTCACAGGGTGAAGCTGACAAGATGCGACGTTAGTAGCGCGCCTATATCGTTGATACTGAGTGCAGCTGAAAACGTAGCGCTCAGTCGTGGCCCGCATTTTCGGCCAATAGAAGCGGGCCTGGGTACGGTGGAGTGTTCGGGCCGATCCAAGATGTCCAGATGTAGGGTCGTCGTGCATGGGCTGCATGACAGAGGTGTACAGACTCTTTGGAGCCACCAGGAGGAAGCGCTGGCCTGTAGAAGAATAATTTCTCTTCCATAGGAGACCATCTCTCACGCAGAAGTGGTTCGTACCGGAGGGGGTCTTCAGCCTTAGCAAGGAGAGACCGCAGGGTTCAATCTCTCTACTGTTGCGCTTTGAATGTGGTGAAATCAGGAAAAAAAAATGGTGATACTGACCGCCGCTGACCGCTGAGCGTGCCGGCGACCGCTCTTGTAGGCAACTGTGTAGTAAAACTCTTGTAGCTGGAAAGCCCACCGTGTAAGTCGCCCACATTGGTCACGAATATTAAAGAGTCAGCAGAGGATATGATGGTCGGTGACGATAGTGAACGGGCGTCCGTATAGATATCAACGGAAACGCTTCGTGGCGAAGGCGACGGCGAAGAATTGCTGCTCGATAACCGTATAATTGTGGTTCGGCTTACTGAGCAAGCGACTCCAATACGCAACAATTGCCCTTTGTTGTAGGAGCGCTGGACGAGCACAGCTTCGAGACCATAACCGCTGGCGTCGGTATGAATCTCTTTGGGGGCGGAGGGATCGAAGTAGCAAAGTAGAGGGTGGGACGTAAAAAGAAATTTCAGTTGGCGGAAGGCGGAGTCGCACTCAGGGGTCCACTCGAAAGACACGTCGTTCTGAAGATGGCCTGTCGGTGGGCATGCGATGTCCGCAGAGCGATGAATAAAGTGGCGAAAGTATGAGCATAAGCCCAATAAACGCCGCAGCTCTCTGACAGACAGTGGTGGTTTAAACGAGTCGACAGCTGCAGCTTTGGCTGGATTAGGTCGGACGCCGTCTTTCTCAACGAGGTGCCCAAGCACTAACGCTTGACGTGCACCAAAGTGGAACTTTTTAGAGTTAAACACAAGGCCAGCTTTGCACGTACAGTCCAGGACGAGGGATAAATGGTCGCTGTGCTCAGTGAACGTCTTTACGAAAATAACAACATTGTCTAGGTAGCACATGCATATTTCCCACTTAAAAACACGTAGTATAGTGTCCATAAATCTCTTGAAGATGGCGGGCGCATTACAAAGGCAGAATGGCATTACATTTAACTCATAAAGATCGTCAGACGCAATAAACGCTGTTTTCTTTTTGTCGGCGGGATGCATAGGAATTTGCCAGTACCCCGACCGGAGGTCAATAGAACAGAAGTGGGAGGCTGAAAAAAGGCAGTCGATGAAATCGTCGATTCGAGGGAGGAGTTATACGTCTTTTCTTATGACGGCATTTAGCCTACGGGTGTCTACGCAGAAACGCCATGATCCATCCTTCTTTCGAACAAGAATTACTGGAGCATCCCAGGGGGAGGGGGAAGGCCCGATTCCTGAAGCGAACGAGGCATCCGTGGTTCCACTGCAAGCATATTTGACACACGAAAAAGAAATGTCGCGAAACTGTTTTTCTCCGTACCCTTCAGTGAGCAGATGTCTGGGTACCACGTGCCGCAAATGCTGCAACTCTGAAGCATCTGCGGCAGGTTATCAGTGACTCGATCGATGCACCGCTGCTTCATCTGTTTTAATGTGGATACCACTCCTGGGCCTCGCACAAACGCAAAACGTAGCCGTTTAGCCGGATAGCGCGTGAAGCGTACGGCGCATAACAAGTGAACAGTGATAGTGATTTTCAAGAAAGAAATTGTATATCGCTCCTGGAGCTCGTGCGAGTGCTGAACGCAGTCGTTTCGTCGATTGGCCGAACACCGCGCACGACTGCATTCCTTACCTCTGAATACGGTTGCGCGCTGGCGCGTGAATCTTAGCGGCATGCGTAATTCACGGAGAATACGCATATGTATTACTGCAGAGCATCAAAATAGGAAAGTGCTCGCGATTAAATGTCATGTACGCTGTATCGACAGAAATAGGCGGCGAAATGCTGCTTTCATATATAGTTAACACGCTAGCCTACAGTTACCTCTGTAATAAAAACACTGGTGCTGTATGTGACACTTGTTTAGTTTGGTTGACAAAGGGAAGGGCAATTGGGATATGTAGAGCGGTCTCTGCTCTTACTGCCGCGAGTTCGACCATTGCATGACTTTGCGTATTCAAAGTGATATACTGAAATAGGTTGTTTCTTTTCTACTTGTAGTTGCGAGTGTGCGACGTGGTTCCACTTTGTGATTATGATAACATTATTGCTGTGATAGGCACCAATCTGATGTATAGGCTTCCTTAATTATCAAATATTTCTGGACAGGGTCGACCAGGATAGCTGAAATGACTGAAAAAGGCATGAAAACTGCTATTACAGTGGCCTGCTGTGAAAAATCTTTATGCATATTAATAATTCAGCCACTGTACACATGTCTGATAGGATTGGAGTGAAGCGCAAATCAAAGAAGATGCAAGATAACAGAATTGAAGACAAAACGCGAAGTGTAGCTGCTGTACGTAGCTGCTGAATATTGCTAATTATGTGTAGCCTCTTGGAGATATGCTGAATGTCTACAGAAGAAGTTATATTGTGGATTATTGTGGCAGCTAGACAACCCGCATGTGGCCATGGTAACCAGATGACACCACAAGAGCCTAAGTGCAGTGAATAAATCAAACTTTCTTCTGACAATTACAGCTCCACTAAGACTTTCAACCACAGCTTAAATAATCTTGGGCACACTGTGATTAAACAATAATCTAATAATTTAGCTGGAAACAATATGCAAATAAAAGAAAAAACTCTGTCCATGCTTAAGTTCACCTGACTTTCCCATCTCCATAGCTACGTGGTACCTATGTGGAATTTCTAAACGGTACTCATTTCAGCTTCATCAAAGCAGTCACATCTCAGCCTGTATGCATACCTGTCTTTACTTATAAAAAACACAAGCCAATGAAATATCACCTTGTTCCCGTAGCAAGGTCCCAAGGACCGGCTCAACAGGGTCTAAAATTTGGACAGCTGCCTTAGCAACGGGCATGTGGCAGACTCATCCGGCAGACGCACAGGCGGTCGCGCCTCAGTGGTTACAGTGCGCGTCAGTATAGTGGCAGCCACGCTGCAGAGTCCTCCCGAGGGGTCAGCATATTTGGCACGTGAGCAGGTGGGGCGATGTCTTCTGCACAGCAGAGTGCCCTTATTCCTGCTGATGCGTTGTCGCTTCATCTGCCGTGTTCGAGCTCTTTCGCCAATTCTATGTACGCCTTCTCCAGCGGTGAACTACTTTTGCTGCTTCTATGTGAAAACAGCGGTTTCTCGCCATTGAAGATCTTCATCTGTAATCTTAGTTTCGGACACTCCCTCGAGGTTCCTTATGAGGTCCTTTGCACTTTGCACAATTCGGCACTTCAGCTTTACACGCAGGTCTGTCATGGTCTCCACCACAACACAGGCACATTTTCTTGCTCATGCATGCACTGCTCCCTCGTCCCAGCATTTTACATTTATTAGACTGCAGAGGACGGGGTGCATAAGGTCGCACTGGATGCCTCACAAATCCAACCTTCACGTGCAGTGGCAAACTGGTGCCTTCAAACACCGGTCTCACGTACCTTGGTTGCCCATACCAGTGAATGTCAGTGATTCGTGATTCGAATCACTGAAGAGAGCGACATAATATGTGTACCAAGTTCGTACCATATTTCTCGACGTCTACATGAGAAATTTCTCCCCCACGAGCAAAGAACGAGCGCACTTGCATGTTGCCAAGGTCTGCCACAGCCTTCAACTTGTATGCGGTGGGTCGTTTGGAGATTTCTGTGGTGAGGATATTCCTTCTCTCATTAATACGCACTTCTTTGATTCGGTGGGGAACCAGCTGTTCAAGAGCAAGAGTGAGAGTCTTCCGGTTCATAGAATCGGTATTATCCTTATCTTCGACAGGCACGTATGAAATCGTGTAAGTGAGCTGTTGCGCACTCACACTTGCCGCACTAACTCTCTTCGTGTTTGAACTGGGCTGGTTAGACTCCTTCGTACTTGCACTGTGCCCACACTCTGTTGAAGTCTTGCAGAGCTTCCTTTTGACTCACCATCGCGGTTTAACCACCGTCATACCCTATGTTACCTGTATTGGAGAAAATAGATGACCCCGGTAACTTTAAGGCAATGTGACCCGGCGTCTCGATTTAGACAGGACAGTTGCACTTTTGCAGCTACAGTTCCAGCATACCACCAGCTTGCCTGTGGGACAGAGATTTGTCCTGCTTTGGCTTTCTAGAATGAAGCTTTGATAAAAAAAGTATAGCTTTTAGAATCATCTCTTAAGAAACAGGATGGTCACGAACACCACAAACCTCAGTTTGTAATTGTTATTTTTCCTCTTTCTGGATGTTGTTTGAAACGTTCCAAAAAATCTTGTCTCTATCACTTTTCAATCACTAAATCCATGACACTGCGGCAGAATCACATATCCATGAGCTCCCAAAACTCGCGTCTGCTTGCGTCTCGAAGGCTTGTGTTCTAGTTCATTTTACTTGCGTTCTCCAAGACCCATAGTCGTACTCGAATATAGCTTGGCCACGCTCCATGCTGACTTTGTTTTAGTTTTGAAGGTATGTAACACTGTTGGCGACAGAGATGCTAAATAAAATGCATTCAGAAGTATTAGAGGTTGAACAAGGTATCCACTGGTTCGGATAAAAGCAGGAAATTGCAATAATTGTGGATAAAATAAACTTGTCATGTCTGAGTACTCTCATTGCTCCTACCACCCTGCTCCTGGTCCCGCTTTGAGGCTCACAGAATATGGCCGCATTACTCTCAGGGGACATTCACGCTGGAACTGTGTTGACTTGCTAGGTCCACATTGATACCCGCGGTAGGCAGCAGAGATGACATCCACCATCCCCTTGGATGGTAAGGTCCCTATAAAGGTGATAGAAACACAAAATATATAGAAAAAAGCGCAAGGTCAAGAAAAGCTGCTGTTCGCAGCGCTCTTCCATGTCCATTAAAAAATTGAAAATTGGTTTTTTTTTGGTGAAAGGAGATGGCGCAGTATCTGTCTCACATTGCGGCGAACACCTGCTGAACTGCGCCGTAAGGAAAGAGATAAAGGGCGGAGTGAAAAAAGAAAGGAAGAAAACGGTGCCCAATTAGCTTATATGTAATCATCTGTACCGGTCTCTTGCATGCTGATACGCTAGTCAATCGGTAGACAATTTGAACGCCAGCGACATCATGTGAATGTGTAATTTACTTTGGGGATTATATTTTCTACTGAATTCATATTCACTATCAAAAGGACTGTGCCTGAAATGCATTCCTCTGGCGCATTATTTTTCTGAGCTATATTTACCGATAGAGTTGAACCTAGGAGTACTACATCCCTTTTGCAAATACCCAAGTCGACTAGGTCGCATAGGATACCACACCTTCATGTGGTATTGTATGCCTTATTCACATCGAAGAAAACTGCAACACATTGATTCCAGCGTGTGAACACCTCCCTAACTGTATTTTCCGGATGAACAAGATGGTCCATTTTCGGGCGTGGTTTTGGAAATCCTTTTCAGCAATCTCTATACACTGCGTCATGAATACAGATTGTCCTCCAACTTCCTTTGTTTCCGGAACCCATTTTGTAGCTCCCCTAGCAGCCCCTCGTTCTCCACCCAAGCCTGCAATCTGTCCTTTATAATCTGCATCACCACCCTGTACCCCACAGCTGTCACTGTTATGGGACGGTAGTTACTTACGTCAGCTTTGTCCCCCTTTCCCTTATATATCATGTTCATACTACTTAATCACCATTCATCGGGGACTTTCCCATCCACTATCATTTTATTCACTACATGTATTAATGTTTGCTTGGATTTTGGTCCTAGCTTCTTTATTAACATAATCGGAATACCATCTGGTCATGATGACGTGCCACTAGGAAGCTTCTTCTCTGCCCTTTCCTACTCGCTTTGCTCAAGTGAAGCTATTGCAGTAACAGGTCTATCCTCCTTCGATAAATTATGTGCAACATTTCTTTCTGAAAATTTTTCTGCCATCCTTGTTCCTATGTGTTTTATCGCTTCATCCCCTTCTATTCGAACACTCTGATCGGTCACAATAAACCTTTGTTCTAGCCTAGTCTTATTACTGATTGCATTTAGATGCTTCCAGAATTTTTAAGCTGCTTTTCTATCCTTTTATTTACTTTTGACATCCATTGAGCACCCTTTCTTCTAATTTTCTCATTAATCAAATAGGATGCCTCCTTTCTACACTTTAGGAAGGTATCCCATTTTCTGTCCACTTCATCTTCTGGTTCCCCCACTTCTTGGAATATCTGTGTTCCCTGGACGCTTCCCGACGTTTCTCTGTCGCCCTAAGGCCCGACGGTACCGGTGGCCGTCTAGCGGCAGAAATTAAGTTTCGCTTTCAGTTTTCATTCAGAATGTGTACGGGAGCTGAAATGTATTTGCAGCACCGGAGCAACACAGCGATTACAACAGTTGCCAGTTAAGGAAAATAAGAAGTGATTAAACATGATATATTTCTTCGGATTGAAAAGTTACCATGAATTGGCCGCTTGCCAATTTTTTTTTTGCTTTCACTCCATCGGCTTCATTCCGGTGGTAGCAAAATATATAAAAAATTGTAGCCTATGTCGTCGTCGAAAGAGGAGAGGAGCATGAAATGTATGTTAGGCAAAGCATAGCGAATTCTACTACGGCTCCCTCCCGAAGAGATATCCCGGAATGCTCCCTAAGAAGTTGGGACGTTGCCTTCGGGTAGGGTTCCTTCACTAGTTCGACGAATTTGGCGGCAGTGTTGTTGGCACGGGACAGGTCACTATGGAAAAATGTGTACAGGTTTGAATAGGTCGACAAATAGGACTATGACACATTTCGTTTAACATTATAGGATGAAGCTTCCAAAGCAATTCAGCCTTTGAGAGACTCTTTAGTGGAGGGCTCCGTATTACTTCGATTACCCATGGTTCATTACCGTGCACTTACATAACACAGTGCATGGAAGTCGTGGGTTCGAATACACCCGCTACGGTAGAACTTCGATGGAGGAAAAATGGGAAAGGTCCGTGTACTGTCCGGTGTTAGTGCTCGTTAAAAACCCCAGGTGGTCGAAATAATCCGGAGCCCTCCACTACGGCGTCCCTCATAGACTGAGCCACTTTGGGACGTCTATCCTATAAAGCCAAACCAATTGTGCCATAATCCTATTTGCTGACCCATCCAAACTTATATACAATTTTCAGTAGGGGTGTACTGCGGTCGTACGGCAGCGTTCATGCGAATGCGCGTAGCACGGATCTGTGGCGTGGACTCAGTGGCGGTGTTAGGTACTCTTTCATGGATGCGTCAAGCCTGTTTGCTGTTTACCGCAAGCCGGGGCGCAGCGCCTTCTCAGCCTCCCGTATGCACGCGCGTCGTCCTGCGCCGTGGCTTTCGAGCGAAGAGACCGCTCGGCTTACGCGCTGCGCTTGTAACCCGAGCAATCTTCGAAGGCCCGCACAGGGACGGTGGCAGGGCATTCGTGGTGAGGTGGTTCAGAGAGGCGGGAGAGGGGCTGGAGGGTGCCGTGTTATATGTTGGACAGGCATAATGCCCCTATGTCTGCAGCATTGCTCTTCATAAAATTAAATGATTCAGCAAAACGCAGCGGTGATTGAGAGCAACACATACCGGAGAGAGGGGCAGAGTGCGGACTGCAGGGTAGTATCAAAACCATTGAAACGCTCGAGAGATGTTTCTACGGTCCAGTAGAACTTCGCCTCCCCCTGGCGCCCTCATGGCCAGCAGAGCGCGCTTCCACTCGCAGCGCGCCGTTTGCGAACTAAACGGGCGGGCGGAAATGTTCGCGTCAGGTTCTAGCAGTTCTGGCTCATGTTCTCTGCCTGGTGCGCTGCGGTGCATAGACGACGTTCGCGAGTTTTCCCAGAACGGGAGCTGAAAGCACTAAATGCCTAAAACGCCCGCGTGTTGTGCAATGCAAGTGCACGTGAAAGAACCTCGGATTGACGACAATAGTATGGAGCTTTCCACTACAGCGCCTTTGATAGCCCGGTTTAGCTTTCGGACATGAAACGCCGCATACTACAGAATTTACCTTTTATGGGTTGCAAAGGCACCTCCTGCTACTCTTTCAGTCTTGAGGAGCTACGTACGTCGAGGCAAAATAAAATTCTTGTTTTCCCCACTTGGCACTTAGAGTTTCTCAAGCTCCTCTGGGGACCTAATTCAGGTCTCCAGAGTTGGCTTTCTTTCAGTTGACACAGCGGTTGCTTCAAGAAATAGCTAATTTTGGTCCTGTTTTTTGTGCATGAATTAATGTGTAAACCAGGATGATTTGGTGCGGACAGTAGTTCGATTGAAACATATTGTCGCAAGACGTCAACGTAATGATTCCTCTATTCACTACAATGATGTTGTAACTGCTTTGCCTTGATATGGATTCAGTACAGAAGCACGTTATTATCAAAACAACCAATGAGACCCCACATTCACGGCATAGGTATTATTCCAACAATTTTATTCGCATTTGTAATAAGATCAATCACCAACATTTTTTATGCTGCAAGTAAACCAAACTTTCCTTGCCGCTGCATGCATGTTCGTGGCTGCGAAAGATTAAACAATGCCTCAAAGTGAAATCCTAACGAGCGCATACTATCGGCACCATCAGCGCGTTTGTACTGCTCCCATAATTAGTTAAGTTTGATCGCCATGTGGAATGTTGCCTTAACAATCGCAACGATGCATTAAGAAAGCGTGGATAAAATCTCAAACATGCGTGAACAATGCTTCACATGTGCGTGTGGTGTTGTCACAGGAACTACGCTAACATATTTTGTTCCGTAAAACACATGAGCTAGGACAATATGTTCTTTTTTGTTTTCATTTCTTCTACCCCATTTAGTCGGACATGCAGCAGTGAGGTGAAGCCAGCTTAACATTTTTGAAAGGAACACCCTTGCACCTACACAGCACAACAAGGAGTATTAGGGCCACATGCACCCGTTCATGCAAACGTCTAAAATTCTTGGGTGCAGGATGGGAGCACGTGTAATAGAAACGCCTAATTTGTCAGATGTAAGGGTGTGCATGGAGTTATATTCCCTTTAAAGGTGTGAAATTTTTTACAGTGCCATGGATCTCGGTGCGGCCGATTCTGACGTCCGCGAACGAAGTCGCCACAAACTTTGCAACACCGCAGGCGAGGTTCTAAAACAGCGTCGCGGGAAACGATTAACCTTTGCGCTATTTCTACTTCAGAAAGTTAAAAAAAGGCATTACACCGCGATCGTGACACAACTCGTTCGACCGCTAGTCGGCTAGACTCCGCTGAAGACCATCCTTATATGTAACCGATCTAACTGCGATCTAAGATGTTTGCCTCCTAATATTTGAAGTGTGCCCCCATTGAAAGTTTCGCAGTACCTTAACATGCAATAAGGATTCCAGAATGACGACGCGATTCGTATCGCGAATTCTCGGATCCAAGAATCCGGGACTGGAACAAGCTATAGGTTAGCAGTAAATATTCAATCGTTTGTAATTATATCAGGAAAATTCACATAGCTTAGATCGGGCACAGGTTGAATCATGTTATTCAAACTAGTACACTGCAGACTTCTTACATGTATTGTAATTGCCTTTATTTGGTAGCTTTTTTAAAATCCATGTACACTTTAAATGTCATCTATAAAAGTTGGTTGTCACTGTCAAGTAAACAGGCCTTCTTGCTGTCTGCTCAATTGACTGTTATTGCAAAAGACACTTATCTATTCATCGATATAAGAAGTGTGTGTCTAAATTGTGCACGTATTAAATATTCCATATTTTAGCACACTGCTGTCAAATACGAACCCAAATGCACGAGAAAATTATCACATACGCAGTGATTTGGAATATGTAAAATCGGATGTAACTCCAGGAGTTGTGCATTTCACAGTATGATCACCGTGAAACAGTACTGATTTCTCTCTGTAATGTTATTCGGTCAATTAGAAAAGCCAAAATAGAGATAGCACAGTGTGGTGACAAAGGGCCCAAGCCATCTATCACAGCGCTGAAATGCATGGTTTTGTGTTTTGCACAGTGACAGCCGGCAACCAGTTTTATTTTAGCAGTCATTTCTTAGCTCATATTGCAATGACAATTGCACAAGCTGGAATGCAGCAGTGCAAACAAGCCTGGAGAGTTGTGCTCAGAGCAAGTAAACGGTGACACATACAGAAACAAGCTGGCATGTTGTATGTACAACTCCAAAATATTCAGAAGGTGCCCATGTGAATGAAAACAAAGTGGTTGCTTAGTAGTTAGTAAAAGGCCATACATGCCTTTTACCTTCAGTTTAAACATAACATGATGTGGGAGTTGGTAAACTGGCTTACATATGGTCGGCTCCTGGTTGAGGCTGGGAAAGAATACTTCATATATTCAGGGAAACCAGATGCTCTTCACATGCATACTGGATAGCTCAAGCATAATTTCAAGAAATATATTTACAAAGTGAAAGTGGTGTTGTTGCACAATAAAATGAAATAAAAAATAAGCATTTAAGTGTGTAGGGTATATATGCTTATATCCTTTCATATTGCTTTACAGTACTATTTTAGAATTTTTTCTGACCAGAAAAAAATAAGGGATTGTAAGAGTGAGTCCGGTTCTCAAAACAGCAGATAAAAGTGAGCATTGTCTGCACCACTTGTCATGTTTAAAATTTTAGAACGTGCTAGCTGTTGTTATTAGCAACATATTCTGTAAATGAAAGCCTATTTCATGGCCAGTATGGTTTTAAAACTGCCAAAGTTTTCTTCAGGCATACTTTATGTTAAAATGACTTCATTGTTAACCTAACCGCTTGAAGATTTTTGCCTACGCTATGCCTACCGTCGGACTTCATACAATGGGTGTATGTTAATTTAAATAGGCCTAAAAGGGCTGCATGTATTGGGCAAACGAATGTCTAGTTTTGTGCTCTCCTTTTTCAAAATAATCTACCAAAATGATCATCCTCCTCAGGCCCTTGTATGAAAACTCGCGTTACTAATGTAAAAAAAAAAACAGCAACGCTATGAATAAATTATTCTTGAGTACAGATTTGTGCCTTTCCATGCGTTTCGCTCCCATCAAATGTAAGAAAATCACACTCACACACAAAACTCACAGCAGCTGTAATCTGACTCGATTGATGACGACAGAACTGTATGTGAAATTTAGCTGTATTATAAAGGAGAAGGAGGCGTCCTTTTACTTTTTTAAATACTGTAAATGCTGGCCACATGACATACCTGGCTGGCCATTTCAGATGAAGAAAAGGATCAAATGACACAGGCACATAAAAGCCACATGCGTAAACATAAGCGCCCAGCTTTTCAACCACATCATATAATGGAAGTCTCTGTGTTGCTTCCATTGAAACAGGGCAGAATACAAGCACATAGGAAATACTGACACATATCAGCTCGTAATAGAGATAGGTATGGCGGGCAGTAGAAACTATTAATGCAGTCTTATTAACTTTGGCAAATTGGCCATGCTCAAGCACCCAAACGGTTGTTTCTGGACAGTAGGAATGTTGATGTTGATAGTGGGATGGCAGATCATATAGCAATCAACGAAGACTAGTTAAATGAAAGAGTGAAAGGAAGACCATCAATGAATGTATGAAAAGGGGAAAGACCAAGTGCGATACCTTTGGAGTGGCCCAAGATTCCAAAAAGAAAGGCAGGTTGAGCAAGAGTTGGCATGAGCCAACTGCTGTTAGCTGGCTAGGATCACTTAAATCCCGCTCAGAACAGTACAAAGCAAGGCTTATTCCACAAGAGGAAACTAAGGTGCAAGTGAATGCCACGAAGAACGAAAAGTTGGCTACTCACAGGAATGCTTTTCAAAAAGCGTACCGATTTGGAAGGAAAAATTTTAATGGGCCACAACAGTTTAGCAGTGTGAGAGTACATAGTGTTTTTCACGCTTAGGAACCCATGCTAGTCATAGAAATGATGCAATGATTTGGTGCTTGTGGCGTTATCAGAACTAAAAAATTTACCACATTCTGCTGTATGCAGTCATGCCTCGTTAATATCCGCCCTTTGATATGATGGCTTTAATTATGGACAGTTTTTCTGGGGACGAAACTTTATCAAAGCATGCATGCCTTAACCTGGAAACTTTGTGTTTGTACAACTGACAGGCTTTAAATGCACAAAGCGCATTGGGACCCGCATATTTTTCTCGTGTAATAAGGACTGCAATGCGAACGTCTGGATTGTGGTAACCAGATACTATAACACAGCGCAAGGACTGTTAGAAGTGTTTGGCGACAAATGCAGACTGAATAATATCGTTGTTGCACCCTGGAATTTATCTAATACCACTTGCAGTACAGCGTGCAGGCTTTGTTAAACCTTGAACTGCCAGGCACACCGACTCTCTCCGCTTGCACTTTCTCCCTGAAAAAGCACCTCTCTTTCTGGGGTCAAAATCATTGGCACTGAAAGGCTCGGCGACACATTTCCTCGCGCATTTTGTTCACTGCACAAATTAATTAATTAAGCCGCCCGCTGACTGAATAACCTTTTTGTTATAATATAAAAGCTGTTTACTTGCAACACTAATTTAATGCTTTTTAAAAGAGAGCACACGGCAAGGAAAAAAAAAAGAACACTCGAGTTAAAGCATGTAGGACACGAGAGTTCAGCACTGGTGCAAAGCAGGGAATCTGCAAATACAATACAAGCAGTAAGGAAATAGGTTGAAATTAAATGTGATCTCAACCTCAACAGGTCGACGGCTGCACCGGCACTGCAGGACTTTCAGAAACGGCACAGCGTCAGCATTTCAGAGAGCCAACCAGAGTGCAATAGCGCATAGCACAATTTGAAAAATCAAAATAAGCCTTGTTAACGTCGTCTTCGCAACATGCACAAATACGGCCCTGTCACGACCTTACGACAAATGCGAGCAGACGTGTGTCCACAGAAACCTATAGCTGAACCCTGTGGAAGGTTCAAACAAGCATCTACATTCAAGCAAACAAATTTAGAAAAGCAGCAAATGCAAAGAAGGGGAAGGAAATCTAGGAAGAATTCTACATTTCTAACAAATACATCCTCCTCGATCCACCATCGTCTTCATCCTGCTAACAAATAATGTTTATTGCAGGTAGTCACTGGTAGAAGAACGCAGCATATGCATATGTGCACGTGCATTGATAGCATATGCTTCTAAAGGCTTCGAGAATGTTTCACACAAGCTGGTTCAGATTACTTAGGAAGCACTAGTTAACAAATGTTCGACACCAATAAAGCCGAGTTGTTGGGCACCTCGGCGACAGCGTAATGAAAGCAACAGTAAATTTGGGATCAGGTGCTGAATCAAAGGGTACAGTTTCTATCCCGATTGTCATGGCTCACGGAGCACTTCGTGATCGCTGCATTTTACCATTAGCCGTGGCAGCCACGATAATGCACTTAATATTGTAAGCATTTGTCTAAATCCAACTTCACTCCACGCTGCTAAGCAAAAAATAAATTGTAATCACAGCAGTTTACTGAAAATGCTTTTCATTTTTAATTCCGATTTGATATTAAGGAAAACTCTGTACGTATAGTTCTGATCCAGAACCAAAGAGTTTATACTGCCACGGACCTGGCTCGAGCTACCTGCGCGCTAAGCCGTGACGAGGACGAAGTGGTCGCGTTCGCGTGAGGTGCGCTCGAGCTGGCTCTGTGCTGGGCGATTAAAAACCTCGGCCGTTCTGCGGTCCCCCTCTACGTCTACGACTGTTCTCCGTCTGGCCTGTGACATCTGGTGGAGGTCGCTTGGGTATTCTCGGCTGAAGCTCCATCCTTCCTCGGAGAGCCGAAGCACAAGCCCGGTGCCTCTTGTGCGAACCCCCGTCCATCGTGTCAGCCGCAGGCTCCGCGGCTTGTCTCCAGAATTCGGACTCCAGCCTCAAGAGAGCGCACCCATGGCTACGACCACGGCAGCAAGGTCAGACAGCGCCCCGTTCATACCTGCTTCTTTTGTGAGCCTGCAAAATCCCCGGATCCCGAAGCCCTTTCACGGCGGATACTCGGAGGACGCCCAAGACTGGCTTGATCAGTTCGAGCGCGTTGCGCGTTTCAACGGCTGGGACGACAGTGCTAAGATCCGGAACGTTTACTTCAGCTTAGAAGACGCCGCTCGGATCTCGTACGAAAACCGCGAGACGAGTCTAACGACGTGGCAGGACTTTCGTCGCCAGCTGTTGGAGACTTACACCAGCAGCGATCGCCGTGAACAGGCCGAGCGTGAATTGACCGCTCGCATTCAGCTACCAAACGAGAATGTAGCGATGTACGTGGAGGAAATGACGCGCCTCTGCAACCGAGCGGACCCGACCATGACGGAAGAGAAAAAGCTCAGACACCTGATGAGAGGCGTGAAAGAGCAATTGTTCTGCGATCTTGTGCGAAGCCCGCCCAGAACAGTCGCCGAGTTCCTCTCCGAGGCTGTGCTCAAGGAGAGGGCGCTCCAGCAACGGTACAATTTCTACGACCGGCAGCTAAACCCTATCTCGGCTCTACATCCCCTGGATGCTGCTTCGGGGGCCAATACAAGCTCCCTTCGGGACATCGTGCGTTCTGTGGTCCGTGAGGAGCTGCAGAAACTTCAGGGGATTTTTCCTGTGGACTCTCTGACTAGCGCCATTCGGGAGGATGTTCAGCAGGCGCTCAGATCGCCCGTCGCTCCAGTAGAGCCGCCACCACAGCCAGCTGCTTGGCCGCCAGCGACGTATGCGGACGTGCTGCGCCGTCCTGCGCCGGTTCCCTGCGCGCCACCGTATGCCCCTTCGGTAGTCGCAGTACACGCCGAGCAGCCGGTTCCCTACTGGCAAGCTCGAGGACAGGCACCAAGGAAGACCGATATTTGGCGTGCGCCAGACCGACGTCCCCTGTGTTACCATTGTGGCGAGGCTGGTCACATCTTCCGGCGGTGTCCATATCGGCCTCTGGGATTGCGAGGCTTGTCTGCAGGTAGTCCCCGTCCGCGGCATGCCGAACAGCCTCAGGAGTTTGACGAATACGTCACCCGCCGGCGTGGTTCACCACCTCCTCCGCGCCGAACGTCCCGATCGCCCTCACCTCGCCATCCATCGCCTCATCAGTCCGGTTATGGACCTGGTGCACAGCGTGGGTCCTCGAGCCCGCACCGGGAAAACTAGAACAGGCGACCTTTGGAGGCGAGGCCGCCGAACGCCGTATTGCCGAAAAGCTTCCACCGACGCGCCGACTGACCCTTCCCGAATCGACGACCACGATACCGATGACGACGACGACGACGACGAAGACGGCGCCGACGACTGGGTCTGGTAAGACCAAGGTCTCCCTTGACATACCCGTGATGATTGACTCTAAGGAGGTTAGCGCACTAGTGGATACAGGTGCGGACTACTCGATAATGAGCGGTAGGATGGCTAAGGTGCTGAAGAAAGTTATGATGCCGTGGCCAGGGTGACAGATACGTACGGCTGGTGGCCACGTGGTTACGCCGCTCGGAATGTGTACGGCAAGAATTACGATGCGCGGAGGCACGTTCGTGGCAACGTTCTTCATTTTGCCTGAATGCTCACGAGACGTCATTCTCGGTCTCGACTTTCTTCGAGAAAATGGTGCGACTATAGACCTTCGAAATCGATTGGTTACATTTTCAACTGAACTCGCTGCCACCAAACCCGCCCCCGGGAATTGCAGAGCCGCACTGCGTATATCCGACGATGCCGTAACGGTGCCTCCACGGGCGAGTATTCTGGCTAGGGTCACTTGCGACGCACCACATTGCGGACAACGTGTTGTTGAGCCAAATGTCTCTCTTTTGCTCACCATGGGTGTTTGCGTAGCAAGAGGGCTCGCCTTTCTATCTGACGGTCGCACTGAAGTCCTCGTGACCAATTTCAGTAATGAACACCGCCATTTATTTGGTGGCACAGCCATCGCCCACGTCGACCCCGTCCAAGAGGTGGCTGAGTGTTTCGCATGCCTAGAAGACACGCCTGGTGAAGTTGACGAAGAGGCAGTACGCGCCGTTCACATAAACGAGGGCCTCCCGCCCGCAGAAAGGCAGCAATTGCAAGAATTGTTGCTGCAGTTTAAGGACTGCTTTACCTCGTCGTCTAAGGTACGTCAGACGCCCATCACTAAGCCTCGGATAGTCACGCACGATGGCGCGCGCCCAATACATCAACAGCCTTATCGCGTATCTCCCCGAGAGCGGGAGGCCATCCAAACGCAAGTGAAGAATGACGGCATAATCCAGCCATCGAATAGTCCCTGGTCGTCTCCTGTCGTTCTCGTAAAAAAGGATGGCACGCTGCGCTTCTGTGTGGATTACAGAAAACTTAACAGCGTAACAAAAAAGATGTCTATCCGCTACCTCGTATAGATGATTCCCTCGACAGACTGCGCCAAGCAAAATACTTTTCTTCGGTAGATCTGCGCAGCGGATATTGGCAAATAGAAGTTGATGAGAGGGACCGGGAGAAAACCGCCTTTGTCACTCCGGACGGCCTCTATGAATTTCGTGTGCTCCCCTTCGGACTCTGCTGTGCTCCAGCAACGTTCCAGCGCATGATGGATACCGTGCGCACCGGCCTTAAATGGCAAACATGTCTAGTATACCTGGATGATGTAATCATTTTTCAACAACGTTTTCGGAACATTGGCAGCGGCTCAGAGTGGTGTTAGAAGCCGTCCGATCAGCTCATCTTACTCTAAAGCCGCCAAAATGCCATTTTGGATTTACTGAATTGAAGTTTCTCGGGCATGTCGTCAGCTCCGAGGGCATCCGGCCAGACCCTGACAAAATTTCTGCCGTCGCGGACTTCCCGGTTCCCACTGATAAAAAAAGCCGTCCGACGATTTCTAGGCCTTTGTTCGTACTACCGACGTTTCATAAAAAACTTTGCTAAGCTGGCCAGTCCTCTGACGCGCTTGACACGAGATGAGGAGCCATTTTTGTGGGGTGCCGAGCAGCAAGCTGCTTTTGACGATCTACGACGTCGGCTACAATCACCACCAGTACTAGCCCATTTTGACGATGATGCCGCCACTGAAATTCACACGGACGCCAGCAACGTCGGTCTTGGAGCGGTTCTCGTCCAGCGTCCGAACGGTGTCGAAAAAGTAATCGCTTATGCTAGCCGTGCACTTTCCCGTGCAGAGTGTAACTACTCTACAACTGAGAAGGAATGTTTGGCCGTAGTATGGGCCATCACAAAGTTCCGCCCCTATCTGTATGGCAGGCAGTTCAAGGTTATTACTGACCACGACTCATTGTGCTGGTTGACAATCTTGAAGGACCCATGTGGCCGCCTAGCACGTTGGGCATTACGCTTACAGGAATTTGACTTCACGATCATCTACAAGTCTGGTCGCAAGCACACCGACGCTGACAGCTTGTCGCGTTCACCCGTGCAACCTTACGGAGGTAACGCAGAAGACGAAGCATTCCTTGGTGCAGTCACGTCGTTCGACATCATCGCACAACAACGTGCGGACGACGAGTTGAAGCTGCTCATGGAGCATCTAGAAGGTCACCATCCCTCGATACCCTCCCACCTGGCTCGTAGGCTGCCATCCCTATGTCTTCGAGGCGGAGTGTTGTATAAGAAAAACTCCGCCTCCAGTGGTAAAAGTTACCTTCTGGTTATACCAGCCACCCTCCGCCACGAGATCTTCCTCGCCTGCTACGACGAGCCGACCTCTGGGCACCTTGGATTCACGCGCACACTTGCCAGAGTGCGGCAGAACTACTATTGGCCCAACCTTGCCTCATGTGTGAAGCGATATATTCGGACCTGCCGTGAGTGCCAGCGTAGGAAGACGCCGCCTCTGAAACCGCCTGGCATGTTGCAACCTATCATGCCTCCTAACATACCCTTTGAACAAGTCGGCATGGACCTCCTCGGACCATTTCCCTTGTCGTCGGGAGGAAACAGATGGATAGCTGTTGCAACCGATTACCTGACGCGTTACGCCGAAACGCAGGCTCTCCCTCAAGGCACAGCGTTCGAAGTTGCGCACTTCTTTATGCGTGCAATAGTGCTTCGACACGGCGCTCCGTCCGTCGTCATCACAGACCGAGGGAAGGCATTTACAGCTCAGCTTGTCCACGACATCTTTGAGCTGAGTCACACCAGCCATCGAACAACGACAGCATACCATCCCCAAACAAATGGGCTCACAGAACGCCTGAATAAAACACTGGCCGACATGATTTCCATGTACGTGGATGTGGAGCACAGAACCTGGGACCAAATACTCCCCTACATCACATTCGCGTACAACACTGCGACTCAAGAAACAACCCGCTTTACACCATTCCGTCTAGTCTACGGCAGAGAAGTGCGGATGATGCTGGACGCCATGCTCCCGTGCGTGGATGATGACTTGACACCAGATGCGGGCTCCTTTGTCGAACAAGCCGAGCAAGCTCGCCAGCTTGCTCGTTTGCACATCACAGCTCAACAAGACGGACGTTACAACCGGCGCCACAGGGAGGTTACCTACAACATCGGTGACCGTGTGTGGGTGTGGACCCCTGTCCGCCAAAAGGGATTGTCCGAAAAACTGCTGCACCGATATTTCGGACCTTATGAGGTGCTCGGTTGTGTTGGAAACGTGGATTATGAGGTTGTTCCACGTGGAACTGTGGCTACCGGTCGTCGGCAACCACGGACTGACATTGTGCATGTAATGCGACTTAAGCCATACTTCTCGCGTGAAAGCGATGACGCTCCACTTTAAACTGTGTTCGGGTTCTGCGTTTTAATTTGTTTATTTTTGTTCGTTTTCTGCTTTGCACATACCCTCGCATCGGGACGATGCTCTTCTTTTTCGGGGGACTAATGCCACGGACCTGGCTCGAGCTACCTGCGCGCTAAGCCGTGACGAGGACGAAGTGGTCGCGTTCGCGTGAGGCGCGCTCGAGCTGGCTCTATGCTGGGCGATTAAAAACCTCGGCCGTTCTGCGGTCCCCCTCTACGTCTACGACTGTTCTCCGTCTGGCCTGTGACAATATTAATGAGGCACAATTGTATATGGGTTTATGTAAAAGATAAAATGAAATGCTCATGAAAAAGAGCTGCACTAGCGGGCCCATATTAGAGACTTCTGCATTTTGAAACACCGATGAATGAGTTGCGACAATGGTTTTTGTTCGTACATAATTGCTCCTGATCTGGTGATAATACGTTACAACCAAAGGTTAACAATGCTGCTTTGGCTCAGACCATGGTCACATTCAGTGGGAGTTAGATTCATTCAATTTGTCAGGGATATATTTATTTGCAGATATGGGCCCGCTTGGCCGGCAGGAAATCAAAAAAGACGCTCCATATGTGAGAGTTGCCATGCACATCGATGTTTTCACACAGATTTCACAGTGCCGCCGGCATACCATCGTAATCCGGCCACTCGTAGTCGCAAATTGCACTTTATGGAGCTTAATTCCGCAGAATGCTGGCGACTCTTCTGTAGTCCCGGCAGAAAACAGTCCAACGGCCGTGCAGCCAAGGTCGTTTCGCATACGCAAAACACAAGTTTCAGTATGGTCTCGTCGCACTCATGGCGGTTGTCTAACACAGTACACACGAACTGCGATCGATATCGGTGATGGCTACGCCGCAGCACAACGACTTGTGCTCGCGATCACTGCAACCGCTGCAACGAATGCGACTGGCTGCAGAGCACGAAGTTAATTTCATCACGTCGCACTCAGGGCAGTTCTCAACTCAGTCCACATGCGTGCACTAGAATCAGGATCTGCTCTACAGCTCTAAGTTCATTTCAGCATTCGGAAAACGTGGCGGAAGTAGTAAGCTTTTTAAACGTAATTATACTTGCAGGCGATATCACTGACTGACACAGAAGCACTCGTTCCGACTGCACTTTCACTACACTGACACTTGCCACTGCGCTGTGAAGCTTGCTGTATGCACAGGAAGTTCATTCACCCTGGGGAGCTGCTTCTCGCCACTGTTCATGAAGTTCCTCGCGCGAATAAAGAACATTTGTAACTATCACAAACGGTTCTAAATAAACACTTCGCGACACCGGCACTGTTACGTTTACATAGACAGAGTACGTTTGTAGGCCGATCGGTGAACTCGGTGTAGACGGCGACGAAACAACTTTGAGGAAACTGCCGCTTGCCGCTGTTGCACACAGCGAAGCTCGAAGTCGCTCTAAACACTAGTAATAGTTACACGCGGCCAATATTATGTGTTTCTCGGCACAGCTGCCCCCTACTAGGCCTGGTTTTTCACTCCGCTTCGCGGGCGGCCATCTTGCTGAAGAGGCGCGGCCTGGCACTGGTGCGCTGCTACGTCACGGGACAGCAGCCAATAGCGTGATGCGACCATCCGCTCTTGCGGCAGAAAGTTGAAGTTGACCAACTTAGTGCGCACAGGCGGATGCGTTCAAGCGTTCGATTGTTCGGCCCTTGCGCAGCGCTTCCGTACTGTCGCAACGACGCGTGCGCATTGGAAAAAAAGTTATCGTACAGCGGCCTCTAGCGGAATGGGTTGGCCCGTTTGCGGTCTCACCCTCTTGCCATCCGGCGGCTCGTCCGCTGTTTCGCCCCCTCTGCTTGCCGCCGTCAAGGCGCCGCTTGCGAGTGGGGCACGGGATAGCGCGTCAGGTACCACGTTCGTGCTCCCCTTTCGATACTGCACCGAAAACTCGTGATGCTGTTTCAGGGGAGTCCAGCGCGCCAGCCGCCACGCAGGCTAGCGGGGCCGCATCACCCAACTGAATGGAATGGAAAAACATTATTGCTCTATTTACAGCTTTCAGCGGCTAACAGAGGTCTTCATTATTTACTGAAGTCTCCGTCGTCCTGAGTGGTCGGCGCCCCTATTCCAGAGCACCGCTGAACCTGGCCACTTTGAGAGCGTGCTGCACCAATCCTTTTTGGACTGTGAGCACGCTGCTGGTGAGCAGACTCTCCCACTTTTCCGCACTGGGTTTTTCTTCTTTGTGGAAAGAGAAGTTATTTCTGCACTCCCATGTGATGTGATATAGTGTTGGGATGGCCCCACACCATGAGAATGTGTCTCTGTATTGACTGGGGAACATTTTATGTAGGATGTGTAGATTTGAGAATGTTCCTGTCTGCAGCCTTTGCCAGCCAACTGCTTCATGTGGTGTCAAAGATGGGTGGGGTGGTGGATATATTATCCTTCTTTTGCCTCTGTGATGGTTTAGTATTTCCGCGTACGTTGGTTCCACCGTCATAGTGGTATCCGGGTCCATTGACTGTCCCGCTTGGTATGTATGCTCGCGAGCTAGACTGTCGGCCTACTGGTTACCCGCTATTCCGGTGTGACCAGAAACCTAGAAAATCGTATGCTGTATCTTTTCGTTCGGAAGCCCTTCCTCGAGGAGGATTCGCAGCGCCCCTTTGTTGATTCTACCTGCCGTGTAGTGTCGGCATGCTTCTTTGGAGTCTGTGAGTATTATCAAGGATCTGTTTCTACGGTAACTCTCCGCAGCTGCTGGAGCTACAGCTGCTTCTCCCCCTCTGTTAACGTGCAGCTCCTTAGGGTTGCGCTGCTTATTAGCTCTTCCATATGATCCACATGCCGCATCTCTATGTTCTTTGGTGTTGTGGTCCCACGGGTATAGGGTTGCATCCGTGTATACAACATTGTTTTTAGTGGCCAGGTGTATTTCTACCTATTCTGCTCGCGCTTATCTTCTAGCCGCGAGCATATTCGGGTCGATATTCCTCGGTAGGGGGCTAGCTTTCAGTGTCTGGCGAAAAGAGTCTGGCATGTTAGCCATCCTATCCTCCGTTTCTTTTATGTTTTTATAGTTTTACCACACTACACTTAATATTTTAAGGAGCGCCCTGCCGTTGGTTGATTGCAGGAGCCTGTACATCGGCGCACCCAATTGTGCCTCCTTGAGCTCTTCAAATGTGTTGTGAATACCTCGCTTGAGGAGCTTGTCGTTCGAAGTGTTTATGGGCAGGTGCAACGCCGTCTTGTATGCTTTCCTGATGAGAATCTCGGCTTGTTCTCTCTCTTGTTGCGTCATGCTGTGGCACGGGAGTGAGTACGTGACCCTGCTGACCACCAGGCTCATGACCAGCTGGATCGTGTCCCCTTCCTTCATGCCGTTCCTTCTCTGCTACACTCTCGTTATCATCCTGCTGACCTGCTCCGTCGATTGCTTAAACAGGCCTAGCGAGTGTCCGCACCGATTGCTGCTCTAGATCCACATGCCGAGGATGCGTATTATGTCCTTCTCTGCTATGAGTTGACCTTCTAGGTACACTTCTATCTTTTCCTTGGTTGTTTTCTTTTCAATCCTCAGAATTTCCGATTTCTCGGTTGAGCACGCGAGGCCTCAGTCCTTGACGCATTGTTGGACGCATGTTGCCGCCTTCTGAAGCTTTTCTTCTTTTTGGCCCAGTGGCCCCTGATTTACCCAGACCGTGATGTCATCCGCATACATGGCGTGCTGGATGCCCTCGATCTCGTCCAGTTTCTAGGCTAGCCCGATAATCCCGATGTTGAGGAGAATTAGTGAAATGACCGAGCCCTGCTGGGTACCTTGGTTAGGCGTGTCAAAGGTATCACTCCGCAGGTCTCCGAGTCCTACAGTCCCCGTGCCCTTTGACAAGAATTCCCGCACGTAATCGTGGACTCTCTTGCCGCAGTTGGTCTTGTTTCGCCCTTCCATGATGGCTCCGTGGCTGACGTTGTCAAAAGCCCCTTTGGTGTCGAGGGCCATGATGATGTTTTCGCCTGCTTTGGGGATCTTGTTAAGGATCTCTTCCTTTATCTGTAGCAAGACATCCTGTGTTGACAGGTTCGTCCGGAAGCCAAACATGCTGTGGGGGTGCAGCTCGTTGTCTAGGTGTCGCTGTATTCTTTTGGTGACCACTCTCTCGTAAAGCTTGCTGAGACACGAGGTTAGCGAGATGGGCCGCGAGTTTTCTATCTGTGGCTTCTTGCCGGATTTGGGTATCATTATCACTCCCGCGTGCTTCCATTGTTTTGGTACCGTGCCCGCTTTCCACTGTGTATTGAGGTAGTCCCTGAGTTGGGCCACCGCTTCATCGCTGAGGTTGTGGATCAAGGAGTTCTTAATTTTATCGGCTCCTGCTGCCGTGTTTATGGTGACTGCTCTGATGGCGGCATACACCTCTTCTCTTGTAATTGGCTTGTCGAGTTCGGGGTTTTCCGTTCCCTGGTAGTCCCCTTCGTATACTAGCTTGTCCCAGCCATAACTTTTGATCCGGACATCCTATAGTAATTCCTCGTCTTGTCCCTCATATTGATGGACGAGCTTTTGAATTGCCTTGTTGCTCGCAGCTTTGGTTTTGGTTGGGTCCAGGAGTGCCTTGAGTATACGCCACGTTTTGGCTTTGCTGAGCGTGCCGTTTAATGAGCTGCTAAACTGCTGCCAGCCTTCTCTTGCCAATTGCGCTGCGTATTCCTCTGCCTTCTGGGTGACCTCAGCGATCTCCTTCTTTAGCTTCTTGTTTAGCCTCTGTTTTTTCCATCTCTTGGTGAGCCCGCGCCTCGCCTCCCATAGCTTGAGTAGCCGCGGGTCCATTTCCGGTGTTTGTTCCGTTCTCTCTATTTCTTGCGTGTATTGTTTTTGTATTTTCTTTACCTATTGGCACCATTCTATTATTGAAGTAATATTTCTCCCTTTATGTGTTTACTGTTCTTCCGAAAGGCGTCCCAGTCCGTTATGTGGGCTGTGACAATCTTCCTTTTGATGTTCTCGGCTTCTATAGTTGCCTTCAGTACGTAATGATCGCTGCCCAGGTTCTCCAGCAAGTTTTCCCATTCTACCTGTTTTGCTCCTCGAACGTACGTTAGGTATCTGGCTATCTGGGGCAGGTATCTGGGCTAACTCTGTTGCGTAGACGCGTTAGCTGATTTTCGTCCGTTATGAGGGTACAGTTTGTATCCTCCGCGACCATGCAAACTAGCTGCCCTTTCCAGTCTCCATTCTGATACCCCCAGCTGGGGTCCCTCGCGTTAAAGTCCCCTGCTATCGAAAGGGTTTTGGATTTTGCTAACCTGCCTGCCCCCGCGAAAAGTTTGCTAAAATTGCCATTTTTTGTCTATGCGGGCTGTATAGTTTACTATGAACCTACTTTTTGCATTATGCTCTTTCTTGGGTATCACCTAAGTTATCACGTGTTCTATTCCGGTATCTGGTATTTCGCAATGTGCTATGGTTACTAGTTTGTTGCTAATTAGTGTCGCCATGCGGCCCTTCTCCTGGCATGTATACCCCCTGAGTGTTGCCGTGATATTTGTCTCCTGCAACATGATGATGTCTGGGGGTGCGTTTTGTGTGTTTATGTACTGCTGCAGGAGTCTCTGCTTGCGCCGGTATCCACTGCAGTTCTATTGCCATAACTTTAGTGTGTTTCGTCCGGCCATGTGGTATTGTTATCGTTGTTGTTTTGGCTTTCGGATCCGAATCTTCTTTCGTGATAAAGCCTGTCCCTGGCTTCAGTCGTGATTTTTTGCGCGGTTTGACTTTTTACGTAGCTGCGAAAATTGTGTTCCTGCAGCGTCATATTTTGTTGCATCTGTCCAATCTGCTCCTGCATGGTTTGCGTAAAGCTTTCCATCTTTTCTTCTAGGCTCTTCTCCTTTGACTGTTTTGTTGTATCTGTTTTTCGGGCACGGGACTAAGTGGCAATCTTGATGGGCTGCCCATTTTTTGCGCCTGAAGCTCTCTGATTAAACTATCGATTATTTTCTTTAGTTGCCTGGTTTCCTCGCAGCTTAGCTCTTTCTCTCTTTTGAACGCCTTGTTTTCCTCTATTATTTTCGTGTCATTGTTCAATTGTGCCGAGTGCGGAAACAGTGATTTGGGAGGGCCCGGTCCCCAGCTTACCTTGACTCCGCCTTTCTTCTGTTGGTGTTGTTTCGGCGGCCCTTGGTTGTTTCGCTTTCCCAGGGGTGGAAAGGACTCGTCCCTGGGTCTGCCTCCGCCTTGGCTGCGGCTCCGTCCCCGGCTCCAGCCCCTGCTCCGGCTCCGTGACTGGTTCCAGCCCCCGGCTTGGCTGCCACCCCGACTCCGGGATTGACTCTCCTCACCCTCTGAGCTGAACCATCTCGGCCGGCGTCTCCGGCTCCGGCTCCAGCCCCGTCGCTGCTGCTGGCCATGATTGCCCGGCGGCGGTCGCCCGCATAGCTCCTCAGCGGTCTTGAGCCGCATCCTACAGGCTCTGGTGCCGGTCACATGTTCGCCTCCGCATACCATGCATTTCAGTTGGCATTGGTGTCCATCGATGGGATTGCTGATTCCGCAGCGTCTGCAGGTTCCCTCGGGCGTTGGGCATACGTATAATCGGTGTCCCTGCAGGCCGCATACATAACAGCATTGTCTCGTTGGCCTGTATGGGTAAGTCTTGTACTCTCCGGCGCTGAAGACGACCCACTTCGGAGTGCTTGGACCATCGAAGGTGATGAGTGCTGTACCGGTCTTGCCCAGCATTCGTGCTGCTAGGATCTGGACCCCTTGCGTACGTAGTCTTAGTTTCGATTCCAGTACGCCCGATGGCATGCCCGCTGGCAATCCGTGAAACACCGCGCGCTTGACGTTGTCTGGCATGGCCACATATGCCTGTACTGGGTAGCTCGTTCCTCCAAAGGGAAAGTCCTTGATCTTGAGTATTTTTTTCGCTGCTTCTTCTTCGGAGGTGCTCGCGATCACTATGTTCGAGCCCGGTCGGAGCCTGACCAGAAAATCCTCCTCCTTGATTCGTCCTCGACATGCTTCCACGATGACACACGTGGCTTGATGCGGCTTCATTTCCAGAACTTTGAGTCTTCCACGGGGTCGGATAATGATTTTGGCGTCGTCCGTCGGGAGCGGCGGTAGCTTCTGCCTCGGCTGCCTCGGCTGCCGCTGCGCTCCTGCTTTAAGTCCTTGAGCCTGCGTGCGCCCTCCGCCAGATTGAGTCATCCCGCTGGCAGCTGCGTCTGCCGGCGCCATCTTGCCATTGTTCTTCATCCAGTGGGGTCCCTCTGGCTTCAAAATGGCGTCGTCCTCGGCAGCGCGCTTGATTCCTTTCTTGTATCCTCTGGTATGGTATATCTGCCAATTTATTTCTTCGTCTCGCACCAGGCCCTCGTCTTCGCTGACGTCCTGTTGCATGCTTGCGTCTTCCATGGCCCCTTCAGGGCCGTTCCCCGCTCCCTGCGTGCCGGAACACGTGGTCGCCGGCGCGGCCTCCATCTGTTGAGTTTCCTCCCGGTCCTGGGCTTGTCCAGCTCCAAAATTATTGGCGGCAAGGTTGTTTGGTGCCCGAGATGTCATTCCTGTCTTCCCCGAAGGCCTTTTGGTTGACAGCCAACTGAGCACAATGTGTGTTATCCAACGTTACCGCAAAGGCGGCCAGCTGATGTGGTGCCTGGTCGTGCCGCGCCGCCCGGTCCCAAAGGGGAGCGTTAACGACGGAACGCTCGACACAAGGCCTTGGCCCTGGTCGCTGAGCGTGGCACTCTCCGAACGTCTTCACTGGGCAGGCAGTTACTGACGCTTATGGGCAGATGAACGGCTAAAGCTCGGAAAATGGTCTGTCACGATAGCCGCCATTTGCAATTTCCACCACGATCCCGGTTGTCACGAGAAAGTCTCTTCCGAGAATAATGGGCACACTGATCCCTGGGAGGTGGATGAAACGCGCGCGTCTCGTCCGCTCTCCCCACCTGACAGTCAGCCTCGCGGCGCCAGCCGAATGGGCTAAGCCTTTCGCAAGGTTGAATGCCGCACGGCAGTCCCGCAAGCGCACCGGGTGCTTATGCAAGTGGGACCACACCTCCTCACTGTACAAGGAGGCACTGGCTCCCGTATCCAGTAACGCCGAAAATTCGCGGCCAGCAATGGTGCCCGGAATAAACGGTGCATGCGCAATATCAAGGCAGCTTGCTCTTTACGCCGAGGGAATTAGCAAAAACGGGGCCGGTCCTCCCTTTACGACCGACACCCGCCGCCGTTTTCCTACCTCACAGGAGACCTGGCCACGGGACATTCTCTTGATAAGTGTCCCCTCTCTTTACAGCGGAAACAGCGCACAACGCCGCAATCTTGGTCGCGGGACAATGACGCCTCTCCCTGGCTGGGTCAGCCCGATGCATGGCCAAATGGCCGGCTGAATCGGGTTTCTGCCTCCGGTGTGCGTTAGAGTGCTTGGCGTCCCTCGGCACGCGGTTTAGAAAACGGTACAGCGCAGGGTGTCCGTGTTCTGTACGAATAGGGATCGAGAGCTCGTTCGCTCAATTCCCATACTTCGTTTTGCCCGCGAACGGCTGCAAAGACAGGTTGTGCAGGTGGTCGCCGGTTGGGTAGGGGCATGGCCCCTCTCCATGCACAGCGTGGCTCGAGGGCCTCGCTTCAGCGACTGCGCCCCGACCTCAGAGGAGGCTTGGGCGGGCTGCACGAAAACGGGAGGCAAGGCTCCCAGTTCGATGAGCGGCGCGGTTTCCACAAGGAGCCGGGCCAGCACCTCACCGTTCCCAGAGCAGAATTGACTGCTAGCGAGGCACGGCTGCTGTTGTGCGGGGCTGCCGGTTGTGGCTGCTTCGCACGCACCGCTTTCGCACTGGGCGAAAAGCTTGTACAGCGGAGGCATGTGATTCACAGGTGCACCGCAAGGTGCTCCCGATAGAGCTCCAATGGGAGCCGCGCGTGATCGACGTTGGGGGTTTTATCGTCGTATGCCCGAATGCGGCCCGCGGCCAACCACGGTATTTGGCTATTAGAAGGAACAGCAGCCAACGTATCAAAGGACGTTACGGCTCCGTAAGGAGCCCACGTGTAGCGGCCAAGTGCGCAGCAGGAGGTGGCAGACATGGTGCGCAAGCGTGATAGTCAAGGCGACCTGCTCGGCTAATGTTCCTTCAAAAGCTTAAAATCTAGCGACTTAGCACGTTGGGCGCCAGTTCTGGGTTTGTCAGCGTGCACAGGCCACTAACCACCGCGGGTTCGGGTTTCGCGCGAGAAAAAGGGCCCCGAACAGGGGTCACAACACGCACCCTGGGGCACCACTGCGGCGCACTCAACCTCTGCCGAGAGGAGAGCGACTCGCAGCAAAGACACATGCCTCCAAGTTCAAGAAGGAGACGTTTATTTACGCCGTTCTCCAGCGGTACACAGACTCAGCGGTCACCCCGTCCCAGAGCGCGAGAAGCGAGGCTACGGTGCGCGCTCGGAGCGACCAAAGTATTGCGCGCCGCTAGCACTCCGCTGCAGGAGATTGCCCCCGCGGCAGTGCTGTGATCTCTCTCGTGTCGGCCGTTGGGCTGTTTGCGAGAGAGTGGGCAGTCAACGCAAGGTGCGCCTGTCGGAGGTCGCTGGACACCTGGACAGCCTCGAGTCGCTGCAGGTCGAGGACCCGTGCTGGAGAGCTCGAGTATGCACTGCTCCGAGCGGCAAAGGCCGGTCCGGACAGACAGTAAACAGTAGCGTACACACCTTACGCTGTCTCGGAGGAGTCTCCCTCTGTGCTCCGCTCGGACGGTCGCGTGGCGCGCGGCCGCCCAAGCGGGCCCCGAATTCCCGCCAAAAGGAACCAATGGCAAAGGTCCTTGGGAAGCCGGGGAGGAGCTGCGGCCGAATGACAGTGATTATCCACCCAGCTGCCTCTCCGTCGCTTGAGGCGGGAGAAAGGAAAGAGAAAAACAACGCGGGATGCCGGCAACAGCCGCGCAAAGGCAACGGCGGTAAGCCCGGATTCCCACAAGCTCCTGGTGTTGATTCTTTATTGGCTCTGTTTGACGAAGGCCGTGGCGCAGACGCTGTGATGACCGGTCGAGAGTGCTTGGGAGGTATTTTTAATTTTTCTGGAGTGAATGTAGCTCACAGAAGACCATACTGAACAGAAATATGGCGTCACGTGGGCGCCCGGTGCGGCAGGGCGCAGCACAGGGTAACATTCAAGCTGCGCGCGCCTGAAACCGAAGGCTTAAGTTTCCTCACGCAGCCGCTTGATGCGCTGCAGTCAGTTATGCCACTGGGCCCTATGGGAGTGTCCGCTCTTTATGAATCCCTTTCTCTATCAATCCGTTCTATATGGACAAAAGGCGGTAAACGCTAACACGGCATCGCTGCATTAGTTCTTGCAATTCTGCCTCGTCACCCTTATATTGCACAGCAAAGAACACATAACCATGGAAGCATCAGATTTATTTTGCTGTCGCGAACATAGCGCCTACCCCTCGTAGCGCCGACAGAAAGTGAAGTGTTAGCGTTAGATATGAATCGCTGCTCCTAATGTAGAAACTAAAATACCGCTGTGATGCTCCAAATGAAAGGCACTTCGAAACCAGATCTTTAGATGGGCACCGTGGTGGCCGATAACTGCCGTAACGCTGCCCGGAACAGCCAGGCCTGACGATGAAGGTAGGACTGGAGGCTGAAATATCTTCCACATCGGAAAGCTATCTTTTAGATAGCAACACGTGGAAATGATGAAACACGTGGATGACGACGCAGTAGTGAAAGCAGTTTTCTTGCACCGACGTCGTACCTATGATTACCGCCCGTTGTCCATGCAGTAGAGATGCGTTAGATTGGTAGCAGGAGCGCCAAATCATGCGCTCTTTCTCTTTAGTGCAGCACCATATGCTTGAGCGCCGATAGCGCGGTAGCGCGACCACGACACCACAAGCAAACGCATCCAGACATAGGCCATGCAGTGCTCACAGCACAGCCTCACTTACCTCCTCTCTAATGAAGAATGAATGTGGGAATCACACAACAAGCGCTCAAAAAAAGCGAGAGAACAGTTGTAAGGATACCACGAGTAGCGTTAACACCCTAACTGGCGATATAACGCACGTCGTTAGCCTGGTACACTCTGAGCACTTCTTTCATGTTGTACGAGTCCTTCTTCTCGCCTCGTGAGCATACAGTACAGCATGAGCCTCGAAAAAGTTGGTTTGATTTGGTTTATGGGTGTTTAACGTTCCAAAGCGACCCAGGCTACGAGCGACACCGTAGTGATGCTCTCGGAAAAACTAAACCACAAGGGGTTCTTGAACGTGTACCGACATCGCACAGTACGCGGGACTCTAGGATTTAGCCTCCATAAAAATTCGCCCTCTGTGGGCGAGATCGTATCCGCGTCTTTCGGTGCAGCAGCCGAGCGCCATAAACACTGAGCCAGCGCGGCGGCTCGTCGAAAAGTAGCATTCATAGATCAAGCTTACTGCATAGATGCTTTCGAAATGTTTCGCAAAATCGCCACAGCACGTTCTAGCGGCTTCATCAAACGGCGACTTCAGCTCAATCTTGCGACGAAAAAACAGCTAAATTGATTTAAAGTAGTGGTGTAATGAGCAATGGCTTCTGACGGGGATGGAAAATCTGAAAACAAGTCTTAGTGACTTTCACGGACAGGCGGTTAAAGTGGCACCAGCGCTTAAGAGAATTAACGCCATATTGCAGGTTATGTACTAGCTGATTAATGTCCCGGAGCGATGATATCATGGTAGAGTCATCTGCGAATAGTATACTACTGCAAAACTTTAAACAGGGCGGTAATTCATTAATGTAAAGTAAAAACAATACAAGGCCTAGAATAGAACTTTGTGGACCACCGTTGTTAATTAACGCTATGTTAGATGTGTGGTCATTAATAGAGACTATGTGTTCTTGGACACAGAGAAAGCTCTTCAAAAGCATAAGGGGAGGTCCAGTGATGCGGTATGATTATAGTTTGTGAAACAAGACGGAATTATCGATAGAATCAAATGCTTTACTAAAATCTATGCATACTGCTCCTGTGAACATTCCTTAAATTAATTTAGCGCTTCGGATGCACGTTCGTGAGGCGACATTGTGCAATTCGCAGCACGACTACGTGTGGAAGTTTAAAATGAGGCGGCATCGCCTGCAGTGATAGCATAGTGCTCTCTTGCAGTGACCAGTGAAACGGAAGCTCTTCGGCTGCCGCGGGATTGAATCCCAATGGATGCAATACTGATTTATTTTTACAAGGTCAAGACTTCCGCGATCAATCGGCTTTTGTAGCTTTGGTCGTGAAGCAAAGCTTTCGCTCTAAATATTTTCGGCGATAGCACGGAGTTTGCGTTCAGTGGCCAGCGAAGCGGATCTGTTCGCGCCGCCTCGGGTTCGAATTCTAGATACGTTGAAAGTCTGCCTCTGATCATAGTTTCCATCAACTTCGCCACACAAAAAGTCGGTGAACTACGTCGGATATTATCAATATTGATGGCTTTTCCGTGGTTTCTGTGTGAAAGTGACTAGTGCAGTTTTCGTTTGCGGACACCATGTTCGGATTACACCCACACCGATCAGCGCAGGATGTTCTGCTGCAACTACACAAATAAGCCTTCGATCCGGCCGAACACCCCAGTGACGACAAAGTTGTATTCGCCTTGGACCTCAAAAGGCCGTTTCACAACGTGACCCATGACATCATCCTCACACATTTGTCACAGACGAATTGTGGCCACAAGACATTTGGTACATCTGACAATTTCTCACTGATCGGCAAAAGGATATACGTATCCAAGACCAGGATCATGGCCCGTCCCCATGGGTACAAGAGGAACTCCACAGGAAGCAGTTCTCTCTCCCTTCGCATTTAATCTCGCCATGGCTCACCTCCCCCCCCCCCCCCCCCCCTACTTCTTAATGATGTGTCAGGCATCAGGCATGCCCTGTATGCCGTTGACATCACACTCTGGTCAACACATGGATCGTTGGGACAGATTGAGGCCAACCTGCAACAGGGCGACGATGCAAAGACGCGTTGAAGCTGGGCAATGCTTTCGTAACCAGCCGGATACTCTATTTGGCACCCTATCTCTACGTGCGGAAATATGACAAAAATGCCCTCCTTCGCACAATCTATAAGCGCGGCGTGGACCTCCCCGTAGCGACGTCCAGTCAATGGGTCATCGATCTTGAGATGACCAACACCTTTCGGGGCTACACGAGTCCCTATTAAACAACCAGAACTTGCGGTTCAACAAATCCTGAGCCGGCAAAAGCCTCCTAAACCGCCTGCACATTGCCTACAAAGCGCATGCAGAGGAAAGTACCAAGGCCCCAGAGGACTGGCGGCACGCGCTATAAGTCCAACGTCTGCCACATAACATGACAAATGAGACTCACGAGGGCCATCGAACCGCGCGCGCGGCGGCCCTTAACGACGGCTACGGCTGTGGCTACGGCGTCTTCGACACTGATGCTGCTGGCCCACACCACGTAGGATGGTATTCGGCCGCAGTAATCCACCAAAACACGCACGCTCAGTGACCCACTTTCCGCGCCCGAAACATTACACGCGCGGAGGAGTTCGCCATAGCACTCGCCGCTGCACAATCAGACTACCGGGTTATCATCCCCGACTCCCGGGAAGCCTGTAGGAATCTAGAACAAGGACGCATATCTTATCGCGCCGCCAAAATCTTGCATAGACGCGAGTGCCGGGATCGCCCGCACACACGTGTCGTCACCTGGACACCAGCACATGCTGCACTAGAGGGAAACGAGGCTGCAGACATCTCAGCCCGTGCGCTCGACCACCCGGCATCGCTACGGCACTCGCCATATGAGGTATCAGAACCTAATTCGGCTGTCACTTAGAGAGAAATTATTCCATTATATCAAAGCCAGCATAGCCCCTTCATCCGCCTGCGAAAGCGATAACCAAAAGCGAGGAGCGTTGGCTCCTTGGCTTACCTACCAACACAGTACTGTGCACGGCAGTGCTGCAATATTTTACTCCGGCTTTTAAAGGGGCACTCTACTCACTATTTTTTTCTCATAAATAAAGTTTATTTACTCATTCATTAATGGATAGTGCCCGCATTGTAGGTGCGCTTTCTCGGACGAGTACCACATGGTGTTGGCATGCCCATGCTTACTTACACCCTTTCCCATCACCTACCCGAGAGAGCTGGGAGCCTGCCCTGCTCGGCTCCTCTACGTTAGAGAGCCAAAGGGCTCTCGACGCTAGGGCCCGAGCTGCCGCGGAAGCTACCGGGGTCCCGAACTAGGGACCTCTGGCTGACCTCAATGGATCGCCGGTCTCCCCGTCCACATTCCTTCCGAAATTTTAGCCAACAGTTTGTCGTACAGCATTCAGGTTGGTGTCACTCAATTTCTAATTTCATGTAGCTTACATGCTTCAGTAAATTTGGAGGCTTGCTTGTGATCGCGGCTCGAAGCGACGACATATTTTGCTTCAATTGTATACTTTCCCAAACTACCTCTTCTCTTAAGGCGCGTTGAGGTCTCCACCGAAATGGGAGACAGTTACTGCGCATTTCATTTGCTTAAAAAATAAATAATTTTCGTATTATAATTGTCACGCAACCGTCCGTCGTGAAATTAACCAAAGTGATATTTTGCCGGCACTTTAAAGTCGTTTTGTTATTGTGTTGGCTTCATTAGCGGTCACATGTAGGTCAAAGATCGAGGCTTGAGAGACCAATCGTCCTTCTCAGGATTGCTAGGGAAGTAGTGTTTGGAACTAGTTGTCGTGAGGAATTGAAGGAATACCCAACGTCTTTCTAGTACGGTATGATGATTGGCGCTAATATTTAAAGAATAGTTCACATAATATAAGCTCCAGAATGGTTCGAAATTGAAATAATTCACTTCTTTGTTCAAGCAGAAAAGGAGAACGCACCTTTTTCTACAGGTTGATTTCCCTTTCTTGAAATTCCGGTAAGTTGCTGAAACACATTATCTGTAAACACAGAGAGGCCTATTGTCTAGATAAACCATGTAGTACGGCTGTGTAGAACTATTAACTGGTAGCATGGCATCCTCCACAGTCTGTTCACCACCACAACTTAGTGAAAGAGTTCACGACATAGCGGTAGCATTAGAAGGCAAAACCAGTTTATAATATTTTTCATGATTTTGGAGGGCTTTTGATCGTGCGTCCTTCGAAAATGATTGCAAAGGTTAAAACCTATATTAAAACATTGCTGCCTGCTTTCGTGGATGGCAGCCTATATTTTGTGTTGGTATATAGTGTCCGTTCAGATCCTGTCCCTTTGGAATGTGGTATTCCGCAGAGATCTGCTTGGCTAGTCTTCTTCAGTATATTTCAATCATATTGTTCAAAATACACAGGTTAAAATATAAGTATTCACGCATGATTTGATAATTTAACATCAAATTTCTAGCCCAGGCAACAAGCTACCTTAAAGCTATTCCCTACCTACAACATAAAAAAGGTTCTTGATGTGGCAATTGACTGTGAATTCCAAAAAGACAGCAGTAGGGAACGTTACAGGCAATAAAAATTCCTGAACTTTTACATATCGCATAGCTAACGACCTCCTGTTAGTTGCGAATAAATATAAGTAATCGGAAGTTGTTCCATCATCTCACCTTCGCTGAAACGGGCATACATCTCAAGTTGAGGTATAGCCCTGAGACAGCTGCTTTACATAAAAATGCTGGCGCCGTCTCTACAAGAAATACTTTTTTTCTAGCTTATGAAGCATATGTACGACTGATATTAAAATATGCAGCGGCTGCATGCGATCCGCGGACCGAGCATAACCAGCGTATCGTAGAAAAGGTCTAATGTAACGCAATCAGATTTGTTTTTAACTATTCCAAATTGAATATATTCCTAAGAGCATTATCCGAAACTGCAGGTCATGAGCTGCTTGATGTGCGATGTCATCACAATCTATTACATCACTCTGCTTATGTCACAACATTAAAATGAATATATACGAAGGCATTTTAGTTCAGTCCGTAACTTGTCGCCTTAGCTTTCCTATCATTCAAGAAACTGGCAGATTACTCGTTTTATTGCGAAAGCAGTACTACGCCAGGTCTAACCGCTCGTCCACGCCACGGTCTTCTGGAATCCCTTTGCGCCGTCTTTGTCGCCACATCTACATCCCAATGTGGCGTATAACGGAACATCAGCGTCCCCAAACGAGAGGGAGTGTATGGCGTCTCATCGTAGGAGGCGTGCGAAACCCTAGTTATGCAATCCATGCGGATCGATAGACATTACACAAATTTTGAACGAAAGTGCCTAGCATACGATAGTTCTGTAGAGAAGCAACACAAAATGGAAGAATCAATATCCAAGTGTACAGCAATGGCGTCCGCTTCCCGAAGAGGAGGAAGCACATGGCGGTTTGACCGCAAAAACGCCTTTCCCGGCACGGCATATAATGGAAACCAGCCTTCGTGAAGCTTTTTAGTACTCTCGAAAATCCATCATTTATAAAGAAAACAATGACTTCGATTTTTTTTGTACAGATAGGTTGCATCCGTGTTCAAAATTCACACAGCCACGACTCTGTTGCTAAGGCCGGGCTGACCCGAAGTCTCATGGTTTCCATAGTATCAGAAATTTCAGACGCACTGGTTGCTACAAGGATTGTCCCGGCTATCAGCAGAGCAGGAAATTTATTTCCTTATTTGCACCTCATGGGTGACGGCCAACCACGTTTATTATGTACGCATTCATTCTGCCTACCGACCGCGAAAAATAGAATGGGCGTGAACGCCTCGGATGGGTATCAGGATACGATGGCTCTCATTAAAGTAGAATTTGTCACATCTTAGATTATTACCCTTAAGGGAAGTGATTTCACGAAAAAGGACACGAACAGGGAGAAACAGTCTGCGAGTATATTGCAGCGCTCCGAGACAGTCAACACTCCCAACATGCCCCGTCAGAAAAAATGCTACGCGCCCATGGAGTGTATAACAGGCGTCGCCTTTCTGCAAGTCCAAGAGAGACTTTTGCTAGAGGGATCCACCTTGACGCTTTCGTTAGCTCTTCGCATAGCGGCTCCAAGTAAAAAAATTGGAAAAACTAGTGAGTCCAGTTACGATTTCCAATTGCACCCC